>NW_027422684.1:3107357-3728829 GCF_048934315.1 Petromyzon marinus | reverse complement strand
CCAGGGATATTAGGGCCAGGGATTTTAGGGCAAGGGATATTAGGGCCCAGGGATATTAGGGCCAGGGATATTAGAGCCAGGGATATTAGGGCCAGGGATATAAGGGCCAGGGATATTAGGGCCAGGGATATTAGGGCCAGGGATATTAGGGCCAGGGATATCAGGGCCAGGGATATTAGGGCCAGGGATATTAGGGCCAGGGATATTAGGGCCAGGGATATTATGGCCAGGGATATTAGGGCCAGTGATATTAGGGCCAGTGATATTAGAGCCAGGGATATTAGGGCCAGGGATATTAGAGCCAGGGATATTAGGGCCAGGGATATTAGGGCCAGGGATATGAGGGCCAGGGATATTAGGGCCAGGGATTTTAGGGCAAGGGATATTAGGGCCAGGGATAATAGGGCCAGGGATATTAGAGCCAGGGATATTAGGGCCAGGGATATTAGGGCCAGGGATATTAGGGCCAGGGATATTAGGGCCAGGGATATCAGGGCCAGGGATATCAGGGCCAGGGATATTAGGGCCAGGGATATTAGGGCCAGGGATATTAGGGCCAGGGATATTAGGGCCAGGGATATTAGGGCCAGGGATATTAGGGCCAGGGAGATTAGGGCCAGCATTATTAGGGCCAGGGATATTAGGGCCAGGGATATTATGGCCAGGGATATTAGGGCCAGGGTTATTAGGGCCAGGGATATTAGGGCCAGGGATATTAGGGCAAGGGATATTAGGGCCAGGGATATTAGGGCCAGGGATATTAGGGCCAGGGATATTAGGGCCAGGGATATCAGGGCCAGGGATATCAGGGCCAGGGATATTAGGGCCAGGGATATTAGGGCCAGGGATATTAGGGCCAGGGATATTAGGGCCAGGGATATTAGGGCCAGGGATATTAGGGCCAGGGAGATTAGGGCCAGCATTATTAGGGCCAGGGATATTAGGGCCAGGGATATTATGGCCAGGGATATTAGGGCCAGGGTTATTAGGGCCAGGGATATTAGGGCCAGGGATATTAGGGCAAGGGATATTAGGGCCAGGGATATTAGGGCCAGGGATATTAGGGCCAGGGATATTAGGGCCAGGGATATTAAGGCCAGGGATTTTAGGGCAAGGGATATTAGGGCCCAGGGATATTAGGGCCAGGGATATTAGAGCCAGGGATATTAGGGCCAGGGATATTAGGGCCAGGGATATTAGGGCCAGGGATATTAGGGCCAGGGATATTAGGGCCAGGGATATTAGAGCCAGGGATATTAGGGCCAGGGATATTAGGGCCAGGGATATGAGGGCCAGGGATATTAGGGCCAGGGATTTTAGGGCAAGGGATATTAGGGCCAGGGATATTAGGGCCAGGGATATTAGAGCCAGGGATATTAGGGCCAGGGATATTAGGGCCAGGGATATTAGGGCCAGGGATATTAGGGCCAGGGATATCAGGGCCAGGGATATCAGGGCCAGGGATATTAGGGACAGGGATATTAGGGCCAGGGATATTAGGGCCAGGGATATTAGGGCCAGGGATATTAGGGCCAGGGAGATTAGGGCCAGCATTATTAGGGCCAGGGATATTAGGGCCAGGGATATTATGGCCAGGGATATTAGGGCCAGGGTTATTAGGGCCAGGGATATTAGGGCCAGGGATATTAGGGCGAGGGATATTAGGGCCAGGGATATTAGGGCCAGGGATATTAGGGCCTTAGGGATATTAGGGCCAGGGATATTAAGGCCAGGGATTTTAGGGCAAGGGATATTAGGGCCCAGGGATATTAGGGCCAGGGATATTAGAGCCAGGGATATTAGGGCCAGGGATATAAGGGCCAGGGATATTAGGGCCAGGGATATTAGGGCCAGGGATATTAGGGCCAGGGATATCAGGGCCAGGGATATTAGGGCCAGGGATATTAGGGCCAGGGATATTAGGGCCAGGGATATTATGGCCAGGGATATTAGGGCCAGCGATATTAGGGCCAGTGATATTAGAGCCAGGGATATTAGGGCCAGGGATATTAGAGCCAGGGATATTAGGGCCAGGGATATTAGGGCCAGGGATATGAGGGCCAGGGATATTAGGGCCAGGGATTTTAGGGCAAGGGATATTAGGGCCAGGGATATTAGTGCCAGGGATATTAGAGCCAGGGATATTAGGGCCAGGGATATTAGGGCCAGGGATATTAGGGCCAGGGATATTAGGGCCAGGGATATCAGGGCCAGGGATATCAGGGCCAGGGATATTAGGGCCAGGGATATTAGGGCCAGGGATATTAGGGCCAGGGATATTAGGGCCAGGGATATTAGGGCCAGGGATATTAGGGCCAGGGAGATTAGGGCCAGCATTATTAGGGCCAGGGATATTAGGGCCAGGGATATTATGGCCAGGGATATTAGGGCCAGGGTTATTAGGGCCAGGGATATTAGGGCCAGGGATATTAGGGCGAGGGATATTAGGGCCAGGGATATAAGGGCCAGGGATATTAGGGCCAGGCATATTATGGCCAGGGATATTAGGGCCAGGGATATTAGGGCCTGGGATATTAGGGCCAGGGATATTAGGGCCAGGGATATTAGGGCCAGGGATATTAAGGCCAGGGATATTAGGGCCAGGGATTTTAGGGCCAGGGATATTAGGGGCAGGGATATTAGGGACAGGGATATTAGGGCCAGGGATATTAGGGCCAGGGATATAAGGGCCAGGAATATTAGGGCCAGGCATATTATGCCCAGGGATATTAGGGCCAGGGATATTAGGGCCAGGGATATTAGAGCCAGGGATATTAAGGCCAGGGATATTAGGCCCAGGGATATTAGGGCCAGGGATATTAGGTCCAGCGATGTTAAGGCCAGGGATATTAGGGCCAGGGATATTAGGGCCAGGGATATTAGGGCCAGGGATATTAGGGCAGGGATATTAGGTCCAGGGATATTAGGGCCAGGGATATTAGGGCCAGGGATGTTAGGGCCAGGGATATTAGCGCCAGGGATATTAGGGCCAGGGATATTAGGGCCAGGGTTATTAGGGCCAGGGATATTAGGGCCAGGGATATTAGGGCGAGGGATATTAGGGCCAGGGATATTAGGGCCAGGGATATTAGGGCCAGGGATATTAGGGCCAGGGATATCAGGGCCAGGGATATCAGGGCCAGGGATATTAGGGCCAGGGATATTAGGGCCAGGGATATTAGGGCCAGGGATATTAGGGCCAGGGATATTAGGGCCAGGGATATTAGGGCCAGGGAGATTAGGGCCAGCATTATTAGGGCCAGGGATATTAGGGCCAGGGATATTATGGCCAGGGATATTAGGGCCAGGGTTATTAGGGCCAGGGATATTAGGGCCAGGGATATTAGGGCGAGGGATATTAGGGCCAGGGATATTAGGGCCAGGGATATTAGGGCCAGGGATATTAGGGCCAGGGATATTAAGGCCAGGGATTTTAGGGCAAGGGATATTAGGGCCCAGGGATATTAGGGCCAGGGATATTAGAGCCAGGGATATTAGGGCCAGGGATATTAGGGCCAGGGATATTAGGGCCAGGGATATTAGGGCCAGGGATATTAGGGCCAGGGATATTAGAGCCAGGGATATTAGGGCCAGGGATATTAGGGCCAGGGATATGAGGGCCAGGGATATTAGGGCCAGGGATTTTAGGGCAAGGGATATTAGGGCCAGGGATATTAGGGCCAGGGATATTAGAGCCAGGGATATTAGGGCCAGGGATATTAGGGCCAGGGATATTAGGGCCAGGGATATTAGGGCCAGGGATATCAGGGCCAGGGATATCAGGGCCAGGGATATTAGGGCCAGGGATATTAGGGCCAGGGATATTAGGGCCAGGGATATTAGGGCCAGGGATATTAGGGCCAGGGAGATTAGGGCCAGCATTATTAGGGCCAGGGATATTAGGGCCAGGGATATTATGGCCAGGGATATTAGGGCCAGGGTTATTAGGGCCAGGGATATTAGGGCCAGGGATATTAGGGCGAGGGATATTAGGGCCAGGGATATTAGGGCCAGGGATATTAGGGCCAGGGATATTAGGGCCAGGGATATTAAGGCCAGGGATTTTAGGGCAAGGGATATTAGGGCCCAGGGATATTAGGGCCAGGGATATTAGAGCCAGGGATATTAGGGCCAGGGATATAAGGGCCAGGGATATTAGGGCCAGGGATATTAGGGCCAGGGATATTAGGGCCAGGGATATCAGGGCCAGGGATATTAGGGCCAGGGATATTAGGGCCAGGGATATTAGGGCCAGGGATATTATGGCCAGGGATATTAGGGCCAGCGATATTAGGGCCAGTGATATTAGAGCCAGGGATATTAGGGCCAGGGATATTAGAGCCAGGGATATTAGGGCCAGGGATATTAGGGCCAGGGATATGAGGGCCAGGGATATTAGGGCCAGGGATTTTAGGGCAAGGGATATTAGAGCCATGGATATTAGGGCCAGGGATATTAGAGCCAGGGATATTAGGGCCAGGGATATTAGGGCCAGGGATATTAGGGCCAGGGATATTAGGGCCAGGGATATCAGGGCCAGGGATATCAGGGCCAGGGATATTAGGGCCAGGGATATTAGGGCCAGGGATATTAGGGCCAGGGATATTAGGGCCAGGGATATTAGGGCCAGGGATATTAGGGCCAGGGAGATTAGGGCCAGCATTATTAGGGCCAGGGATATTAGGGCCAGGGATATTATGGCCAGGGATATTAGGGCCAGGGTTATTAGGGCCAGGGATATTAGGGCCAGGGATATTAGGGCGAGGGATATTAGGGCCAGGGATATAAGGGCCAGGGATATTAGGGCCAGGCATATTATGGCCAGGGATATTAGGGCCAGGGATATTAGGGCCTGGGATATTAGGGCCAGGGATATTAGGGCCAGGGATATTAGGGCCAGGGATATTAAGGCCAGGGATATTAGGGCCAGGGATTTTAGGGCCAGGGATATTAGGGGCAGGGATATTAGGGACAGGGATATTAGCGCCAGGGATATTAGGGCCAGGGATATAAGGGCCAGGAATATTAGGGCCAGGCATATTATGCCCAGGGATATTAGGGCCAGGGATATTAGGGCCAGGGATATTAGAGCCAGGGATATTAAGGCCAGGGATATTAGGCCCAGGGATATTAGGGCCAGGGATATTAGGTCCAGCGATGTTACGGCCAGGGATATTAGGGCCAGGGATATTAGGGCCAGGGATATTAGGGCCAGGGATATTAGGGCCAGGGATATTAGGTCCAGGGATATTAGGGCCAGGGATATTAGGGCCAGGGATGTTAGGGCCAGGGATATTAGCGCCAGGGATATTAGGGCCAGGGATATTAGGGCCAGGGTTATTAGGGCCAGGGATATTAGGGCCAGGGATTTTAGGGCCAGGGATATTAAGGCCAGGGATATTAGGCCCAGGGATATTAGGGCCAGGGATATTAAGGCCAGGGATATTAGGCCCAGGGATATTAGGGCCAGGGATATTAGGTCCAGCGATGTTACGGCCAGGGATATTAGGGCCAGGGATATTAGGGCCAGGGATATTAGGGCCAGGGATATTAGGGCAGGGATATTAGGTCCAGGGATATTAGGGCCAGGGATATTAGGGCCAGGGATGTTAGGGCCAGGGATATTAGCGCCAGGGATATTAGGGCCAGGGATATTAGGGCGAGGGATATTAGGGCCAGGGATATTAGGGCCAGGGATATTAGGGCCAGGGATATTAGGGCCAGGGATATTAGGGCCAGGGATATTAGGGCCAGGGATTTTAGGGCAAGGGATATTAGGGCCCAGGGATATTAGGGCCAGGGATATTAGAGCCAGGGATATTAGGGCCAGGGATATTAGGGCCAGGGATATTAGGGCCAGGGATATTAGGGCCAGGGATATTAGGGCCAGGGATATCAGGGCCAGGGATATTAGGGCCAGGGATATTAGGGCCAGGGATATTAGGGCCAGGGATATTATGGCCAGGGATATTAGGGCCAGCGATATTTGGGCCAGTGATATTAGTGCCAGGGATATTCGGGCCAGGGATATTAGAGCCAGGGATATTAGGGCCAGGGATATTAGGGCCAGGGATATGAGGGCCAGGGATATTAGGGCCAGGGATTTTAGGGCAAGGGATATTAGGGCCAGGGATATTAGGGCCAGGGATATTAGAGCCAGGGATATTAGGGCCAGGGATATTAGGGCCAGGGATATTAGGGCCAGGGATATTAGGGCCAGGGATATCAGGGCCAGGGATATCAGGGCCAGGGATATTAGGGCCAGGGATATTAGGGCCAGGGATATTAGGGCCAGGGATATTAGGGCCAGGGATATTAGGGCCAGGGATATTAGGGCCAGGGAGATTAGGGCCAGCATTATTAGGGCCAGGGATATTAGGGCCAGGGATATTATGGCCAGGGATATTAGGGCCAGGGTTATTAGGGCCAGGGATATTAGGGCCAGGGATATTAGGGCGAGGGATATTAGGGCCAGGGATATAAGGGCCAGGGATATTAGGGCCAGGCATATTATGGCCAGGGATATTAGGGCCAGGGATATTAGGGCCTGGGATATTAGGGCCAGGGATATTAGGGCCAGGGATATTAGGGCCAGGGATATTAGGGCCAGGGATATTAGGGCCAGGGATTTTAGGGCCAGGGATATTAGGGGCAGGGATATTAGGGACAGGGATATTAGGGCCAGGGATATTAGGGCCAGGGATATAAGGGCCAGGAATATTAGGGCCAGGCATATTATGCCCAGGGATATTAGGGCCAGGGATATTAGGGCCAGGGATATTAGAGCCAGGGATATTAAGGCCAGGGATATTAGGCCCAGGGATATTAGGGCCAGGGATATTAGGTCCAGCGATGTTAGGGCCAGGGATATTAGGGCCAGGGATATTAGGGCCAGGGATATTAGGGCCAGGGATATTAGGGCAGGGATATTAGGTCCAGGGATATTAGGGCCAGGGATATTAGGGCCAGGGATGTTGGGGCCAGGGATATTAGCGCCAGGGATATTAGGGCCAGGGATATTAGGGCCAGGGTTATTAGGGCCAGGGATATTAGGGCCAGGGATATTAGGGTGAGGGATATTAGGGCCAAGGATATTAGGGCCAGGGATATTAGGGCCAGGGATATTAGGGCCAGGAATATTAGGGCCAGGGATATTAGGGCCAGGGATTTTAGGGCAAGGGATATTAGGGCCCAGGGATATTAGGGCCAGGGATATTAGAGCCAGGGATATTAGGGCCAGGGATATTAGGGCCAGGGATATTAGGGCCAGGGATATTAGGGCCAGGGATATTAGGGCCAGGGATATCAGGGCCAGGGATATTAGGGCCAGGGATATTAGGGCCAGGGATATTAGGGCCAGGGATATTATGGCCAGGGATATTAGGGCCAGCGATATTAGGGCCAGTGATATTAGAGCCAGGGATATTAGGGCTAGGGATATTAGAGCCAGGGATATTAGGGCCAGGGATATTAGGGCCAGGGATATTAGGGCCAGGGATATTAGGGCCAGGGATTTTAGGGCAAGGGATATTAGGGCCAGGGATATTAGGGCCAGGGATATTAGAGCCAGGGATATTAGGGCATGGGATATTAGGGCCAGGGATGTTAGGGCCAGGGATATTAGCGCCAGGGATATTAGGGCCAGGGATATTAGGGCCAGGGTTATTAGGGCCAGGGATATTAGGGCCAGGGATATTAGGGCGAGGGATATTAGGGCCAGGGATATTAGGGCCAGGGATATTAGGGCCAGGGATATTAGGGCCAGGGATATTAGGGCCAGGGATATTAGGGCCAGAGATTTTAGGGCAAGGGATATTAGGGCCCAGGGATATTAGGGCCAGGGATATTAGAGCCAGGGATATTAGGGCCAGGGATATAAGGGCCAGGGATATTAGGGCCTGGGATATTAGGGCCAGGGATATTAGGGCCAGGGATATCAGAGCCAGGGATATTAGGGCCAGGGATATTAGGGCCAGGGATATTAGGGCCAGGGATATTATGGCCAGGGATATTAGGGCCAGCGATATTAGGGCCAGTGATATTAGAGCCAGGGATATTAGGGCCAGGGATATTAGAGCCAGGGATATTAGGGCCAGGGATATTAGGGCCAGGGATATTAGGGCCAGGGATATCAGGGCCAGGGATATCAGGGCCAGGGATATTAGGGCCAGGGATATTAGGGCCAGGGATATTAGGGCCAGGGATATTAGGGCCAGGGATATTAGGGCCAGGGATATTAGGGCCAGGGAGATTAGGGCCAGCATTATTAGGGCCAGGGATATTAGGGCCAGGGATATTATGGCCAGGGATATTAGGGCCAGGGATATTAGGGCCAGGGATATTAGGGCGAGGGATATTAGGGCCAGGGATATTAGGGCCAGGGATATTAGGGCCAGGGATATTAGGGCCAGGGATATTAAGGCCAGGGATTTTAGGGCAAGGGATATTAGGGCCCAGGGATATTAGGGCCAGGGATATTAGAGCCAGGGATATTAGGGCCAGGGATATTAGGGCCAGGGATATTAGGGCCAGGGATATTAGGACCAGGGATATCAGGGCCAGGGATATTAGGGCCAGAGATATTAGGGCCAGGGATATTAGGGCCAGGGATATTATGGCCAGGGATATTAGGGCCAGCGATATTAGGGCCAGGGATATTAGGGCCAGGGATATTAGGGCCAGGGATATTAGAGCCAGGGATATTAGGGCCAGGGATATTAGGGCCAGGGATATTAGGGCCAGGGATATTAGGACCAGGGATTTTAGGGCAAGGGATATTAGGGCCAGGGATATTAGGGCCAGAGATATTAGAGCCAGGGATATTAGGGCCAGGGATATTAGGGCCAGGGATATTAGGGCCAGGGATATTAGGGCCAGGGATATCAGGGCCAGGGATATCAGGGCCAGGGATATTAGGGCCAGGGATATTAGGGCCAGGGATATTAGGGCCAGGGATATTAGGGCCAGGGATATTAGGGCCAGGGATATTAGGGCCAGGGAGATTAGGGCCAGCGTTGTTAGGGCCAGGGATATTAGGGCCAGGGATATTATGGCCAGGGATATTAGGGCCAGGGATATTAGGGCCAGGGATATTAGGGCCAGGGATATTAGGGCCAGGGATATTAGGGCCAGGGATATTAGGGCCAGGGATATTAGGGCCAGGGATATTAGGGCCAGGGATATTAGGGCCAGGGATATCAGGGCCAGGGATATCAGGGCCAGGGATATTAGGGCCAGGGATATTAGGGCCAGGGATATTACGGCCAGGGATATTAGGGCCAGGGATATTAGGGCCAGGGAGATTAGGGCCAGCGTTATTAGGGCCAGGGATATTAGGGCCAGGGATATTATGGCCAGGGATATTAGGGCCAGGGATATTAGGGCCAGGGATATTAGGGCCATGGATATTAGGGCCAGGGATATTAGGGCCAGGGATATTAGGGCCAGGGATATTAGGGCCAGGGATATTAGGGCCACGGATATTAGGGCCAGGGATATTAGGGCCAGGGATATTAGGGCCAGGGATATTAGGGCCAGGGATATTAGGGCCAGGGATATTAGGGCCAGGGATATTAGGGCCAGGGATATTAGGGCCAGGCATATTATGGCCAGGGATATTAGGGCCAGGGATATTAGGGCAAGGGATATTAGGGCCAGGGATATTATGGCCAGGGATATTAGGGCCAGGGATATTAGGTCCAGGGATATTAGGGCCAGGGATATTAGGGCCAGGGATATTAGGGCCAGGGATATTAGGGCCAGGGATTTTAGGGCAAGGGATATTAGGCCCACGGATATTAGGGCCAGGGATATTAGAGCCAGGGATATTAGGGCCAGGGATATTAGGGCCAGGGATATTAGGGCCAGGGATATTAGGGCCAGGGATATCAGGGCCAGGTATATCAGGGCCAGGGATATTAAGGCCAGGGATATTAGGGCCAGGGATATTAGGGCCAGGGATATTAGGGCCAGGGATATTAGGGCCAGGGATATTAGGGCCAGGGAGATTAGGGCCAGCATTATTAGGGCCAGGGATATTAGGGCCAGGGATATTATGGCCAGGGATATTAGGGCCAGGGATATTAGGGCCAGGGATATTAGGGCCAGGGATATTAGGGCCAGGGATATTAGGGCCAGGGATATTAGGGCCAGGGATATTAGGGCCAGGGATATTAGGGTCAGGGATATTAGGGCCAGGGATATTAGGGCCAGGGATATTAGGGCCAGGGAAATTAGGCCAGGGATATTAGGGCCAGGGATATAAGGGCCAGGGATATTAGGGCCAGGCATATTATGGCCAGGGATATTAGGGCCAGGGATATTAGGGCAAGGGATATTAGGGCCAGGGATATTAGGGCCAGGGATATTAGTGCCAGGGATATTAGGGCCAGCGATATTAGGGCCAGGGATATTAGGGCCAGGGATATTAGGGCCAGGGATATTAGAGCCAGGCATATTAGGGCCAGGGATATTAGGGCCAGGGATATTAGGGCCAGGGATATTAGGGCCAGGGATATTAGGGCCTGGGATATTAGGGCCAGGGATATTAGGGCCAGGGATATTAGGGCCAGGGATATTAGGGCCAGCGATATTAGGGCCAGGGATATTAGGGCCAGGGATATTAGGGCCTGGGATATTAGGGCCAGGGATATTAGGGCCAGGGATATTAGGACCAGGGATATTAGGGCCAGGGATATTAGGGCCAGGGATTTTAGGGCCAGGGATATTAGGGGCAGGGATATTAGGGCCAGGGATATTAGGGCCAGGGATATTAGGGCCAGGGATATAAGGGCCAGGGATATTAGGGCCAGGCATATTATGCCCAGGGATATTAGGGCCAGGGATATTAGGGCCAGGGATATTAGGGCCAGGGATATTAAGGCCGGGGATATTAGGCCCAGGGATATTAGGGCCAGGGATATTAGGGCCAGCGATGTTAGGGCCAGGGATATTAGGGCCAGGGATATTAGGGCCAGGGATATTAGGGCCAGGGATATTAGGGCAGGGATATTAGTGCCAGGGATATTAGGGCCAGGGATATTAGGGCTAGGGATATTAGGGCCAGGCATATTAGGGCCAGGGATATTATGGCCAGGGATATTAGGGCCAGGGATATTAGGGCCAGGGATATTAGGGCCAGGGATTTTAGGGCAAGGGATATTAGGGCCAGGGATATTAGGGCCAGGGATATTAGAGCCAGGGATATTAGGGCCAGGGATATTAAGGCCAGGGATATTAGGGCCAGGGATATTAGGGCCAGGGATATTAGGGCCAGGGATATCAGGGCCAGGGATATCAGGGCCAGGTATATGAGGGCCAGGGATATTAGGGCCAGGGATATTAGGGCCAGGGATATTAGGGCCAAGGATATTAGGGCCAGGGATATTAGGGCCAGGGATATTAGGGCCAGGGAGATTAGGGCCAGCGTTATTAGGGCCAGGGATATTAGGGCCAGGGATATTATGGCCAGGGAAATTAGGGCCAGGGATATTAGGGCCAGGGATATTAGGGCCACGGATATTAGGGCCAGGGATATTAGGGCCAGGGATATTAGGGCCACGGATATTAGGGCCAGGGATATTAGGGCCAGGGATATTAGGGCCAGGGATATTAGCGCCAGGGATATTAGGGCCAGGGATATTAGGGCCAGGGATATAAGGGCCAGGGATATTAGGGCCAGGCATATTATGGCCAGGGATATTAGGGCCAGGGATATTAGGGCCTGGGATATTAGGGCCAGGGATATTAGGGCCAGGGATATTAGGGCCAGGGATATTAGGGCCAGGGATATTAGGGCCAGGGATTTTAGGGCCAGGGATATTAGGGGCAGGGATATTAGGGCCAGGGATATTGGGCCAGGGATATTAGGGCCAGGGATATAAGGGCCAGGAATATTAGGGTCAGGCATATTATGCCCAGGGATATTAGGGCCAGGGATATTAGGGCCAGGGATATTAGGGCCAGGGATATTAAGGCCAGGGATATTAGGCCCAGGGATATTAGGGCCAGGGATATTAGGTCCAGCGATGTTAGGGCCAGGGATATTAGGGCCAGGGATATTAGGGCCAGGGATATTAGGGCCAGGGATATTAGGGCAGGGATATTAGGTCCAGGGATATTAGGGCCAGGGATATTAGGGCCAGGGATGTTAGGGCCAGGGATATCAGGGCCAGGGATATTAGGGCCAGGGATATTAGGGCCAGGGTTATTAGGGCCAGGGATATTACGGCCAGGGATATTAGGGCGAGGGATATTAGGGCGAGGGATATTAGGGCCAGGGATATTAGGGCCAGGGATATTAGGGCCAGGGATATTAGGGCCAGGGATATTAGGGCCAGGGATATTAGGGCCAGGGATTTTAGGGCAAGGGATATTAGGGCCCAGGGATATTAGGGCCAGGGATATTAGAGCCAGGGATATTAGGGCCAGGGATATTAGGGCCAGGGATATTAGGGCCAGGGATATTAGGGCCAGGGATATTAGGGCCAGGGATATCAGGGCCAGGGATATTAGGGCCAGGGATATTAGGGCCAGGGATATTAGGGCCAGGGATATTATGGCCAGGGATATTAGGGCCAGCGATATTAGGGCCAGGGATATTAGGGCCAGGGATATTAGGGCCAGGGATATTAGAGCCAGGGATATTAGTGCCAGGGATATTAGGGCCAGGGATATTAGGGCCAGGGATATTAGGGCCAGGGATTTTAGGGCAATGGATATTAGGGCCAGGGATATTAGGGCCAGCGATATTAGAGCCAGGGATATTAGGGCCAGGGATATTAGGGCCAAGGATATTAGGGCCAGGGATATTAGGGCCAGGGATATTAGGGCCAGGGATATCAGTGCCAGGGATATCAGGGCCAGGGATATTAGGGCCAGGGATATTAGGGCCAGGGATATTAGGGCCAGGGAGATTAGGGCCAGCATTATTAGGGCCAGGGATATTAGGGCCAGGGATATTATGGCCAGGGATATTAGGGCCAGGGATATTAGGGCCAGGGATATTAGGGCCAGGGATATTAGGGCCAGGGATATTAGGGCCAGGGATATTAGGGCCACGGATATTAGGGCCACGGATATTAGGGCCAGGGATATTAGGGCCAGGGATATTAGGGCCAGGGATATTAGGGCCAGGGATTTTAGGGCCAGGGATATTAGGGCCAGGGATATTGGGGCCAGGGATATTAGGGCCCCGGATATTAGGGCCAGGGATATTAGGTCCAGAGATATTAGGGCCAGGGATATTAGGGCCAGGGATATTAGGACCAGGGATATTAGGGGCAGGGATATTAGGGCCAGGGATATTAGGGCCAGGGATATTAGGGCCAGGGATATTAGGGCCTGGGATATTAGGGCCAGGGATATTAGGTTCAGGGATATTAGGGCCAGGGATTTTAGGGCCAGGGATATTAGGACCAAGGATATTAGGGCAGGGATATTAGGGCGAGGGATGTTAGGGCCAGGGATATTAGGGCCAGGGATTTTAGGGCCAGGGATATTAGGGCCAGGGATATTAGGGCCAGGGATGTTAGGACCAGGGATATTAGGTCCAGGGTTATTAGGGCCAGGGATATTAGTGCCAGGGATATTAAGGCCAGGGATATTAGGGCCAGGGATATTAGGGCCAGGGATATTAGGGCCAGGTGTATTAGGGCCAGGGATATTAGGGCCAGGGATATTAGGGGCAGGGATATTAGGGCCAGGGATATTAGGGCCAGGGATATTAAGGCCAGGGATATTAAGGCCAAGGATAATAGGGCCAGGGATATTAGGGCCAGGGATATTAGGACAGGGATATTAGGGCCAGGTATATTAGGGCCAGGGATATAAGGGCCAGGACTATTAGGGCCAGGCATATTATGCCCAGGGATATTAGGGCCAGGGATACTAGGGCCAGGGATATTAGGGCCAGGGATATTAGGGCCAGGGATATTAGGACAGGGATATTAGGGCCAGGTATATTAGGGCCAGGGATATAAGGGCCAGGACTATTAGGGCCAGGCATATTATGCCCAGGGATATTAGGGCCAGGGATACTAGGGCCAGGGATATTAGGGCCAGGGATATTACGGCCAGGGATATTAGGGCCAGGGATATTAGGGCCAGGGATATTAGGGCCAGGGATTTTAGGGCAAGGGATATTAGGGCCCAGGGATATTAGGGCCAGGGATATTAGAGCCAGGGATATTAGGGCCAGGGATATTAGGGCCAGGGATATTAGGGCCAGGGATATTAGGGCCAGGGATTTTAGGGCCAGGTGTATTAGGGCCAGGGATATTAGGGCCAGGGATATTAGGGGCAGGGATATTAGGGCCAGGGATATTAGGGCCAGGGATATTAAGGCCAGGAATATTAAGGCCAAGGATAATAGGGCCAGGGATATTAGGGCCAGGGATATTAGGACAGGGATATTAGGGCCAGGTATATTAGGGCCAGGGATATAAGGGCCAGGACTATTAGGGCCAGGCATATTATGCCCAGGGATATTAGGGCCAGGGATATTAGGGCCAGGGATATTAGGGCCAGGGATATTAAGGCCAGGGATATTAGGCCCAGGGATATTAGGGCCAGGGATATTAGGTCCAGCGATGTTAGGGCCAGGGATATTAGGGCCAGGGATATTAGGGCCAGGGATATTAGGGCCAGGGATATTAGGGCAGGGATATTAGGTCCAGGGATATTAGGGCCAGGGATATTAGGGCCAGGGATGTTAGGGCCAGGGATATTAGCACCAGGGATATTAGGGCCAGGGATATTAGGGCCAGGGTTATTAGGGCCAGGGATATTAGGGCCAGGGATATTAGGGCGAGGGATATTAGGGCCAGGGATATTACGGCCAGGGATATTAGGGCCAGGGATATTAGGGCCAGGGATATTAGGGCCAGGGATTTTAGGGCAAGGGATATTAGGGCCCAGGGATATTAGGGCCAGGGATATTAGAGCCAGGGATATTAGGGCCAGGGATATTAGGGCCAGGGATATTAGGGCCAGGGATATTAGGGCCAGGGATATTAGGGCCAGGGATATCAGGGCCAGGGATAATAGGGCCAGGGATATTAGGGCCAGGGATATTAGGGCCAGGGATATTATGGCCAGGGATATTAGGGCCAGCGATATTAGGGCCAGGGATATTAGGGCCAGGGATATTAGGGCCAGGGATATTAGAGCCAGGGATATTAGGGCCAGGGATATTAGGGCCAGGGATATTAGGGCCAGGGATATTAGGGCCAGGGATTTTAGGGCAAGGGATATTAGGGCCAGGGATATTAGGGCCAGGGATATTAGAGCCAGGGATATTAGGGCCAGGGATATTAGGGCCAGGGATATTAGGGCCAGGGATATTAGGGCCAGGGATATTAGGGCCAGGGATATCAGGACCAGGGATATCAGGGCCAGGGATATTAGGGCCAGGGATATTAGGGCCAGGGATATTAAAGTGCCACAATAAGCCCATCCCTCTTGAAACAAGACCCGGAAGAAAATCCCAGCTTGGACACTTTTAAAGGTATCGAGGTGAAATATGAAGAGGTGATGGTGAAGAGGGAAGAAGTGAAGGTGAAGAGGGAAGAAGTGTACACATAGTGTACACACTGTACACACATACAGTGTACACACGTAGTGTACACACAGGGTACACAGTGGACACACACACAGTGTACACACAGTGACAGTGACACACACACAGTGTACACACAGTGTACACACACAGTGTAGATACACAGTGTACACACAGGGTACACAGTGACACAACAACAAACGCCATTCGCCACTAAGTGGCGGTGACGTCACCACGACGTTTGTGCCAGGCACAGTGACACACACACAGTGACACAGTGACACAAACAGTGTACACACACACGCAGTGTACACACTGTGTGTACACACACACAGTGTATACACACAGTGACACACATAGTGTACATACACAGTGTCCACACACACAGTGTATACACAATAATGTCCACGTTGTTGCTGAGCTCACACACCCAAGGGAGGGAGCAATGTAAAATGAATCTAAATCAACTTAGACTTCAACTCTGTGACGTCACCACTCTGCATTCCCTCATCGGCGTGAAACGCCAGGGGGAGGTGTACCTCGCTAGTGACGTCACTGCGCTCTTGAGCGTGACGTCACCTCCGCTTGTGTCACTGCCGATATCGTTCCAGTGGCAATCCTTATTAGGGCAAAGCAACGCCCAGTGACTGGCGGCTCATTAACATAATGTATCCGTTAAAGCCGTCGCGAGTTTATTGCGACAGGTTGAGCGACCACGCACCCAGCCCTCGACATATGTGCCGGCCTCATTAACATAATTTATTCAGTTACAGAGCCGCTCTTGGGAGAGAAGTGACGTTATACTACTTCCTGCTGTCGCGAGGTAACAGGAAGCTTCCGTGTGCGCGCTTGCACTGAAATCTGAGGTGAGAAATTCTCATCGTTGTGGTGGTGGTTGTGGTGGTGGTTGTTGTTGTTTACCAAAGTAGAGCCTCTCTCTCTCGTAGGGATGTCAGTTGAGTAGCAGCGAGCATGGGAATCGATGTCCAGGTTGGAACTTTACAACGCGGGGCCTAGCCACGCGGGGCCTTGCCTCCTGCCCTCGCCTGATTGCATTCACTTTAATTATCTCTCTTAAGTTTAATTTGTCTTCACCCGGCTTGCCACTTTGTAACTTTGTTTTATTGTAAATATTCACGGAGTTTTTTATTTTCTTTTGTTAGCAGGCCAAGCCCGCTTGAGCTGCTATACCGCTCTTGTTATCAGAAGCGACCTGCCCACAACAACACAAGGTGAGGCTTTGTCAACGTGTGTGAATGTTTTGACTTAAAACTTTGGTGACTGCAGGAATTAATATTCTTGGTTCTTTCGGTAAAGTCACGTAGATAGGAAATAAAATAAAAAATAAAATAAAAAATTAAAATAAAGCAAAAAACCCACGACGTTTCGATCGCAACACAAGTGGTCTTTATCTTATTGAATTTAATCTGTTATTTTTATTTTCTATCTACGTGACTTTACTGAAAGAACCAACAATACGTGCGTCAATGTATCTATCGGTCAAAGACGCTAAGCGCGTGCCGCTGTTGACTCTGAATGTGTGGAAGGGAACACCTTCACCAAGGGGAGAGAGAGACAGAGACACGGATAGCCTCGGCTATGTTGATTGATCCTCGATTCATTACTTGGTGGAGTGAGGAAGAATTAATGCTGAGCAGATGAAGGTGGCCAGGCATGGTTCTGGTCACACCACCACCTGTTTACTCATGGCAGTGTGTGACAGTGTCAAGTTTGTGTTTGCAGTAAAGTCTATTAACTCTGTTAAACACGGAGGTTATATCAAAACAATAGTTTATTTTTCGTTTTCCTCTGGAACTCTTATTAGAATGGAAACAGGAGGTGAACATAGCACACACATTCAGCTGATGTCGGATCTGTTCATCCCAGCATTCAAGGACATCTGAGCCTGGATTCACACCTCTAAGTTGTGATTGAACATTAATTTCTGCATAACACAAATAGTATTGTTTTCATATTCTTAGCTCTTTCGGTAAAGTCACGTTGAAGGAAAACAATAAAATAATAAAATATATATAAAACTATAAAAATTATCATGACGTTTTGACCATAACACAAAAGGTCGTCATCAGGTGTGGCAGTTTATTTTTAAAACGGTGTTTTTATTTATAAAAACGTCAGCGCCATGCGCAGCGATTTGGCAGTTTATTTAGAAGGACGAGTCCATCTATGTTCTGAAAAGAGGAGGGGGGAGACGAAAAATTAATGTATGCTGTCTGAAAGGCACCGTAAGCGTGAACAATAAATTAGGACCTGAAATCGTTTATCAAATCCTTTCAATAATTGCTAAGCCAGAATCCATCTTCTAGGTTGAAATTGTCTCTGTGCTTGTATATGTGGATAGCCTCATGAACGAATCTCTCATGGTAGCCAGATGGCTTACAAAGAACCCCTGTCTTGGAAAAGTCAATGTCATGTGAGCCTACTGAATTATAACAATGATCTGCCACGGCCGAGGTGTTGGTCCTACCGTGGTTAAGGTCTGCTTTGTGTTCACGAATGCGGTCCGAGACATGGCGTTTGGTTTCTCCAATGTAACTACTACCACAGAGGCAACTTAGTTTGTAGACACCAGGGTACTGTATGTCCGGAATCACATCTTTTACAGACGGAACCAGATCACGTATTTTATGTAATGTGTTGAAACGGACCTGGATCTTGTGTTTATTCAAGATTTTGGAGATCTTTTTGTGAGCCCCGCAATGTAGAGTAAAGTGATGGTTTTGAAATGCTCCTCAAGAGGGTCCTTCTTCATGATTTGAGTGATAGCTTTGCGGATTGTATAGGCGGAGTAACCATTAGCCTTAAGAGCTTGGTGTACGTGCTTAGAGCCCAATGCATATCCGACCAGGAACACATAGGCAGTCACTTTACCCTACATTGCGGGGATCACAAAAAAGATCTCCAAATTCTTGAATAAACACAAGATCCAGGTCCGTTTCAACACATTACATAAAATCCGTGATCTGGTTCCGTCTGTAAAAGATGTGATTCCGGGCATACAGTACCCTGGGGTCTACAAACTAAGTTGCCTCTGTGGTAGTAGTTACATTGGAGAAACCAAACGCCATGTCTCGGACCGCATTCGTGAAGCAGACCTTAAACACGGTAGGACCAACACCTCGGCCGTGGCAGATCATTGTTATAATTCAGTAGGCTCACATGACATTGACTTTTCCAAGACAGAGGTTCTTTGTAAGCCATCTGGCTACCATGAGAGATTCGTTCATGAGGCTATCCACATATACAAGCACAGAGACAATTTCAACCGAGAAGATGGATTCTGGCTTAGCAATCATTGGAAGGATTTGATAAACCATTTCAGGTCTTAATTGATTGTTCACGCTTACGGTGGCTTTCAGACAGCATACATTAATTTTTCGTCTCCCCCCTCCTCTTTTCAGAACATAGATGGACTAGTCCTTCTAAATAAACTGCCAAATCGCTGCGCATGGCGCTGATGGTTTTTTAATAAGTAAATACACCTTTTTAAGAATTAATAAATTAATGCAAACCGACACTTCTTTCTAATGTTTCTTGCCATTGGTTTTTTCACACCTGATGACGACCGTTTGTGTTATGGTAGAAACGTCATGATAATTTTTTTTGTTTTATATATATTGTATTATTTTACTGTTTCCCCTCAACGTGACTTTACCGAAAGAGCTAAGAATATGAATTACTGCACTCACGAAAGCTTTAAATCAAAAAGTATTGTTTTCAACACCCTTTGCTATGTCAGCTGAATTTAGCTTTCATAAATATTCCTTTTGTAGCCAGACAGCCGAAATTGTGTGCTTAGAGTTTTGAGTTAACATTCATCTTGAAGATATGAAGGCTTCCAGGCATATTAATGACATTTTCCCTCTCATTGTGTGACATAACAGCCCGTGGAGAGAAACCCTTCAGGTGCACTCTGTGCGGGAAGGCGTTTGCACGTTCATCAAATCTGATGAATTTGGGAAACTTTTCACTACATCATGAATATATTAATAAGTATAGACGTGTAAGTCACGTGTGCATTCCTCTGTGCCTGACGTGTAGATGGTGTGGATATTATTTTTTTCTGTCTGCGGCTGACGCTTCCTCTGCAGATTTGGTCTGATGAAGCAAAGGCACTCAGCGCAGCTCGGTACGACAAGTCAACAATGCGACCGGCGTGCATACAGCACGGACCGGACTGGAAATTTGACACGGCACCAGAGAACTCGCACAGGAGAGAAACCCTTCAAATGTACTGTGTGTAACAAGGCATTTGCATGGCCATCAGTTTTTCAGAACCACCAGAGAACACACACGGGAGAGAAACCCTTCAGGTGCACGATGTGCGTGAAGGCGTTTGCACAGTCATCTGATCTTGTAAAACACCAGAGAACACACACGGGAGAGAAACCCTTCAGGTGCACGATATGCGCGATGGCGTTTACACAGTCATGTAATCTTGTAACACACCAGAGAACACACACGGGAGAGAAACCCTTCAAGTGTACTCTGTGTGGGAAGGCGTTTACACTTTCATCCTCTCTTGTAATACACCAGAGAACACACACGGGAGAGAAACCCTTCAGGTGCACTCCGTGCGGGAAGGCGTTTGCACAGCAACCACATCTTATAGAACACCGGAAAACACAGAAGCATCAGATGATCCACAAGGAGTGGAGTCTGAAATCAGCTTGTGAAAGTCAAAGTGCCACAATAAGCCCATCCCTCTTGAAACAAGACCCGGAAGAAAATCCCAGCTTGGACACTTTTAAAGGTATCGAGGTGAAATATGAAGAGGTGATGGTGAAGAGGGAAGAAGTGAAGGTGAAGAGGGAAGAAGTGATGGTGAAGAGGGAAGAGGTGATGGTGAAGAGTGAAGAAGTGAAGGTGAAATGTGAAGAAGATGAAACTCTAAAATGGGACCTTCACATCGATGGAGGCAACGTGAAGCAGGAGGAGAATTCTGACTGTGAGGCAGAGCGAGGCAACTCCCAGCAGTTTGTGGAAGTGGAGGTGTGGGTGGACTTCCTAGACAATACAAAGTCAAGTGGAGACCCGGTAGATGTGTAAGCCAGAGACAATGTCGCTACAATAGATGCACCTTTGTCACAGGCCTTTAATGACAAGAACGTGAAGTTGAACACTCTGCTCCTAGTAAGAGCGGCCAGTCTTTGTGGACCTGTGGGTTGGGTCAATCTCTCACCAGGAGCGAGAGACAATAAGCCCCCAAGCATTCACTATGTTATCATAATAATTGCATTTACACGGTGCTTGCTTAACTGCCTCAGCAACTCGGGAGTTTTGTACCTCGTCTGAAGCACTCGAAGAGCATCCCCAAGTAGCAGCTGCCCCTGTGTGGCACAAGGTGGTGGCCCTGCACCGGCCTGCATGTGAACAAGAGCCTGTCAGTAGGGGGCGATGATTGATGCGTCATCTCAGTTGTGTCGTTTATAGGCAATCTTGATTCGACGCTTTCGTGACTGCAGGAATCCACACTCTTGAGTTCTTTCGGTAAAGTCACCACGTGGGTAGAAACATAACAGATCACGGCGTTTAGATCACAACACAAGCAATCGTCATCAGGTGGGACAACCACAGCAAGAGAAACTGCTGAAGTAGTAGGCGCCTACTCCAGCAGTTTCTTATTGCTGCTGTGCTTGTCCCACCTGATGATGATTGCTTGTGTTGCCATTCGAAACGCCGTGATCTATTATTTGTAGCGTAATGTTTAGAATTTGCTACATTTTGACCCAGACGCCAGCATGCAACGGCCTTCTCGTTTTGAATGACGCAACAATAGTTTGTTGTACATACACTGTTAAGCAGACGGTGCGTATTTGTAAAATTACTTCTTGTTAATACGATGTAACGTGATGCAGTCAATTTCGCTGCAGTAATTCAATGTTGTTAATATGCCCGTCAATGATTTAGAATGAATACTTGTCTGATTGTGCGCGTACATGTATCATTTTGTCTGAGGTCACACATTGAATAAGTGATGTTAGGACAAAGTGTGTGTGTGTGTTTTGGAAGTAACCTGTACAGAGAAGTCAGGTGAGACCCGTTGTTCTTGTGATACAGGTCAAAGGGTACTTTTGTGTTTCACGAAGCGTTTGCCTCTGGAGCAACTCATTTTCCTTGAAATAGGGAGCACGCTCGGATCATTCATCAGTTACAAGGCATACCACTTGAAGGTTACACGTATAGGAGGAGGTACATTCTCTACAACACAAATTGTAGTTTTGTCTTACGTGTTGACGTTGATTTTGTCTAACTGGGACTAGATATGGTCCTTGCTGATTCACGTCTGGATGTTCGTAACCATCGGTTGAAGCAAACCCCACTGCTGTTGTTGAGACGCTGTGCACCAATAAAGGTCCAACACGTTGACGGCCTTCAGGCCAGGAAAGTCACAACATTTGCACACGAAGGACGCATTCAACATTTGCACACGAAGGACGCATTCACGCAAGTACCCCATGCTCCGTTTTGAAGTTTTAGAATGAAACATCTTTGAATTGTGTTGTGTTTTGAGTTAGATGATTTTATTTCTTCATTAAAAGCTTGTATCAATTTACATCTGGAAGACTTCATTTCGTGTGAATTTTCTCTCGTCATTAAGTAGATGGCCTTGCCGGGGGTTCGGTTCAATGCGGACACACACTGTATACACACACACAGTATACACACACAGTGTACACACACACAGTGTACACACACAGTGTACACACAAACAGTGACACAGTGTACACACACACAGTGTACACACACAGTGTATACACAATAATGTCCACGTTGTTGTTGCTGAGCTCACACACCCAAGGGAGGGAGCAGTAGAAAATGAATCTAAATCAACTTAAACTCCAACTCTGTGACGTCACCACTCTGCCATACCTCATCGGCGTGAAACGCAAGGGGGAGGTGTACCTTGCTAGTGACGTCATGTCACCAAGGTATTCACCCCTCCTCCGTCCACCGAGCTCTTGAGCGTGACGTCACCTCCGCCTGGGTCACTGCCGATATCGGTCCAGTGGCAATCCTTATTTGGGCAAAGCTACGCCCAGTGACTGGCGGCTCATTAACATAATGTGTTCGTTAAAGCCGTCGCGAATTTATTGCGACGGGTTCAGCGCCCACGCCCCCATCCCTCGACGTATGGTCTGGTCTCATTAACATAATTTATTCACTTCGAGAGCCGCTCGTGGGAGGGAAGTGACGTCATACTACTTACTGCTGTCGCGAGGCAACAGGAAGCTGCCGTGTGCGCGCTTGCACTGAAATCCGAGGTGAGAAATTCTCATCGTTGTGGTGGTGGTGGTTGTGGTGGTTGTTGTTGTTGTTGTTTACCAAGGTAGAGCCTCGCTCTCGTAGGGATGTCAGTTGAGTAGCAGCGAGCATGGGAATCGATGTCCAGGTTGGAACTTTACAGCGCGGGGCCTAGCCACGCGGGGCCTTGCCTCCTGCCCTCGCCTGATTACAAAATCTAAACGTGTTGGTTTGTGATGTTTCAAATACTTGTTCATTACCAATGTCCTCAACACTTAATACAACTCTGCAGTACAACTTGAGATGCCTTGCACCAGCTCACCCAAGTGGCACCATGTGAATGAACGCAGCATCACTGGTCACTAAGTGGGCATTAGCGATGTGAGGGGGGGGGTGGCAGCAATGGTGCTTTGTCATTTCCCAATTCGCGAGCAATGATGCAGAAATGAAGAGCACACTGCACAGAACAAAAAACGCACAGGCACTGATGCTGGTTCATATACACTTTATTGTGATCTCCCTGGTGTGCTAGGACGGTGGTGTGAGCAGTGTGGGAAGGGTCCCTCGCTGGTCCTTCAGCTCACGCAGGCGGCGGATGGCAGACCTCACTGTGACAGCCGAGGTCGTGCTGAAGGAGGAACGGGCGGTTACACACATTGGGTGACATCGTAATAAACACTTCTAAACCTTCATCCTAATAATACACACCTTGGTCATTTTGAAAATAATTACCTTTGAAAATATTACAGAAAACGATAAGGAACGGTAAAAGCATCTTAGGCTTTGGCTCAACATAGCGTGCAAGACGTACTTGTAGGTCCATGCACCTCCTGCCACGGTCTTCGTGCACGAGCCGCAGTGCCAGATGCCCACCACCCTCCTCTTCATCTTGGTCTGGCTTTCACAAGGACAACACGAGCACCACAGGTACACTGAGCGGAAATCACCGGTCAAGGCACACAGTTAACAAGCGTGAGCACAACACGTGTGCGTGTACTAAAACACGAGGACCCCAATTTGTTAAGGACAACACGAGGGCAATTTATGGGAATTGTGGATGGAAATCTTCACTGGTAGTGCATTTATCATGAGCAACCACGGCAAATTGGTAGGGCAGAGGAAGCGATGGGAGTTGTGTCTAGCAAATGAGAATGTCTAGAAGAGTGTTTAATGAACAGTGATCGGTGTACACAGGCGACAAAACCCTGGGTTAGTCACGTGTAACGTCTGAAATTAAAATTGAAATAAGCCATATCCCATTTACCCAGACAGAAACAGCCACTGCCACTCCTTGGGGTAACGACGTTTAACTTTTTATCGGTCCTTTAAAGTCTTGCTTTATTAGCCGATGACCTGTTATTGTAGTCGGTTTAAGGGTCGAGGCAGTCGTACCTGAGACTGCTTTTTCTGCCCTGCAACTCCAAGGACAGTAGTCCAGGCCCAATTTTATTCGCAAAAAAACCTATTGAGGCAACCATTGCCGGTGACGACCACCACCCAATTGCAATCTTGACCTTTGCAGGCTGGCACTCACAACTTGACCCAACCAGCGCGAGCCACCGGATAACGCCCAGACGTGCCCCTATTGCCACGTGGGTTGGCGCCCCTCACCTTGCCGCAGAAGGAGCACGTGTACTTGGCGTGCTGGCTGATCTAGATTTTCTTCACCATCTTACGCAGGGACGCGCCGTACCGCGTGCCATACTTGCCCACAATGCCAACCTTCTTCGTGCGCTTTGCCTAACGGAGAAAGAGAGCCGAAAGCAAAGACCACACAAAACGTCATTTTCCTGGACACGCAGCGTTTTATATCCGCTCAGATGCTTCGCACCAAGGTCACATTACGACAGACTTCCCAAACAAAACAATATTCAAGTTTATATTTTACTCGCCCTTATAAGAACAATTGCCACCCATAAGTCTACAATTACCTATGGCACGCTTTCAGCACGAAGAGGTTGGGCAAAATCGAATAGGTCGCAGTAGACAAAGGCTAAAGGATAGTTTAACGAACCACACCACCAGAACGGTTTACGTACAACAGTAAACATTAAGGTCTGGTGGCGTGGAATACCCTACACATCGGCAATTTACTGCATTGCAGATTAAACATTAAGTTTAACACGTAGGCTTTCGCGACCACTATCATCCATAGTAGAGTGTTTTGGGTTAGATGGCGTAAATATATAAAAGTGTCGATAAAACCCGCCACCACCCGACAGCCAACTAGTAAGGGTTGTCACGTAAACTGAACATGCCAATTCGTTACTAGTACAGCACTAGTGTATTGTATAGTGTAGTGTATTGTGTAGTATACTAGTACAGCACATCAGTGTTGGAGAGCCAAGCCACAACATTTACAATCTGAGTACGACGTTTTGCCAGTAATTACACCTAGCTTCATCAGGTGACAACCAGATTTGTGCCGTACTAGTAACGAATTGGCATGTTCTGATTACGTGACAAACCTTACTAATCGGCCGGTGGCAGGTTTAACGATACATTTGCATATTTACGCGATCTAATCCAAGAAGACCTGTACGGAGATTAAACATTGTCAACACTCGGGAAATTATTTAAATCCGCACAAAAACGTTAAATATATTATTCAGATGCCTGGTCTCGTGTGTTGAGCCATGTGCACATAAAACCAATCAAGAACCCAGCGAGGAATATTTTTGAAGGGAAACCTGCGGCAACTCTCCAAGCAGGTTTGGGACGCCAACAGTCATCAGGTCAATACACTGCTGGATCAGAGAATGACCGCGCCAACACGCACGTCTCGTGCTGCTGCTACTCTCCCACACCAAGTTGGAAGGTGTCGAGGCATCACAAGCACCGTACAAGGGTAGTACTACTGCACCGATCCCCAACCGAGTCCCGCGGCCTATATGATGCTTATGGCGTTTTCTGTCCACAGCTGCTGGACACGCGGTTTCTTAAGACGCCATCACTTGCGGTGCAACCTGCAGCCAAACCGGCTACTTGCGCGAGCTCGGTGGCGGGTTGAATACATGCTCGTCCAACCGATGAAATAGATCGACACCGTGGCCGTCTAAGCCACACTCGCAACCCAGCGAAGGCGTCTGTCACCATCAATCGTTTCGCCGCGCAACACAAACAGGCGAGTCGCAAGGTCGTTAAAAAGAGGCGGACTGCTTTCATCTAACAGTGGATAGACCACGGCAAAAACAACGCACATATAAAACTCGCACCAATGAATAAAGCAGCGCGGAACGTAATCGGCCCTAATATCCCTGGCCCTAATATCCCTGGCCCTAATATCCCTGGCCCTAACATCGCTGGACCTAATATCCCTGGCCCTAATATCCCTGGGCCTAATATCCCTGGCCTTAATATCCCTGGCCCTAATATCCCTGGCCCTAATATCCCTAGCGAGTGTCCATGTTGGTTAGGTCATTTTTCTAGTGTCCATGTTGGTTAGGTTATTTAGTGAGTGTCCATGTTGGTTAGGTTATTTAGCGAGTGTCCATGATGGTTAGGTTATTTAGCGAGTGTCCATGATGGTTAGGTTATATATTGAGTGTCCATGATGGTTAGGTTATTTATTGAGTGTCCATGATGGTTAGGTTATTTAGCGAGTGTCCATGATGGTGAGGTTATTTAGCGAGTGTCCATGTTGGTTAGGTTAGTTAGTGAGTGTCCATGATAGTTAGGTTATTTATTGAGTGTCCATGATGGTTAGGTTATTTAGCGAGTGTCCCTGATGGTGAGGTTATTTTGTGAGTGTCCATGATGGTTATGTTATTTAGCGAGTGTCCATGTTGGTTAGGTTATTTAGCGAGTGTACATGATGGTTAGGTTATTTTGCAAGTGTCCATGATGGTTAGGTTATTTAGCGAGTGTCCATGATGGTTAGGTTATTTAGCGAGTGTCCATGTTGGTTAGGTTATTTAGCGAGTGTACATGATGGTTAGGTTATTTTGCAAGTGTCCATGATGGTTAGGTTATTTAGCGAGTGTCCATGATGGTTAGGTTATTTAGCGAGTGTCCATGTTGGTTAGGTCATTTTGCAAGTGTCCATGTTGGTTAGGTTATTTAGTGAGTGTCCATGATGGTTAGGTTATTTAGCAAGTTGTCCCTGATGGTTAGGTTACTTATCGAGTGTCCATGTTGGTTAAGTTATTTATCGAGTATCCATGATGGTTAGGTTATTTAGCGAGTGTCCATAATGGTTAGGTTATTTAGCGAGTGTCCATGATGGTTAGGTTATTTAGCGAGTGTCCATGATGGTGAGGTTATTTAGCAGTGTCCATGATGGTTAGGTTATTTTAGCGAGTGTCCATGATGGTTATGTTATTTAGCGATTGTCCAAGATGGTTAAGTTATTTAGCGAGTGTCCAAGATGGTTAAGTTATTTAGCAGTGTCCATGATGGTTAGGTTATTTAGCGAGTGTCCATGATGGTTAGTTAATTTAGCGAGTGTCCATGATGGTTAGGTTGTTTAGCGAGTGTCCATGATGGTTAGGTTATTTAGCGAGTGTCCATGATGGTGAGGTTATTTAGCAGTGTCCATGATGGTTAGGTTATTTTAGCGAGTGTCCATGATGGTTAGTTAATTTAGCGAGTGTTTCATGATGGTTAGGTTATTTAGCGAGTGTCCATGATGGTGAGGTTATTTTGCGACTGTCCATGTTCGTTCGGTTATCTAGCGAGTGTCCATGTTGTTTAGGTTATTTAGCGAGTGTCCATGTTGGTGTGTATGTTGAACTTCTATCACACCGTACATAGCCATCCATGATCATCGGAGGTGCGGGGGAAGGACAACAAACTAAGCACAAAAGCAGTTCTCAAGAAAATGTATTTTCGATCGAGATTTTAAAAATGCGTAGCTCCAGTAACTTCCTAATATCGGAAGAACATTCCAGATGGCTGCAGAAGTGCATCTGAAAACGTGCAATGCAGCGACCGTCTTTATTCGACGACTAGCCAAAAGCTGGTGCGAGGATGACCAGAGTTTGCATGAGCGTTTATGCTTTTTGATGATACCAGCAAGGTATTGTGGTTCATTTGTGGCAAGCGCTTTGTATGTAATGGGTGCAACCTTATAATGAATGAGTTCGGGAACAGGAAGCCAATGCAGTTCAGTGAGCACTGGACAAACATGGTCGGATTTTGCAGTTCCCGTCATGACGCCTGCCAAATAATTTTGTACACACTGCAGCTTGGCAATGTTTTTTGGCAGATGTGCCTAACCCCTAACCTTAAACCCTAACCGCCGACCTTAACCCCTAACCCTAACCTCTAACCCTACCCATAACCCTAACAGCTAACGTTAACAGCTAACCTTATCCCCTAACCATAACCCCGAACGCTAACTCCTAAGCATAACCCTCTAACCCTAAAAATTAACCCTAACCCCTAACCCTTTCCCAACCCCGAATCCAAATGAACCCTAACCCCTAACCGCTAACCCTACTGTTGTATATATAGGTGTTATGAAAATTGATGAAAATAATGAAAATTAAATGAAATTTGAAATGTGCCTAATTTATCCGAAATTATGTTAATCAGTGTAATTATGCACATAAATTATGCAGATTCGAGAGATAATCGTATTAATTTATGAGAGTGGGCGTGGGTATGATAATGCAGGTCGTTATGGATTATGTGGTCGAGCCTCGGTGACGAGGTTTGGTTATGAATTGGAATAACGCAATTGATCGTATGCAGTTCTGTAGGTGTTGTGAGCATGAATGAAAGGGAGTCGATTCATGGTTTTAGTCGCCGGACGTTGACCACCATCTCCCGGCCTCTCTCCCCCCCTTGAATCAGTACCGTCCAGGGGGAGATCTGTCGTCCCACGGTCCAGGGTCCCCGCCAGTAGGTGGTTAGCTTCCCCGCCTGCCCGGCCCTGACGCGAGGGGTGTGCAGCCATACCTTAGAGCCCGCCGAGTAGAAGGAGGGCTCCATTCGGGGGCGGGTCCCCTGCTCCTGCCTCTGGTGTGCGGCCTCGCCTTGCGGGTAGGCCCGGCCCCTCGCTCCTCGTAGGGTCTCCATCAGATGCTCCACGGGGCGGCTCCCTTCCTCCCATTGCGGCGGAGGGACACCGAACAGCAGATCTGTGGGTAGGCGAGACTCACGACCAAACATCATTAGGAACGGGGTCTGTCCCGTAGATGTGTGTACCGTGGTGGTGTAGGCGAACAGAGCATAGGGGAGGTGTTCGTCCCAGTCCCGTTGATTCGGGGCCGCCATGCGTTTAAGCTTCCCGGCTAGAGTCTGGTTCATCCTCTTTACCATCCCATTTGCCTGGGGGTGGTACGCCGTAGTTGGTCCTTCTGGATCCCGAACTCCCGGCACAGCGCCTGGAATAGCTCTGCCTCGAACTCACTACCCTGGTCGGTAATGACTCGTTCGGGGATCCCGTGCTTCAGTACGTAGTGTTCCACGAACGCTCGGGCCACTACGAGGGCTGTCTTATCGGGGATGGCCACCGCTACGGGATAGCGTGTGAAGTACTCCACCGCTACGAGAATATATCGGTTGCCCCGGTGGGATCGCGGGAATGGCCCTTGCAGGTCGATCCCAACCAGCTGATTCGTTCGACTGATGCGGAACGGTCTCAGGGGTACCTGGTATCGCGCTGGTTTCGGCCCGCATTGCTGGCACGCGCGGCAGCCCTGTACCCAGGCGGGCACGTCTTGTGCTAACTTGGGCCAGAGATACTGGCGACGCAGGGTTTCCCGAGTGCGCCATTCCCCATCATGGCCCCCGAGCGGGTGGTCGTGCACCAGTCTTAGCAGCTGGGGTCGCACCTGGGCGGGAACACAGATGCACCCAGGCTGGCCGGCTTCAGTCAGCTCTCGTACTACCCCGTTCTGCATGCACAACCGGGCATACAAACCACTCCAGGGTCCTGGTAGGGCGTCCTTCTTCTCCCGTAGGGCCGCTTCCACCGCCGCCAGATCCGGATCCCGCAGCTGGGTCCGTCTCAGCTGCACGTCGTCCAGGCCCGGAAAGGCGCAGCCGACGTCCTCCTGGATCCGATCGGGTGGGGTTGCGCGACCCGTCGGGCCCCGGGGTGTGGGCCCCGTGCCCGCCGAGTGGTCCGCCAGGTCCCTGGTTCCTCCTACCGGGGTGTCTGTGGCACATACTGCACTGCCTCTCACCGGGGGAGGGTTAGTCTCGGTGCGCTCCTGGGGGCCTGCCACCTGCCGGCAACGCCCCCCCGTGAAGCACGGGCAGACTTCCTCCAACCTTGTCTCGGCGCACACCGCGGGCCGCCTCGACAAGGCGTCCGCGTTTGCGTGCGTACGCCCAGCTCGGTACTCTATTTGCAGGTTGTACTCCTGCAACTGCGCCAGCCATTGCGCCATCTGCCCCCCCCACCCTGCACCTGTGACAGCACCGCGGCCAGCCCACTGCTGCAGGCGTCGGTGTCCAAGATAAAGTCCGTGGTGAAATCTGGGAAAGCTAGGGTGGGGGTGTGGGTGAGGTGGTCTTTGAGGGCGGTGAAGGCCGTCTGGCAGGCCTCCGTCCATCGATAGGGGTTCTTAGGGGAGGTGAGTTGGGTGAGGGGAAGTGCAATCTCGCTGAATCCCTTTACAAATCGACGATAATAGGTGGCGAGTCCCAAGAATGACCTGATCTCCGTCAGATTCCTGGGCCGTGGCCATTCCACTACGGCGCGCACCTTTTCCGGATCGGTGCGCACCCCCGCCTCGCTGACTCGGTGTCCGAGGTACCCTACCTCGCACTGCGCAATGTAGCACTTACGCGGCTTGAGCTTGAGATGGGCTGCTCGTAGTCGCTGGAACACCTCTCGCAACCTGGACCAGTGCTCGGACAGAGATCTGCTGAACACTATCACGTCATCCAGGTAAATCAGGCACTGTTCCCACTGTAAGCCCCGCATTACCAACTCCATCAACCGCTGGAACGTCGCGGGCGCGTTAGTGAGTCCGAACGGAAGCACTCGAAACTCGAACAGCCCCATCGGGGTGGTAAACGCGGTTTTCGGCCGATCCTCCTCCGCCATCTCCACCTGCCAGTACCCGGACGCCAGATCGAGGGTGGAAAAATACCGTGCTCCTGCGAGGCTGTCAAAGGTGTCGTCGATGCGCGGTATGGGGAAGGCGTCGCCGAGGGTGACTGCTTGTTTCGTCACTAGCACCACCGGGGCAGACCAGGGGCTCGTCGAGGGGTGAATTATGTTATCACGTAGCATGTCCACGACTGCCTCCTTGATCTGGGTCCGTTCGGGCACGCCCACCCGGTATGCGGGGAGTTTGATCGGTCGGGCTGCACCTGTGTCAATTTGGTGCTTAACAAGGTCTGTTCGGCCTACATCTGAATCGTGCTCGCTGAACACGTCGGTGTACTCCCGTAACAACCCACACAGCTGATCGGCCTCCCCCTTAGGTAAATCTGCCCAAGGCACATGTAACGCATCATGCAGGGGAGCAATCTCGGCCCGGGGGGTTGGGCCAACCTGCCAGGCCAGATCCTGGTTGTCCTCGGAGTGGCCAGGGTCTTCCGAGTCGTTAGAGTGGCGCGCGTGCAGGGGGTGTATGGTGGCTACTGTGGCGCGTCGTCGTAGCAACGCCGGGGTACTGTGTGGGTTAAACACCCGCATAACGTATATGAACAGTCTAGGACGTATATAAACAGTCTAGAACGTATATGAACAGTCTAGAACGTATATGAACAGTCTAGAACGTATATGAACAGTCTAGAATGTATATGAACAGTCTAGAACGTATATGAACAGTCTAGAACGTATATGAACAGTCTAGAACGTATATGAACAGTCTAGAACGTATATGAACAGTCTAGAACGTATATGAACAGCCTAGAACGTATATGAACAGTCTAGAACGTATATGTTTGCAAGTTGAGGCTTTGCTACCCTGCAACTTTCACGCAAGGCGCTGCAGCGGCTGTTGCTGCCCGCTGCCAAATTCAACTCCCGCTTGCTCGAGTTGCATGAAGACCAAAACAACGAGAACTGATTGCTCTGTTTATGGCCAAAACGCTGCCGTGATGGCAAGCGTCATTCAATTCCTCGCCGTGTTCGCGGTAGCAACTATGTAACGCACGCGTTAACACGTTTGTAATCTTTCACCCTGTCCTGAAATTGTATTTAAATAAAATAATAATAAAATTTACATAAGTGCTTCCGAAATGCTCAATTTTACCAACGCTTACAATGCTGCCTCATTGAGGCCAGACTAACGTGAATTTAACGACTCCATTAAAGTAAAACAGTTGCCGTCCAACAGGAGCAATTTCCATTCGACCGTCGGGTTTTTCTCGCTGGGAAAGACGCAAACGCCTCGCTCGCACAGAGAGGTTCAAAACATTAACAAAGCACCGACAGGCCCCACAGAACGCGACCGACGGTTTGGCACCACGCACCCCGGCGGCCCGTCGCTCCCGTGCGGCAGGTTTTAACGAAACGGAAACTTAACGGGACAGCGAAGATCGGCACGCAAAACAAAAAAGCTGCATTTTAATTGAAAGCTTTCGTGACTGCAAGGATTCATCTTCTTTGGTTCTTTCGGTAAAGTCACGTAGAATGAGAATATTATTGTGTTATTTTATTTTATCAATTTATTATTTTATTCTCATTCTACGTGACTTTACCGAAAGAACCAAAGAACAAAAAAGCTGCATTTGCAAGCTGCATCTTTGCAAAGACTCCACCGCCACGGTAACGTTGAGCACCACAATTTAACTTTGCAGGGGAGGGGGGGGACGAGTGCCGCGTCCGTTCAGAGTCTCGATGTTTTTCCCCGCGGTCGCGGTAGCGGTGCTCCGTTTAGCTCGGCCGGAGGCGACGACGCCGTGGGGCACGCCGTGCACGGGAGCCGGACACGATTGGGGCCTAGTCCCGCTTGGAAGGTTCAGCAGAATCCGCCGAGGATCTTGCAAATGTATGTAGAAATACAATAAGATTATATTGAAACAAAAAACAATCACGACGTTTCGATCACAACGCAAGCGATCTTCATAAGGTGTCAAGAACAAATCACGGCGGTAAATACAGCAAAAAGATGAGAGACGAGAATTCAACAAACCTGAAAAATATTACGTGAAGCACATCCAGTCAGGCCAACAACACAGCTAGACACTTCCTGGCGGACCACGAATTTCAGAAGAGTGTTACATTTCGTGTTCAACCAATGAGTAATTTTATGCAGTCACGAAAGCTTTAATACTTTATGATCTTGCGAACGCCCAACGCGGCCAGACCCGCCACGGCCCCGAACCCCGCGACGGCCACCGGCGTGTTTCTGAGCGAGCTGCCGGGCAGTCCCCCGCCCATACTCCCGCACGAACCACCCGTCCCGCGTCCGGGGGAACGCGAGCGCAGTCCGCCGTCAGTACGGTCGTGCGTGTGCACGGCGTCGGTCCCGGAAATGGCAGTGGCACGGCTAGCGATTGTACAGGCGGTGCAACTGGCGCGCTCAAGAGGCAGATGAAGGCCCAGCTGCCGAAGTTCGAAAAGAGGAGAGTGGGACACATTTGCTCTGCAACGGCGTTTTCGCAAACTTAATATGCAGGTCTTGGATTGACGAATTGGGTTATTTTTTTTGGAAACATTTGACTGCTTCGAACAAACGCTTCTCCTAAAACATGGACCCGCTGAAGACCCCACAGGCAATGGCGAGAAACATATACAGATGGTATAAACGACGGGGCGATTTCTGCCGTCCGAGAGAGGGGATTAGGCGTCTCTCACGATTTAACAAACACACAAGCCGCTCGCTCCCCTGCCAGTCGCTCACTACTCTACACAGAAGCGCCAAGCTGTCTAAGCCGACGACATCTCGCAGCAACTTGGCAAAACTCAAATAAAAAACCAAATTAAATTTCTCTTCAGTCTCGCCTGGTAACAAAAACAACAACCCCCACCTGTTGTATATGAGCCTTTTCGAAAATTGATATTAACAATAATATTTGCCGTTATATATATCATATATTTTTTTAACAAACGAAAAAAATAATCAATAAAACCCGTAAGCCAGGCGCACGAAAAACCAGATGTCGGTCATAAACAGGCCATTAATAAATAAAGAAATAATAAAACTCTCGAAGCGAGGATGTTAGCAGCTATCTGCGAAGATCTCCAGATTAACAAGAGTTTGATGTGCCCTAAGGGAGGTCACGCAGAGGGAAGCCCTCCGCAAGCCAGAAATGAGGACGCCCACGGGTTAAACCATTTTTTTTTAAACAACAGTTAAAATTTAAAATGCAATAACAAGAATAAGCTAAAGTTAGCGGTCCTCGTGCTCACTCCAATTAAGACCAGGCCACCAGATACATCAGTGAATTATTATCCAATAATTAATTCGCTATCAAATGATTTTCACCTTTAATACTTTTACTCTTAAAACAAAGCTTGGAGACAAAATACAGTCACATCAAAGGTTTTCGAGAAGGAATGAGGCGAACGGGCAAACTTACGAAAGAGTTTAAACAATATCCCAAGCAACCCCGACCACCTTTGTCTCTCCCGAAGAGCGCGAGAGCCATCTGTACACACACACGAACTCACACACACAAACCCCACCCCCCCCCCCCCCCCCTTTTCCACTGCGCAGAGAGAATTGTCTTTGAATATAACGGTCAGCCGCATTTTCAAAAGTCAGAGAAGTCAACAGTCAAGAGTGAAGACAGATCAGCGAGTCAAGACGTCCACAGGACGAGCAGTCGCATGGAGCGGCTGGCTCCGAGCCTCGCTGAGTAGCGAGGATCGCATGAGTCGCCATGTATCAACGAAAGTGAGTCATACAGCAGTGGAGAGAAACTGCTATCAGCGAATCAGCGCTGAGAGCGCTCGAGCATCTCCAAAAAGAAAGCACGTGCAACGTGGCTCAACCAGCAGCGGAAAAGCTTGGGCAGCCGCCAACAACTTCAGCTAACCAGTGACCAAGCGCGTGCGACTTGAGTCATACAGCAGTGGAGGAAACCTGCTGTCAGAGAGCCGCCAACAACCTCAACAAAGAGAGCGCGTGCGAATCGGCTCACTCAGCAGAAGAAAAAATTGACCTGTCGCCGGCGAGCGCAGCGTCAGATACTACAGCAGCGGAAAGAGCGCGCGCCGGCGTAGCTCATCCAGCAGTGGAGGAAACTGCTGTCAGCGAATCAGCACGGGCGCGTTCGCGCATCTTCAAGGAGAGGGAGCGCGCGCCACCAGCGTGCCATCAGCACCAGCATCAGCACCAGCGCGTGCCAACAGCGCGCCACCAGCGTGCCATCAGCATCAGCACCAGCACGTGCCAACAGCGTGCCACCAGCGTGCTACAGCACGCAACTTCGCGTCACCGTCGTCGGCGCGACGACGGCGAGCGTCGTGCTGACTCATCCAGCCAGCGGTGGACAGAAACTGGCAGTCGTTCGTATGCCCCTCCCCCACACTCCCTTCTCACTCCCCCACCGCTACACAACGAACAAACATTTTTTTTGGCAAGGAAATCAACCTAGGCGTTTGCTCAACGCAAGAAATCAACAACACTCCCATTAAACATACAAGACTCATGATAACTGCGTCAACTATTAGCTGATAACGAAAAACATCCCCACCCATTGAGTTACGTTGATGAGGCAATCATAATTATTTCAGTAGAACGCTTTAATTGCATAATCGTTGATGAATCAATGAACGAACATCGCCGTGGTACTGTGCTGACGATTTCAAGCATAATAATTTCGCATATCAGAATGTGTTAAGGATTGGATACGAATCAAAGACCGAGTGCCGTGTTGTGTAATCATTCAAGAATACGAGTTTGCATATTATAAGGTCAAGGTTTTGATAGAATAGTTCGCTTGTTTTTAATCTCTCTCTCAACAACCGATCGATTGCGTTACGCGTCGGGAATTAACCACAGGTGCCGCTATCGAGGTGAAACAACGCAATCGTGATGGTATCATGTTAACGCTGTGTTGAAATTCCAACATCCCGAGATTGAGTTTTCATATTATCCAAAAATTAAAGTTAGCTAGAAAATAAAATTGATCAAAGCAGGTTTGTGTGTGATTCTTCCTGAAATTCTGCATAATATTGTTCTGCGTATGAGATCTGAATCCTGGGGACCTATCATAAGCACACTATCACCACACATAATCCATAACACATAATTCATAATGTTCAATCGAGAGTAATCGTATCCTTATCGATAATACGGAATTAAAGAGCAGAGTGGAATCGACTCTCTCTCATTCACGCTCACAACGCCTGCGTCACTGCATACGATTAATTGCGTTATTCCAAATCATAACACAATCCTCGTCACCGAGGCTCGACCTTATAATCCATAATGACCTGAATTATCATAACCATGCCCACTCGCATAAATTAATACGATTATCTCTCGAATCAGCATAATTTATGCGCATAATTACACAATTAACATAATTTCGGATAAATTATGCAAATTTCATTTAATTCTCATTATTTTCATCAATTTTCATAACACCTATATATACAACAGGGGGATGACGTGACTCCCCCCTCCCCCCATCCCCAACGGCTAGAGCGCTCCTAACGGCCGCAAAGAGGATTCGATTGGATGCGTGGGATGACGTCACATGACCCGGGGGGGTTGGGGGGCGGGGTTAAGGGGCTTGCTACATATATAAGTGTGGTGCAGGAGGGAGAATTTGTGGCAGAGTCCTTCTGGAGCGGCGGCAGCGGAGAGAGAGAGGAGCTAGCCGTCCTCAGGGTCCGCGCTCGGGACGCCTGCAGGGTGGAGCTGAGAGCGATCGACGACACAAAGTCCCCCAAGGCGAGAGAGAGAGAGAGAAACATCTCCCTCGGCCCCGTCGGGCAGCGGCGGCAGCGGCCGCAGAGGTGAGCGGCAGACACGGACAAAGGAGGTCAGTTCGGTCGGCTCGGGCTCAGGCAGTGGACGCACTCTGAGACGGGTAGGTGAGAGAGGAGGAAGGGCTGCTGCTGGCTGGAGGGAGACATACACGGGAAATAAATTTTAGCGCAGACTGACTTTGTGACGCGTGTGTGCGTGCGTGTGTGTGTGAAGAGCGGTTACGGCCTTCATAGGTGCTGCTCGCTAACAGCACTTGCCCCTACAGTCTGTTAAGGCTATATGGGGGATCTTTGTGAAGAGCGGTGGGACAGCGATTGGCGTACCACGCTGTGCGTGTGTGTGGGTGGCTTTAATCAGCATAGGCACCCGTAAATAAATAATTAAACAGAGGGACGTTTGACTTTCACCGCAAGCGAGCGCGCAGAGATTAATTAATTAAGTGCTTACCGAGCGCGTGCAGAGATTAATTAATTAATTGCTTACCGAGCGCGCGCAGAGATTAATTAATTAATTGCTTACCCAGCGCGTGCATATTAAACTACCCTACTACGGCTGCCCGCACCCACGCGCGTGGGTGGGGGGGTCACGTGGGTGGGGGAGGGCCGTCCAGCCCCCGTTGGCTGTTGACACAACGGCTTAGTATAAATAAATAATTAACTCTGAGCAGCCGCCAGCGGCGAGTGGGGGGGGTGGAGGGGTGCTGACGTCACACCCCACCCGCTCGCGGGGGAGGGGGGAGGGGAAGATCAGTCCCCCCCCACCTAATGGGGAGTGGGGAGGGGGAGATCAGTCCCCCCCACCTAATGGGGAGTGTGGAGGGGGGCACTAGCCCCCCACAGATGGAACCAGGGGGGTCGGTGTGTAAATGAGAGGCTGTGTGTGTGTAGTGTGAGGCTGTGTGTGTACTGTGAGGCTGTGTGTGTAGTGTGAGGCTGTGTGTGTGGTGTGAGGCGTGTGTTGCCCTGGCTTGCCCTGGCTTGCCCCAGCAACGTCACGTGGTGTGCCTCGTCACTGCTGCTGCTGCTGCTGCCACCACAACACGCTTAGGGCTTTAAGGCTTTTCTGTTTATTATGAATCTGTCATTTTCCATGATTAGTCTGTGGTTTTCATTATTAATCTGTCATTGTTGATTATGAGCCTGTCATTAATATGTCATTTTTCATTATTAACCTAATTTGTGTGTATTATTAATCTGTCATTTTTCATTATTAACCTAATTTTTGTTTATTATTAATCTGTCATTTTACGACGGCAAAAACGTGGTAGTCACGGCGACATTTGTCATCAGTGTTGTGAGTAGCCCGCACTGAGAGCACGACTACACACACAGACATACACAAACACACAGGTTGTGTGTCTGTGTGTGTGGGGTGAGGTTGCACAAGAGACACACACACAGACACACACAGACACACAGACACACAGGTTGTGTGTGTGTGTGGGGTGAGGTTGCACAAGAGACACACACACAGACACACACAGAGACACACACACACAGGTTGTGTGTGTGGGGTGAGGTTGCACAAGAGACACACACAGAGACACACAGAGACACACACACAGACACACACAGGTTATTGTGTGTGTATGTGTGGGGTAAGGTTGCACCAAAGACACACACAGACACACACACACAGAGACACAGGTTGTTGTGTGTGTGTGTCTGTGTGTCTGTGTGTATCTGTGTTTGTGTATCTGTGTGTGTGTCTGTGTGTGTGTGTGTCTGTTTGTGTGTCTGTGTGTGTGTGTGTCTGTGTGTGTCTCTGTGTGTGTGTCTGTGTGTGTGTATGTGTGTGTGTGTATCTGTGTGTCTGTATGTGTCTGTCTGTGTGTGTGTTAAGGTTGCACCATGTCGAGCCCATTGAAGCTGATCGTGAGCGCCGATTCCAACCGTGGGGGGCGGCGCTACATGGAGGACATCACAGAGGTGGGCGGAGTCTCTGTGTGTGTGTGTCTCTGTGTGTGTCTGTGTGTGTCTCTGTGTGTGTGTCTGTGTGTGTGTCTCTGTGTGTGTCTGTGTGTGTGTGTCTGTGTGTCTGTGTGTGTGTCTCTGTGTGTGTGTGTCTCTGTGTGTGTGTCTCTGTGTGTCTCTGTGTGTGTCTGTGTGTGTCTCTGTATGTCTCTGTGTGTGTATCTGTGTGTCTGTGTGTGTCTCTGTGTGTGTCTGTGTGTGTCTCTGTGTCTCTGTGTGTGTGTCTCTGTGTGTGTGTGTGTCTGTGTGTGTGTCTGTGTGTCTCTGTGTGTGTGTCTCTGTGTGTGTCTGTGTGTGTCTCTGTGTGTGTGTCTGTGTGTCTCTGTGTGTGTGTCTCTGTGTGTCTCTGTGTGTGTCTGTGTGTGTGTGTCTCTGTGTCTCTGTGTGTGTCTCTGTGTGTGTCTCTGTGTGTGTGGGGAGCGATAGTGTAGCGGTTAGCGCGCTGCACTATGAACCTGGCGACCCCGAGTTCGATTCCCGCTCACGGCCAACACCCAGTGGCGATTATCTGAACCGGTCCTGGGCCTCCCCCTAGGTCGATTCGGCCTCAAACGAGTACCCGGTGCGGTGCGTGAACATCGCCACCGGGGAGACAAAGGCGGCCGGGCGTGGTGCCGGCCACCCACCCCCTCGTGTGCCCTCGCGGCCATCGCTGGCGCCGCTCGCTAACGGCACTCGCCTCTACGGTCCGCCAAGGCTGCACGGGGGATCTTTGTCCGCCGGGTCGCCGGTCGAGGCCTAGGACCGACCCACAATGCACCGCTCGCGTCACGTGACGTTCCCCTCGCCGCCCCGTGCCCGCAGGTCTCCACCGAGGGCGACGGGGACGCCATCTTCCTGGCCGTGTTCGACGGCCACGGCGGCCCCCAGGCCGCTCGATTCGCCCGCCGCTGCCTCTGGCCCTCGATCCGTGCCCAGCCCGGGCTGTGGGGCGCCACCGACCCCGCGGGAGTTTGCCACGCCATCCGTGACGGCTTCCTGGCGTGCCAGCGTGCCATGTGGGAGGAGCTGGGTGGGTCTCACGCGTGCTGCGTTATACACTACACTATACACTACTATACTATACACTACACTATACACTACTAGATATACTACACTATACACTACTATACTATACACTACACTACTATACACTACTATATACACTACACTATACACTACACTATACACTACACTATACATTACTATACACTACACTATACACTACTATACACTACACTATACACTACACTATACACTACACTACTATACACTACACTACTATACACTACTATACACTACACTATACACTACACTATACACTACACTACTATACACTACACTATATACTACACTATACACTACACTATACACTACTATACATTACTATACACTACACTATACACTACACTACTATACACTACTATACACTACACTATACACTACACTATACACTACTATACACTACACTACTATACACTACACTATACACTACACTATACACTACTATACACTACTATACGCTACACTACTATACACTACACTATACACTACACTACTATACACTACACTACTATACACTACACTATACACTATACACTACTATACACTATACACTACACTATACACTACTATACACTACACTACACTATATACTACACACTACACTACACACTACATTACACTATACACTACACTATACACTACACTAAATTAACGTTTTGTTCCACCATTGGAACCTCGTTTGCCTGTAACACAATATGATAATTATTTTTTTTTAACCCTTTCATCTGGCAACAAAACTGACACCATTTTTTTCGTATACAAGGAGTCATTGTTTGTGCATTGAGCACAATACCTGCGGTCGGAATGCAAACACAAAACACGCAGCTCTGATAATGCATTGGCGGTGGAATTGATAAGTCCACACCCGAGACAGCTTCCCTTAGAGCCTCGTCTCACACGCGGTGTTAGACCAGGTGATGATGATGACGTCTCACACGCGGTGTTAGACCAGATGATGATGATGACGTCTCACACTTGCGGTGTTAGACCAGGTGATGATGACGTCTCACACGCGGTGTTAGACCAGGTGATGATGACGTCTCACACGCGGTGTTAGACCAGATGATGATGACGTCTCACACTTGCGGTGTTAGACCAGGTGATGATGACGTCTCACACTTGCGGTGTTAGACCAGGTGAAGATGACGTCTCACACACGCGGTGGTAGACCAGATGATGATGACGTCTCACACTTGCGGTGTGAGACCGGATGATGATGATGTCTCACACTTGCGGTGTTAGACCAGGTGATGATGACGTCTCACACTTGCGGTGTTAGACCAGGTGATGATGATGTCACACACTTGCGGTGTTAGACCAGGTGATGATGACGTCTCACACTTGCGGTGTTAGACCAGGTGATGATGACGTCTCACACTTGCGGTGTTAAAGCAGATGATGATGACGTCTCACACTTGCGGTGTTAGACCAGATGATGATGACGTCTCACACTTGTGGCGTTAGACCAGATGATGATGATGACGTCACACACTTGCGGCGTTAGACCAGGTGATGATGACGTCTCACACTTGCGGTGTTAGACCAGGTGATGATGACGTCTCACACTTGCGGTTTTAGACCAGGTGATGATGATGTCACACACTTGCGGTGTTAGACCAGGTGATGATGACGTCTCACACACGCAGTGTTAGACCAGATGATGATAATGTCTCACACTTGCGGTGTTAGACCAGGTGATGATGACGTCTCACACACGCAGTGTTAGACCAGGTGATGATGACGTCTCACACAGGCGGTGTTAGACCAGGTGATGATGACGTCTCACACTTGCGGTGTTAGACCAGGTGATGATGACGTCTCACACTTGTGGCGTTAGACCAGATGATGATGATGACGTCACACACTTGCGGCATTAGACCAGGTGATGATGACGTCTCACACTTGCGGTGTTAAAGCAGATGATGATGACGTCTCACACTTGCGGTGTTAGACCAGATGATGATGACGTCTCACACTTGTGGCGTTAGACCAGATGATGATGATGACGTCACACACTTGCGGCATTAGACCAGGTGATGATGACGTCTCACACTTGCGGTGTTAGACCAGGTGATGATGACGTCTCACTCTTGCGGTGTTAGACCAGGTGATGATGACGTCTCACACTTGCGGTTTTAGACCAGGTGATGATGATGTCACACACTTGCGGTGTTAGACCAGGTGATGATGACGTCTCACACACGCAGTGTTAGACCAGATGATGATAATGTCTCACACTTGCGGTGTTAGACCAGGTGATGATGACGTCTCACACACGCAGTGTTAGACCAGGTGATGATGACGTCTCACACAGGCGGTGTTAGACCAGGTGATGATGACGTCTCACGCTTGCGGTGTTAGACCAGATGATGATGATGACGTCTCACACTTGCGGTGTTAGACCAGGTGATGATGACGTCTCACACTTGCGGTGTTAGACCAGGTGATGATGACGTCACACACACGGTGTTAGACCATATGATGATGACGTCTCACACTTGCGGTGTTAGACCAGGTGATGATGACGTCTCACACTTGCGGTGTTAGACCAGGTGATGATGATGTCTCACACACGCGGTGTTAGACCAGATGATGATGACGTCTCACACGCTGTGTGAGACCAGGTGATGATGACGTCTCACACTTGCGGTGTTAGACCAGGTGATGATGACGTCTCACACTTGCGGTTTTAGACCAGGTGATGATGATGTCACACACTTGCGGTGTTAGACCAGGTGATGATGACGTCTCACACACGCAGTGTTAGACCAGATGATGATAATGTCTCACACTTGCGGTGTTAGACCAGGTGATGATGACGTCTCACACACGCAGTGTTAGACCAGGTGATGATGACGTCTCACACAGGCGGTGTTAGACCAGGTGATGATGACGTCTCACACTTGCGGTGTTAGACCAGGTGATGATGACGTCTCACACTTGCGGTGTTAGACCAGGTGATGATGACGTCTCACACTTGCGGTGTTAAAGCAGATGATGATGACGTCTCACACTTGCGGTGTTAGACCAGGTGATGATGACGTCTCACACTTGCGGTTTTAGACCAGGTGATGATGATGTCACACACTTGCGGTGTTAGACCAGGTGATGATGACGTCTCACACACGCAGTGTTAGACCAGATGATGATAATGTCTCACACTTGCGGTGTTAGACCAGGTGATGATGACGTCTCACACACGCAGTGTTAGACCAGGTGATGATGACGTCTCACACAGGCGGTGTTAGACCAGGTGATGATGACGTCTCACGCTTGCGGTGTTAGACCAGATGATGATGATGACGTCTCACACTTGCGGTGTTAGACCAGATGATGATGACGTCTCACACTTGTGGCGTTAGACCAGATGATGATGATGACGTCACACACTTGCGGCATTAGACCAGGTGATGATGACGTCTCACACTTGCGGTGTTAGACCAGGTGATGATGACGTCTCACTCTTGCGGTGTTAGACCAGGTGATGATGACGTCTCACACTTGCGGTTTTAGACCAGGTGATGATGATGTCACACACTTGCGGTGTTAGACCAGGTGATGATGACGTCTCACACACGCAGTGTTAGACCAGATGATGATAATGTCTCACACTTGCGGTGTTAGACCAGGTGATGATGACGTCTCACACACGCAGTGTTAGACCAGGTGATGATGACGTCTCACACAGGCGGTGTTAGACCAGGTGATGATGACGTCTCACGCTTGCGGTGTTAGACCAGATGATGATGATGACGTCTCACACTTGCGGTGTTAGACCAGGTGATGATGACGTCTCACACTTGCGGTGTTAGACCAGGTGATGATGACGTCACACACACGGTGTTAGACCATATGATGATGACGTCTCACACTTGCGGTGTTAGACCAGGTGATGATGACGTCTCACACTTGCGGTGTTAGACCAGGTGATGATGATGTCTCACACACGCGGTGTTAGACCAGATGATGATGACGTCTCACACGCTGTGTGAGACCAGGTGATGATGACGTCTCACACTTGCGGTGTTAGACCAGGTGATGATGACGTCTCACACTTGCGGTTTTAGACCAGGTGATGATGATGTCACACACTTGCGGTGTTAGACCAGGTGATGATGACGTCTCACACACGCAGTGTTAGACCAGATGATGATAATGTCTCACACTTGCGGTGTTAGACCAGGTGATGATGACGTCTCACACACGCAGTGTTAGACCAGGTGATGATGACGTCTCACACAGGCGGTGTTAGACCAGGTGATGATGACGTCTCACACTTGCGGTGTTAGACCAGGTGATGATGACGTCTCACACTTGCGGTGTTAGACCAGGTGATGATGACGTCTCACACTTGCGGTGTTAAAGCAGATGATGATGACGTCTCACACTTGCGGTGTTAGACCAGGTGATGATGACGTCTCACACTTGCGGTTTTAGACCAGGTGATGATGATGTCACACACTTGCGGTGTTAGACCAGGTGATGATGACGTCTCACACACGCAGTGTTAGACCAGATGATGATAATGTCTCACACTTGCGGTGTTAGACCAGGTGATGATGACGTCTCACACACGCAGTGTTAGACCAGGTGATGATGACGTCTCACACAGGCGGTGTTAGACCAGGTGATGATGACGTCTCACGCTTGCGGTGTTAGACCAGATGATGATGATGACGTCTCACACTTGCGGTGTTAGACCAGGTGATGATGACGTCTCACACTTGCGATGTTAGACCAGGTGATGATGACGTCACACACACGGTGTTAGACCATATGATGATGACGTCTCACACTTGCGGTGTTAGACCAGGTGATGATGACGTCTCACACTTGCGGTGTTAGACCAGGTGATGATGATGTCTCACACACGCGGTGTTAGACCAGATGATGATGACGTCTCACACGCTGTGTGAGACCAGGTGATGACGACGTCTCACACTTGCGGTGTTAGACCAGATGATGATGACGTCTCACACGCGGTGTTAGACCAGATGATGATGATGACGTCTCACACTTGCGGTGTTAGACCAGGTGATGATGAAGTCTCACACTTGCGGTGTTAGAGCAGATGATGATGACGTCTCACACTTGCGGTGTTAGACCAGGTGATGATGACGTCTCACACTTGCGGTGTTAGACCAGGTGACGATGACGTCTCACACTTGCGGTGTTAGACCAGGTGATTATGACGTCACACACTTGCGGTGTTAGACCAGGTGATGATGACGTCTCACACTTGCGGTGTTAGACCAGGTGATGATGACGTCTCACACTTGCGGTGTTAGACCAGATGATGATGACGTCTCACACTTGCGGTGTTAGACCAGATGATGATGATGACGTCTCACACTTGCGGTGTTAGACCAGGTGATGATGACGTCTCACACTTGCGGTGTTAGACCAGGTGATGATGACGTCTCACACACGCAGTGTTAGACTAGATGATGATGATGTCTCACACTTGCGGTGTTAGACCAGGTGATGATGACGTCTCACACAGGCGGTGTTAGACCAGATGATGTCTCACACTTGCGGTGTTAGACCAGATGATGATGACGTCTCACACTTGCGGTGTTAGACCAGGTGATGATGACGCCAAAAGGCGCAACGTTTTGTCGTGTATGATTGGGGCCAAATGTAGCTGATAGAGGCAAAATAAACATTGAAATTGGTTTAATTTGTTGATCAGGGAAGTCTTCTGTATCTTCCACAATAGACGAAGGGGGAACATTCTCTGTGCCTGCTGCGCAATTTGAACAACCCCCCCCCCCCCCGTAACTTAACCTTAGCGCTGTTTTCAATCACCCGAAGCTGTTAACTGACGAATTTGATCTTAGTATAGGAATAGGTTTTACCCTTTTAACTGGCACAAAAACTGACACCTTTATTCAAGGCATCATGTTTGCAATAACCACAACACAAGCAGTCAAAATGCAAACAAAAGAGACAACTCTGATAATAAAAAGGGTAAAAACTATTACTAGGTTGTAAATGCTCACCCCGAGCCCTCAATACTCTGATAGTACGCTGTTTTTGAGTTGTACGCCTTTTGGCGTCTTCTGGTCCAACACCAGTGGAGACTAGGCTCTAAGAAAAGCCGTCTCGCGTGTGGACCAATCAAATTCAAGGACAGTGCCAATATTATTATCAGAGTTGTCTCTTTTGTTTGCATTTTGACTGCTTGTGCTGTGGTTATTGCAAACATGATGCTTTGAATAAAGGTGTCAGTTTTTCTGCCAGTTAAAAGGGTAAAACCTATTACTATATATTGTTACTGGCAAAGGAGGTCTCATAATGAATTTGATCTTCTCCGATGGACGCTGCTTGATAGCGGAGAGTGAAGAAACGTGAGTGTGGCTGATGCTGTCTGAAGTTACCTAGGAAATAACGAAGAGCAAAGAGAAGCGGTAGAGTTACCAATAAATTGATCAGAGTCTAATTTTATTTTGTCTCAATGTAATGGCAGGGAATATTGACAGAAATAACGTCATCAAACACTTCGCTGCATTTCACTGTAGCACTGCATTAATGGCAGTGAATGTTGCACGATACATTTATTTCGCCCATGGCTAATGTGTAAGAGATTCTCGCAACATTTTTCATATTTGATATATTTTTGTTCAATAACATTGAAAATTGTAAAACGTTTCAAAATACAAAAAAAACTTTTACAATTTAATTTTTGTTATAACAAATTTAATAACATAAAATTCCTAGCAACAATTGTCCATCTTACCTTCCAGAGGTTTTTTTGGCACACTCACCCACCCACTCAATCACTCACCCACCCACCCACTCACACAGTCACTCACCCACACAGTCATTCACCCACCCACCCACTCACACAGTCACTCACCCACTCAGTCACTCACCCACCCACACAGTCACTCAATCACTCACCCATCCACTCACACAGTCACTCACCCACTCAGTCACTCACTCACCCACTCAATCACTCACCCACCCACCCACACAGTCACTCACCCACTCAGTCACTCACCCACACAGTCACTCACCCACCCACCCACTCAATCACTCACCCACCCACTCACACAGTCACTCACCCACCCACCCACTCAATCACTCACCCACTGACAGAGTCACTTCCCACTCAGTCACTCACCCACCCACTCAATCACTCACCCACCCACCCACTCACACAGTCACTCACCCTCTCAGTCACTCACCCACCCACTCAATCACCCACCCACCCACTCACACAGTCACTCACCCAGTCAGTCACTCACCCACCCACCCACTCAGTCACCCACCCACCCACCCACACAGTCACTCACCCACTCAGTCACTCACCCACCCACTCAATCACCCACCCACCCACCCACTCACACAGTCACTCACCCAGTCAGTAACTCACCCACCCACTCAATCACCCACCCACTCAGTCACTCACCCACTCAGTTACTCACCCACCCACTCAATCACTCACCCACCCACCCACTCACTCACCCACCCACTCAATCACTCACTCACCCACCCACCCACACAGTCACTCACCCACACCCCTGTCTAACTCCCCCCCCCCCCCTACAGGAGGCAGCTGGTCGCGCACACGGCAGGGCCATCCCAGCACGACAGGCACCACGGCTTGCTGCTGCCTCATCAGGGGCGGTGACGAGCTCTACGTCGCCCACGTGGGAGACTCGCGAGCCGTCATCGCCCAGCGCCACCCCCGGGGGGGGGGCACCCCCACAGACGGACCCCCCCCCCTTCAACGCACCCCGTCTATTCATTGGCCCCCCCTTCCTCACTGCGACCCATTTATTCAGCGGGCCCCCCTTCTTCCTTGCGCCCCATTTATTCAGCGGACCCCCCTTCGGACATGGGCCCCCCTTCTGTGAAGGCCCACCTAGCCTGGGACGGAACCCCACCTACGCATGGCCAAGTCGTGGCGGACTTCATAGCGGCCATCGGCCAAGCCGTGGCAACACCGCAACCACCGCCACTGTCACAACCACCACAACTACAACCACAACCACCACTGTCACAACCACCACAACCACAACCACCACTGTCACAACCACCACCACCACTGTCACAACCACCACCACTGTCACAACCACCACAACCACAACCACCACCACTGTCACAACCACCGCCACTGTCACAACCACCACAACTACAACCACAACCACAACCACCACTGTCACAACCACCACAACCACCACCACCGCCACCACCACCACTGTCACAACCACCACCACCACTGTCACAACCACCACCACCACCACTGTCACAACCACCACCACCACCACCACGGCCACCACTGTCACAACCACCACCACCACCACTGTCACAACCACCACCACCACGGCCACCACCACTGTCACAACCACCACCACTGTCACAACCACCACCACCACCACCACGGCCACCACTGTCACAACCACCACCACTGTCACAATCACCACCACCACCACGGCCACCACCACTGTCACAACCACCATCACCACCACCACGGCCACCACCTCTGTCACAACCACCACCACCACTGTCACAACCACCACCACTGTCACAACCACCATCACCACCGCCACCACCACCACTGTCACAACCACCACCACTACAACCACCGCCACCACCACGGCCACCACTGTCACAACCACCACCACCACTGTCACAACCACCACCACCACTGTCACAACCACCACCACCACTGTCACAACCACCGCCACCACCACGGCCACCACTGTCACAACCACCACCACCACCGCCCCGGCAGGAGGTGGACAAGGAGGAGGTGGTGGACGAGGTGGAAGAGGAGGAGGTGGACAAGGAGGTGGTGGTGGACAAGGAGGTGGATAAGGTGGTGGAGGTGGACGAGGTGGTGGAGGAGGTGGACGAGGTGGTGGATGAGGAGGTGGACGAGGTGGAGGAGGAGGTGGTGGACGAGGTGGTGCCGCTACTTGCCGTGGCGTTGACGCGCGACCACAAGCCGGAGGATCCAGTGGAGAGGGAACGCATCGAGAGGCTGGGCGGGCGGTAAGACATTCGTGTGTATGTGTGTGTGTGCCTATGATACCATCAGTAGGCCTGGGCTCTGGGTCGTTCTTCGTGCTTTTGGAGTACCTGACCCTCTGCTCACGATCATTAAGGACCTTCATGATGGTGAGCGGGCCCGGGTAAAACTACGTGGCCGGGAGTCAGAGCCATTCCCTGTACACCTTGGGGTGCGACAGGGATGTCCTCTGGCTCCCACATTATTTAACATCTATTTTGACCGCGTAGTTCGTGAAGCCTTCAATAGCTGTACCGGGGGAATCTCCATATGGTACAGATATAATGGGAGGCTGATCGATGCCCGGGTGCGGTCAAGGGATGGCTCCCTATTGCTCAACCACGTTATGTCTGCTGATTTGGTAATAGCTGCTCATTCAGAGGAGGAGTTGGAGACGCTGCTGCTGAGACTGGAGCGTGCCACTAAGAGGTGGGGCCTTACCATCAGCCCCACCAAAACTAAGCACCTGCCTGGGTATTTTGTACCATCGGACACTCCACCCCCACAACTCCCTATCAGGGATGGGGCAGTTGTGGAGAGTGTGGAGAGTTTCCCATACCTGGGCAGTGTGCTTATGACTGGCTCCAGTTTAACAGCAGAGGTCTCACTCCGAATCAGTCGAGCAGCAATATCTTTTCATCGGTTGCGTAACGCTGTGTGGAAGCTACCTGGTTTGTCGCTCCGCACTAAGCTTCAGGTCTTCTCGGCCACGGTCATTCCCTCCCTTCTATACGCTTGCGAAACATGGACCCCCCTAATGGAACATCTTCGCCGGTGTGAAACATTTAGGCTGGCCTGCCTACGATCCATCCTGGGTTTAACCAGACTGGATTGTGTGAGGAGCTCACAAATCCTTGAAAGATCTGGACAAGGTCCCATCGGTGAGCTCCTCCGGCGGGCAAGGCTGCGATGGCTGGGTCATGTAGCCCGCATGCCCAGCCACCTCATACCGAAACAGCTTTTGTTCGGCCAGATTGAGGGGGCTAAGCGGGCGCGGCACGGGCTAGAGAAGAGATGGAGTGATGTGGTACAAGAGGACGTGGAGCTGAGTGGACTTGCCGATGACTGGTACCAGCGGTGTCAAGATCGGCCTCTGTGGAGGAGGCTCGTGAAGGACGCTACTGGGCAGTTGGAGGCAGTCGCCCACCAACAACAACGGAGGGCAGAGGAGCGACGCTCACAACAACGAGCGGAGCGCCGGGTGGCTAAAGCACAGCAGGTTGGCACAGTAGGGGGCACAGGTGCTGCATCAGCCAGTCATCTCAGTCAGTCGACCCGTGGCACCTGGGTCTGCCCCGTGACCTCCTGCCAGCGGGCGTTCGACACTTCACGTGGCCTCAGGGTGCACATAGCCTGGCACAAGCGTCGTGGTGACGTCACCGCCACTTAGTGGCAAATGGCGGTTGTTGTTCTTGTGTATGTGTGTGTGTGTATGTGTATGTGTGTGTGTATGTGTGTGTATGTGTGTGTGTCTGTGTGTGTATGTGTGTGTCTGTGTGTGTGTGTGTGTATGTGTGTGTGTATGTGTGTCTGTGTGTGTGTATGTGTATAATACCCAGGCACCTGCCTGGGTATTTTGTACCATCGGACACTCCACCCCCACAACTCCCAATCGGTGATGGGGCAGTTGTGGAGAGAGTGGAGAGTTTCCCATACCTGGGCAGTGTGCTTATGACCGGCTCTAGTTTAACAGCAGAGGTCTCACTCCGAATCAGTCCAGCGACAATATATTTTCATCGGTTGTGTAACGCTGTGTGGAAGCTACCTGGTCTGTCGCTCCACAGTAAGCTTCAGGTCTTCTCGGCCACGGTCATTCCCTCCCTTCTCTACGCTTGCGAAACGTGGACCCCCCTAATGGAACATCTTCGCCGGTGTGAAACATTTAGGCTGGCCTGCCTACGATCCATCCTGGGTTTAACCAGGCTGGATTGTAGTGAGGAGCTCACAAATCCTTGAAAGATCTGGGCAAGGCACCATCGGTGAGCTCCTCCGGCAGGCAAGGCTGCGATGGCTGGGTCATGTAGCCCGCATGACCAGCCACCGCATGCCGAAACAGCTTTTGTTCAGCCGGATTGAGGGGGCTAAACGAGCTCGGCACGGGCTAGAGAAGAGATGGAGTGATGTGGTACAGGAGGACGTGGAGCTGAGTGGACTTGCCGATGACTGGTGCCAGCGGTGTCAAGATCGGCCTCTGTGGAGGAGGCTTGTGAAGGACGCTTCTGGGCAGTTGGAGGCAGTCGCCCTCCAACAACAACGGAGGGCGGAGGAGCGACGCTCACAACAACGAGCGGAACGCCGGGTGGCTAAAGCACAGCAGGTTGCCACAGTAGGGGGCACAGGTGGTGCATCAGCCAGTCGTCTCAATCAGTCGACCCGTGGCACCTGGGTCTGCCCCGTGACCTCCTGCCCGCGGGCGTTCGACACTTCACGTGGCCTCAGGGTGCACATAGCCTGGCACAAGCGTTGTGGTGACGTCATCGCCACTTAGTGGCGAATGGCGGTTGTTGTTGTGTGTGTGTATATATGTGTGTGTATGTGTGTGTGTATGTGTGTATGGGTGTATGGGGAGGAGTAGTGTAGTGGTTAGCGCGCTGTGCTACGAACCTGATGACCCGGGTTCGATTCCCGCTCACAGCCAACACCAGTCACGATTATCTGAACCGGTCCAGGGCCTCCCCTAGGTCGACTAAGCCTCAAATGAATACCTGGTACGGTGTGTAAACATCGCCACTAGGGAGACAAAGGCGGCCGGGCGTGGTGCTGGGCACCCACCCCCTCGTGTACCGTTCCGGCCTCCGTAGGTGCTGCTCGCTAACAGCACTTGCCCCTACAGTCTGTTACAGGCTACACGGGGGATCTTTGTGTGTGCTCGCTAACAGCACTTGCCCCTACAGTCTGTTACAGGCTACACGGGGGATCTTTGTCTTTGTGTGTGCTCGCTAACAGCACTTGCCCGTACAGTCTGTTAAGGCTACACGGGGGATCTTTGTCTTTGTGTGTCTGCCCACCAGGGTGATGAGGAAGCCAGGGGGGCCTTGCCGTGTGGCCTGGAGGAGGCCCCTTGTGGCTCACTGCGGCCCTGGGCAGCAAAGCTCAGCCACGGAGGACATCCCCTTCCTGGCCGTGTCACGCTCCCTCGGTACACACACACACACCTACACACACACCTACACACACACCTATACACACCTACACACATACACCTACACACACACCTACACACACACCTACACACACCTACACACACACACACCTACACACACACACCTACACACACACACACACCTACACACACACACAGCTACACACACACCTATACACACACCTACACAACAACAACAACAACCGCCATTCGCCACTAAGTGGCGGTGACGTCACCACGATGCTTGTGCCAGGCTATGTGCACCCTGAGGCCACGTGAAGTGTCGAACGCCCGCTGGCAGGAGGTCACGGGGCAGACCCAGGTGCCACGGGTCGACTGACTGAGATGACTGGCTGATGCACCACCTGTGCCCCCTACTGTGCCAACCTGCTGTGCTTTAGCCACCCGGCGCTCCGCTCGTTGTTCTGAGCGTCGCTCCTCTGCCCTCCATTGTTGTTGGAGAGCGACTACCTCCAACTGCCCAGTAGCATCCTTCACGAGCCTCCTCCACAGAGGCCGATCTTGACACCGCTGGTACCAGTCATCGGCAAGTCCACTCAGCTCCACCTCCTCCTGTACCACATCACTCCATCTCTTCTCTAGCCCGTGCCGCGCTCGTTTAGCCCCCTCAATCCGGCCGAACAAAAGCTGTTTCGGCATGCGGTGGCTGGGCATGCGGGCTACATGACCCAGCCATCGCAGCCTTGCCCGCCGGAGGAGCTCACCGATGGTGCCTTGCCCAGATCTTTCAAGGATTTGTGAGCTCCTCACACAATCCAGCCTGGTTAAACCCAGGATGGATCGTAGGCAGGCCAGCCTAAATGTTTCACACCAGCGAAGATGTTCCATTAGGGGGGTCCACGTTTCGCAAGCGTAGAGAAGGGAGGGAATGACTGTGGCCGAGAAGACTTGACGCTTAGTGCGGAGCGACAGACTAGGTAGCTTCCACACAGCGTTACGCAACCGATGAAAAGATATTGCCGCTCGACTGATTCGGAGTGAGACCTCTGCTGTTAAACTGGAGCCGGTCATAAGCACACTGCCCAGGTATGGGAAACTCTCCACTCTCTCCACAACTGCCCCATCACCGATTGGGAGTTGTGGGGGTGGAGTGTCCGCTGGTACAAAATACCCAGGCAGGTGCTTAGTTTTGGTGGGGCTGATGGTAAAGCCTCACCTCTTAGTGGCACGCTCCAGTCTCAGCAGCAGCGTCTCCAACTCCTCCTCTGAATGAGCAGCTATTACCAAATCATCAGCATACATGACGTGGTTGAGCAATAAGGAGCCATCCCTTGACCGCACCCGGGCATCGATCAGCCTACCATTATATATGTACCATATGGAGATTCCCCCGGTACAGCTATTGAAGGCTTCACGAACTACATGGTCAAAATAGATGTTAAATAATGTGGGAGCCAGAGGACATCCCTGTCGCACCCCAAGGTGTACAGGGAATGGCTCTGACTCCCGGCCACGTAGTTTTACCCGGGCCCGCTCACCATCATGAAGGTCCTTAATGATCGTGAGCAGAGGGTCAGGTACTCCAAAAGCATGAAGAACAACCCAGAGCCCAGGTCTACTGATGGTATCATAGGCCTTGACCAGGTCAAGAAAGCAGATATGTAGGTCTTTTTGGAATTCCCTACACCTCTGCTGTAGCAGACGGACAGAAAATATGGCATCTTTGCAGGACCGCCCTTTCCTGAAACCGCATTGGGGCTCCGCAAGCCTCTCCTCAGCGTGCCTGGCAAGGCGATGTTGAATAATCCTTGCCAGGACCTTTCCCGGCACACTGTAGTTGTTACAGTCTGTGCGGTCCCACTTCTTAAAAAGGGGGACCACCAGGGCATCCTTCCAATCCTGCGGACCCCGTCCAGTGGTCCAGACTGTTGTTATGATGTCATATAGGGCAGTCTGTGCACAAACGCCGCCCTCCCTCAGCATTTCGCTTGGGAGATCATCTCTGCCCGCTGCCTTTCCTGGTCTCAGACTCCAGATCGCCTTCAGTACTTCCTCAACAGATGGCACCTTAGCCAGCCACTCACAGGGGGTGACTTCTTCCAATATTTGAGGCACCGTAGCCTCAGCAGGGTCATCCTCACTTTGTGCCACGATGTTTTCCCGATTGAGGGATTTTCCCTCCCCCAGGACCTCACAGAAATGCTCAGCAAATCTGCAAACCTGTTCCTGGGGGTCGAAGATTGGGTCACCGTTTTTTTTCCTAATGATGGTAATAGGTGTGGCGCTGCAGATTACTTTTTTGATGGAGTTAAATAGAGATTTGTGATCACGGGCCACTGAGGCAGACTCCATCTCCTCAGCAACCCGCGACCACCACCCATCCTTGCAGCACCTCATGGCTCTCCGAACCTCCGAGCGAAGGCTGCGGTAAGCCTCCTCATTCTCTGACATGGGATTCTGTAACTGATGACAGTGGGCCTGTCGTTTTTTCTCAACCATCCTGAACACCTCCTCTGTCAGCCAGGGTCTCTGGGGAGGTCTGGACCGCGTACCCAAAGCAGCCATTGCAGCTGCATGAGTCACAGTCCTAAACCTCGCCCATTTACCCTCGACATCAGGAGGAGTCGGGGACGATGCCAATCCCAGCCGCAAGCGATGATGAAATTCTCGCTTGCAACTTTCATCAGATAACTGAGACCAGGCCACTTTAGGTTGGAATGGGGTCCTGGGTGTACACCCACCACCGGAGTTGAAGAATAGCAGGCACATCTTACAGATGACTAGTCGGATGGTCAGAAGGCAGATCAGCTCCACGGTAGGTCCTGGTGTCAAGGACATGGGCTCGCATCCGCTGGTCCGTCACTATCTAGTCCAGCAGATGTTCTTGCTTGGACTCGGCATGCATCCATGATGTTGTGTGGATGCGCCGATGCCGGAACAGCGTGTTGGTAATTACTAGCCCATGGGCTGCACAAAAATCTAGCAGCCTTCTACCGTTGTTATTGAGCTGATCTGGCCCATGCCCTCCAATCACTCCAGACCAGGTGCCAGTATCATGACCAACTCGGGCATTGAAGTCACCCAACATGATGACTCTATCCCGAGGGGCCACTTTAGCCAGCACCTGTGACAGGAGGTCATAGAAGTCATCTGACTCATCGGCTTTGCCTGCATCCCTCCACGGATGTTCATCTTCGGTGGGGGCATAAGTAACCACGACCACCATTCCTCGCCTCCAGTTGATGGGAAGGCGAGCCCAAAGTAGCCTGGGACTTACAGCTTCCCACACCTCACCGCCATGTTCCCACGCCCCTTTATTCTTTTGTTCAAAAGAAGAGCCACACCCTGTTGTTTGGCAGTCTGCTGCCCCGAGTAGAGGACTGTCCACCCCTCATAGTGGCAGGAGCCAGAGCCGGTCCACCGGACCTCCTGAATGCCACATAGATCCAGGCGGTACCGGTCCAGCTCCCGACAGAGGAGTGGCAGCCTCTCCTCCGCAGTGAGTGTTCGAACATTCCACGTGGCCACCCGTAGTGGTTTTTCGTTGTTTCTGGAGGAGCCCCGAGGGTAGATATTCAATCTCCTGGCTCCGCCAATTGGGGTTTGGCCAGGAGACGTCATAGACGCCTGGCCTCCCGGGGCCTCCGGCACAAGCTTATTAGTAATATATTCTTAATTCGTGGTTTAGTGGTAATTAATTGAAGGTGGAGGGGTTACCAGCCCCTCGCATCCATCCAGAGCCCCCGTTTAGCCCCTGTGTGTGTATGTAGAGGAGCCAATCAAAATTGGACCTCCCCCCACAGCACTGTCCACGACAGAGTTGCCCGTCCGGCACACACACCTACACACACACCTACACACACCTACACACACACCTATACACACACCTACACACACCTACACACACCCCTACACACACACCTACACACACCTACACACACACCTACACACACACACCTACACACACACACTTACACACACACACCTACACACACACCTACACACACCTACACACACACCTACACACACACACACCTATACACACCCGTGGCACCTCCTGGCGACCTCCTGCCAGCGGGCATTCGACACTTCATCTGGCGTTAAAAGTGCACGTAGCCTGGCACAGGCGCCCTGGTTATGTCATCGCCACCTAATGGCGAATGGCGGTTGTTGTGAAACGTGTGTTCATGTATATGTGTGTGTACGCATAGGTGTGTTTACGTGTGTGTTTACGAGTGTGTGTACATGTGTGTACGTGTTTGTGTGTACGTGTGTGTGTGTACGTGTGTGTGTACGTGTGTGTACGTGTGTGTGTACGTGTGTGTACGTGTGTGTGTGTGTACGTGTGTGCGTGTGTGTGTACGTGTGTACGTGTGTGTGTACGTGTGTCCGTGTGTGTACGTGTCCATGTGTGTGCGTACGTGTGTACGTGTGTGTGTACGTGTGTGTACGTGTGTGTGTACGTGTGTAAGTGTGTGTGTACGTGTGTGTACGTGTGTGTGTGTATGTGTGTGTGTACGTGTGTGTGTACGTGTGTGTACGTGTGTGTGTGTACGTGTGTGTGTGTGTACGTGTGTGTGTGTACGTGTGTGAGTGTGTACGTGTGTGTGTGTACGTGTGTGTGTGTACGTGTGCACGTGTGCGTGTGTGTACGTGTGTGTGTGTGTACGTGTGTGTGAGTGTGTACGTGTGTGAGTGTGTACGTGTGTGAGTGTGTGTGTGTACGTGTGTACGTGTGTGTGTACGTGTGGGTGTGTGTACGTGTGTGTGTACGTGTGTGTGTGTGGTACGTGTGTGTGTGTACGTATGTGTGTGTACGTGTGTGTGTACGTGTGTGTGTGTGTACGTGTGTGTGTGTTGGCGATATCCCACAGGGGACCTCTGGAGCTACGACTTTGCGAGCGCCCAGTTTGTGGTCTCCCCCGAGCCGGACGTCAGCGCCTACAGGCTGGACCCAGGGCACCACCGCTACCTGGTGCTGGCCACCGACGGAGTCTGGGATGTCCTCACGCCCACAGAGGCCGTGGCGCTCTGTCATCGTGCGGACGCACAGCAGCAGCAGCGAGCACGGGCACGTCTACATACACACACACACGTCTACATAGACACAAACGTCTACATACACACACACACGTCTACATACATACACACACACGTCTACATACACTCACACACGTCTACATACACGCACACACATATACACACACACACACGTCTACATACACACACACACACGTCTACATACACACACACACATATACACACACGTATACATACACACACACACACGTCTACATACACACACACGTCTACATACACACATACGTCTACATGCACACACACACACACGTCTACATACACACACACGTCTACATACACACACACACGTCTACATACACACACACGCCTACATACACACACGTCTACATACACACACACTATACACTTACACACGTCTACATACACACACACACGTTTACACACACACACGTCTACATACACACACACGTCTACATACACACGTCTACACACACACACGTCTACATACACACACACGTCTACACACACACACACGTCTACACACACACACTATACATACACACACACACACGTCTACATACACGCACACACGTCTACATATACACACACGTCTACATACACACACACATCTACATACACACACACACACGTCTACATACACACACACACGTCTACATACACACACACACGTCTACATACACACAAACGTCTACATACACACACACACGTCTACATACACACACACACATCTACATACACACACACACGTCTACATACACACACACACGTCTACATACACACACACACGTCTACATACACACACACACGTCTACATACACACACACGTCTACATACACACACGTCTACATGCACACACACACACGTCTACATACACACACACGTCTACATACACACACACACACGTCTACACACACACACACGCCTACATACACACACACACGTCTACATACACACACACACACGTCTACATACACACACACTATACACTTACACACGTCTACATACACACACACACGTTTACACACACACACACGTCTACATACACACACACACTATATATACACACACACACACGTCTACATACACACACACGTCTACATACACACGTCTACACACACACACGTCTACATACACACACACGCGTCTACATACGCACACACGTCTACATACACACACGTCTACATACACACACACGTCTACATATACACACACGTCTACATACACACACACACGTCTACATACACACACACGCGTCTACATACGCACACACGTCTACATACACACACGTCTACATACACACACACGTCTACATATACACACACGTCTACATACACACACACACGTCTACATACACGCACACACGTCTACATACACACACACACGTCTACATACACACACACACACGTCTACATACACACACACGCGTCTACATACGCACACACGTCTACATACACACACGTCTACATACACACACACGTCTACACACACACACTATACATACACACACACACGTCTACATACACGCACACACGTCTACATACACACACACACATCTACATACACACACACACGTCTACATACACTCACACACGTCTAAATACACGCACACACGTCTACATACACACACACACGTCTACATACACACACACACACGTCTACATACACACACATATACACACACGTCTACATACACACACACACGTCTACATACACACACACGTCTACATACACACACACGTCTACATACACACACACACGTCTACACACACACACGCCTACATACACACACACACGTCTACATACACACACACACGTCTACATACACACACACTATACACTTACACACGTCTACATACACACACACACGTCTACATACACACACACGTCTACACACACACACTATACATACACACACACACGTCTACATACACGCACACACGTCTACATACACACACACATCTACATACACACACACACGTCTACATACACACACACACGTCTACATACACACACACACGTCTACATCCACACACACACATCTACACACACACACGTCTACATACACACACACGTCTACATACACACGTCTACACACACACACGTCTGCATACACACACACACGTCTACACACACACACTATACATACACACACACACGTCTACATACACGCACATACGTCTACATACACACACACATCTACATACACACACACACGTCTACATACACACACACACGTCTACATACACACACACACGTCTACATCCACACACACACATCTACACACACACACACGTCTACATGCACTTACACGTCTCATCCTGCAGGCCAGCGGTGGTGGTGGTGCCGGTGGTGGTGGTGGTGATGTCGGTGGTGGTGCCGGTGGTTGTGCTGGTGGTGGTGCCGGTGGTTGTGCTGCTGGTGGTGCCGGTTGTTGTGCCGGTGGTGCCAGCAGCAGCAGCAGCGGTGTAGACCTGACGCTGGCGCAGGCGCTGGTGGCGGAGGCGCTGTCCCGCTGGCACCGGCTCGGCACCAAGGCCGACAACGTGAGCGCCGTGGTGGCGCGGCTGTGCCCGTCGGCGGCGTCGCCGGCGCCCCGGCTCGGTGCCGACGGCGCCGCCGGCGCCGTGCTCGTTGCCGGCGGAGGAGGAATGGTCGCTGGTGGTAGTGGTGGTGGCGCCGTCCGTGCGTCAGCCCTGGCCAGGAGTGGAACCGAGGTTCTACGAGGGCCGGGCACCGAGGAGCTACCCAGCAACAACAGCAGCAGCAGCAACAACAACAGCAACAGCAGCAGCGGCAACAGCAGCAGTGGGAAGTTCACTCCACTGCTGGCTGACCTGGTGAGGGCACCGTCACGATGCGTGGTGTGTGTGTGTGTACATGTGTATGTGTGTATGTGTGTGCGTGTGTACGTGTGTTTGTGTGTATGTGTATTTGTGTGCGTGTGTATGTGTGTTTGTGTGTATGTGTGCGTGTTTGTGTGTGTGTACGTGTGCGTGTGTGTGCGTGTGTTTGTGCGTGTGTGTACGTGTGTTTGTGTGTATGTGTGTACGTGTGTGTGTGTTTGTGTGTATGTGTGCGTGTTTGTGTGTGTACGTGTGTGTGTATATGTGTTTATGTGTGTTTGTGTGTATGTGTGCGTGTTTGTGTGTGTACGTGTGTGTGTGTGTATATGTGTTTGTGTGTGTATGTGTTTGTGTGTATGTGTGTTTGTGTGTATGTGTGTGTGTTTGTGTGTACGTGTGTGTGTGTGTGTGGATGTGTACGTGTGTGTGTACGTGTGTTTGTCTGTAAGTGTGCGTGTGTTTGTCTGTCCAGCGAAACGATCCCCTACCTCATTGGTGTCGGACGGTAATGCTGTGACTCTGTGTGTGGTGAGTCTATGGGTCTTTGTGTGTGGTGAGTCTATGGGTCTCTGTGTGAGTGAGTCTATGGGTCTCTGTGTGTGGTGAGTCTATGGGTCTCTGTGTGTGGTGAGTCTATGGGTCTCTGTGTGTTGTGAGTCTATGGGTCTCTGTGTGTGGTGAGTCTCTGGGTCTCTGTGTGTGGTGAGTCTATGGGTCTCTGTGTGTGATGAGTCTATGGGTCTCTGTGTGTGGTGAGTCTATGGGTCTCTGTGTGTGGTGAGTCTATGGGTCTCTGTGTGTGCTGAGTCTATGGGTCTCTGTGTGTGGTGAGTCTATGGGTCTCTGTGTGTGGTGAGTCTATGGGTCTCTGTGTGTGGTGAGTCTATGGGTCTCTGTGTGTGGTGAGTCTATGGGTCTCTGTGTGTGGTGAGTCTATGGGTCTCTGTGTGTGGTGAGTCTATGGTTCTCTGTGTGGTGAGTCTATGGGTCTCTGTGTGTGGTGAGTCTATGGGTCTCTGTGTGTGGTGAGTCTGTGGGTCTCTGTGTGTGGTGAGTCTATGGGTCTCTGTGTGTGGTGAGTCTATGGGTCTCTGTGTGTGGTGAGTCTATGGTTCTCTGTGTGGTGAGTCTATGGGTCTCTGTGTGTGGTGAGTCTATGGGTCTCTGTGTGTGGTGAGTCTGTGGGTCTCTGTGTGGTGAGTCTATGGGTCTCTGTGTGTGGTGAGTCTATGGGTCTCTGTGTGTGGTGAGTATATGGGTCTCTATGTGTGGTGAGTCTATGGGTCTCTGTGTGTGGTGAGTCTATGGGTCTCTGTGTGATGAGTCTATGGGTCTCTGTGTGTGGTGAGTCTATGGGTCTCTGTGTGTGGTGAGTCTGTGGGTCTCTGTGTGTGGTGAGTCTATGGGTCTCTGTGTGTGGTGAGTCTATGGGTCTCTGTGTGTGGTGAGTCTATGGGTCTCTGTGTGTGGTGAGTCTATGAGTCTCTGTGTGTGGTGAGTCTATGGGTCTCTGTGTGTGGTGAGTCTATGGGTCTCTGTGTGTGGTGAGTCTATGGGTCTCTGTGTGTGGTGAGTCTATGAGTCTCTGTGTGTGGTGAGTCTATGGGTCTCTGTGTGTGGTGAGTCTATGGGTCTCTGTGTGTGGTGAGTCTATGGGTCTCTGTGTGTCATGAGTCTGTGGGTCTCTGTGTGTGGTGAGTCTATGGGTCTCTGTGTGTGGTGAGTCTATGGGTCTCTGTGTGTGGTGAGTCTATGGGTCTCTGTGTGTGGTGAGTCTATGAGTCTCTGTGTGTGGTGAGTCTATGGGTCTCTGTGTGTGGTGAGTCTATGGGTCTCTGTGTGTGGTGAGTCTATGGGTCTCTGTGTGTGATGAGTCTGTGGGTCTCTGTGTGTGGTGAGTCTATGGGTCTCTGTGTGTGGTGAGTCTATGGGTCTCTGTGTGTGGTGAGTCTATGGGTCTCTGTGTGGTGAGTCTATGGGTCTCTGTGTGTGGTGAGTCTATGGGTCTCTGTGTGTGGTGAGTCTATGGGTCTCTGTGTGGTGAGTCTGTGGGTCTCTGTGTGTGGTGAGTCTATGGGTCTCTGTGTGTGGTGAGTCTGTGGGTCTCTGTGTGGTGAGTCTATGGGTCTCTGTGTGTGGTGAGTCTATGAGTCTCTGTGTGTGGTGAGTCTATGGGTCTCTGTGTGTGGTGAGTCTATGAGTCTCTGTGTGTGGTGAGTCTATGGGTCTCTGTGTGTGGTGAGTCTATGGGTCTCTGTGTGTGGTGAGTCTATGGGTCTCTGTGTAGTGAGTCTGTGGGTCTCTGTGTGATGAGTCTGTGGGTCTCTGTGTGTGGTGAGTCTATGGGTCTCTGTGTGTGGTGAGTCTATGGGTCTCTGTGTGTGGTGAGTCTATGGGTCTCTGTGTGTGGTGAGTCTATGAGTCTCTGTGTGTGGTGAGTCTATGGGTCTCTGTGTGTGGTGAGTCTATGGGTCTCTGTGTGTGGTGAGTCTATGAGTCTCTGTGTGTGGTGAGTCTATGGGTCTCTGTGTGTGGTGAGTCTATGGGTCTCTGTGTGTGGTGAGTCTATGAGTCTCTGTGTGTGGTGAGTCTATGGGTCTCTGTGTGTGGTGAGTCTATGGGTCTCTGTGTGTGGTGAGTCTATGGGTCTCTGTGTGTCATGAGTCTGTGGGTCTCTGTGTGTGGTGAGTCTATGGGTCTCTGTGTGTGGTGAGTCTATGGGTCTCTGTGTGTGGTGAGTCTATGGGTCTCTGTGTGTGGTGAGTCTATGAGTCTCTGTGTGTGGTGAGTCTATGGGTCTCTGTGTGTGGTGAGTCTATGGGTCTCTGTGTGTGGTGAGTCTATGGGTCTCTGTGTGTGATGAGTCTGTGGGTCTCTGTGTGTGGTGAGTCTATGGGTCTCTGTGTGTGGTGAGTCTATGGGTCTCTGTGTGTGGTGAGTCTATGGGTCTCTGTGTGGTGAGTCTATGGGTCTCTGTGTGTGGTGAGTCTATGGGTCTCTGTGTGTGGTGAGTCTATGGGTCTCTGTGTGGTGAGTCTGTGGGTCTCTGTGTGTGGTGAGTCTATGGGTCTCTGTGTGTGGTGAGTCTGTGGGTCTCTGTGTGGTGAGTCTATGGGTCTCTGTGTGTGGTGAGTCTATGAGTCTCTGTGTGTGGTGAGTCTATGGGTCTCTGTGTGTGGTGAGTCTATGAGTCTCTGTGTGTGGTGAGTCTATGGGTCTCTGTGTGTGGTGAGTCTATGGGTCTCTGTGTGTGGTGAGTCTATGGGTCTCTGTGTAGTGAGTCTGTGGGTCTCTGTGTGATGAGTCTATGGGTCTCTGTGTGTGGTGAGTCTATGGGTCTCTGTGTGTGGTGAGTCTATGGGTCTCTGTGTGTGGTGAGTCTATGGGTCTCGGTGTGTGGTGAGTCTATGGGTCTCTATGTGTGGTGAGTCTTTGGGTCTCTGTGTGTGGGTAACTCCCCACCCCCTCCCTTTCCAGGGCTGCAGCCAGGAGGAGATTCCCAGCAAGCGCAGCCGCAGGAGCGGTCCTCACGAGGGCACCGCCTCAGACTAGCACCTCAGACTAGCGCCGCAGACTAGTACCTCAGACTAGCGCCTCAGACTAGCACCTCAGACTAGCGCCTCAGACTAGCGCCTCAGACTAGCGCCTCAGACTGGTGCCTCAGACTAGCACCTCAGACTGGCGCCTCAGACTAGCGCCTTGGACTAGCGCCTCAGACTAGTGCCTCAGACTAGTGCCTCAGACTAGCGCCTCAGACTGGTGCCTCAGACTAGCACCTCAGACTAGCGCCTCAGACTAGCGCCTCAGACTTGCGCCTCAGCCCAGCGCCTCAGACTAGCGCCTCAGACTAGCGGGGACCCCGGTAGAGGGACCCTGGGACCCTGGTAGAGGGACCCTGGTAGAGGGACCCTAGTAGTGGGACCCTGGTAGAGGGACCCTGGTAGAGGGACCCTGGTAGTGGGACCCTGGTAGAGGGACCCCGGTAGAGGGACCCCGGTAGAGGGACCCTGGTAGGGGGACCCTGGTAGAGGCCTGGTAGTGGGACCCTGGTAGTGGGACCCTGGTAGTGGGACCCTGGTAGTAGGACCCTGGTAGAGGGACTCCGGTAGAGGGACCCTGGTAGTGGGACCCCGGTAGAGGGACCCCGGTAGAGGGACCCTGGTAGAGGGACCCTGGTAGAGGGACCCTGGTAGTGGGACCCTGGTAGAGGGACCCCGGTAGAGGGACCCCGGTAGAGGGACCCTGGTAGAGGGACCCTGGTAGAGGGTCCCTGGTAGAGGGACCCTGGTAGAGGGACCTTGGTAGTGGGACCCTGGTAGAGGGACCCTGGTAGAGGGACCTGGTAGAGGGACCCCAGTAGAGGGACCCTGGTAGAGGGACCCCGGTAGAGGGACCCTGGTAGAGGGACCCTGGTAGAGGGACCCTGGTAGAGGGACCCTGGTAGTGGGACCCTGGTAGAGGGACCCTGGTAGAGGGACCCCGGTAGAGGGACCCTGGTAGGGGGACCCTGGTAGAGGGACCCTGGTAGAGGGACCCTGGTAGAGGGACCCTGGTAGTGGGACCCCAGTAGAAGGACCCCGGTAGAGGGACCCCGGTAGAGGGACCCTGGTAGAGGGATCCTGGTAGAGGCCTGGTAGTGGGACCCTGGTAGTGGGACCCTGGTAGAGGGACCCTGGTAGAGGGACCCTGGTAGAGGGACCCCGGTAGAGGGACCCCGGTAGAGGGACCCTGGTAGAGGGACCCTGGTAGAGGGACCCTGGTAGTGGGACCCTGGTAGAGGGACCCTGGTAGAGGGACCCTGGTAGAGGGACCCTGGTAGTGGGACCCTGGTAGAGGGACCCTGGTAGAGGGACCCTGGTAGAGGGACCTCGGTAGAGGGACCCTGGTAGAGGGACCCTGGTAGAGGGACCCTGGTAGTGGGACCCCAGTAGAGGGACCCTGGTAGAGGGACCCTGGTAGTGGGACCCCAGTAGAGGGACCCCGGTAGAGGGACCCCGGTAGAGGGACCCTGGTAGAGGGATCCTGGTAGTGGGACCCTGGTAGTGGGACCCTGGTAGAGGGACCCTGGTAGAGGGACCCTGGTAGAGGGACCCTGGTAGAGGGACCCCGGTAGAGGGACCCTGGTAGAGGGACCCTGGTAGTGGGACCCTGGTAGAGGGACCCTGGTAGAGGGACCCTGGTAGAGGGACCCTGGTAGTGGGACCCCAGTAGAGGGACCCCGGTAGTGGGACCCCGGTAGAGGGACCCTGGTAGAGGGACCCTGGTAGAGGGACCCTGGTAGGGGGACCCCGGTAGAGGGACCCTGGTAGAGGGACCCTGGTAGAGGGATCCTGGTAGTGGGACCCTGGTAGTGGGACCCTGGTAGAGGGACCCTGGTAGAGGGACCCTGGTAGAGGGACCCTGGTAGAGGGACCCCGGTAGAGGGACCCTGGTAGAGGGACCCTGGTAGTGGGACCCTGGTAGAGGGACCCTGGTAGAGGGACCCTGGTAGAGGGACCCTGGTAGTGGGACCCCAGTAGAGGGACCCCGGTAGTGGGACCCCGGTAGAGGGACCCTGGTAGAGGGACCCTGGTAGAGGGACCCTGGTAGGGGGACCCCGGTAGAGGGACCCTGGTAGAGGGACCCTGGTAGAGGGACCCTGGTAGAGGGTCCCCGGTAGAGGGACCCTGGTAGTGGGACCCTGGTAGAGTGACCCTGGTAGAGGGACCCTGGTAGGGGGACCCCAGTAGAGGGACCCTGGTAGTGGGTCCCCCTCGTCCGCGTGCCACTCTCGTCACGTCCCGGTCGTTGGCGGCGATGGCGACGACGTCGCGAGTGAAGGTTTTGTTTTTGGCGTGAGGGAGAGCTGCCCAGGTCCTGGGGGGCTGTCCCCCCTCCTCCTCCCCCCCCAATCCTCCCCCCCCCCCCGGTTGCCGTAGCCCCCCACGAAACTCTTTAGTCGGACGTGGCGGCGGTGTGGACGACGACGGTGGCGAAGGTGGCGAAGGTGGCGAAATTGGCGAAGGTGGCGAAGGTGATTCACGCGAACACGGAGGAGGGCGATGATGGGTGGTGGCGGCATCTCTCTCCAGGGCGATGTCTCGTCTCTCTCTGGGCGTGCGATCCGCATGGCTAGCGCATCGATGTTAGGGGTTTGATCGCTGTGTGTGTCTGTGTGTGTGTCTGTGTCTGTGTGTGTGTCTGTGTGTGTCTGTGTGTGTCTGTGTGTGTGTCTGTGTGTGTGTCTGTGTGTGTGTCTGTGTGTGTGTCTGTGTGTGTCTGTGTGTGTGTGTGTGTGTCTGTGTGTGTGTGTCTGTGTGTGTGTCTGTGTGTGTGTGTGTCTGTGTGTGTGTCTGTGTGTGTGTCTGTGTGTGTGTCTGCGCGTACACTTATTTGTTAATTGTTTTAAATAAGTATTAAATAGTTGTTGACGATTTTGCTGCGTTTGAAATTGTTCATTTGTTTGGGCTGCCAGAATTGAGGCCCATTTTGCTTAGTCGTAACGTGTGTAAGTTAGACCTTACGTATCGCTTGATTGATGAATGATCGCGAGCGTTATCGGTTCTAGTTAACGTAAGCTCTGCAGTGATTCTCACAGTGCTAAGATATTCGTATTGTCCCTCTCAGTCACGGCGGGGCTGTTTAGTGCTTATCATAGACGTGATAAGTCGGGCAATACAAATGATAGCCAGGATAAGATTCAGACTTTAAATCCTAGTCTGGATAGGTAATATAATGAATTTCGTAGATAGGATGAGTATGGTAATACAAATGATAGCTGAAACATGTGTTAAGGGGCCGTCCATAAATGACGTAACCCAGCTGGGGGGGTGGAGGAGAGGTCAGACATTTGTGACGATGTGTGAGGAGGTGGGGGGGGTGTTTGAGAAATGTGACGTCACGTCAAAATGCGCAACTTTAAATAAACACGTCCTGCTGAATTAAAGAGTAAACAGACTTCTTAATAAACGTTTCCTGATGACAGTGAACACACACCCAGCATGCACGTGCCTTGACACTCACTACAGTCAGGACACAGCAAGAACATTTATTTGATGAAGTGGGAGAGAGATGCTGTGGTAAGAGGTTATACAGTTTTGATTTAAATCTTTCATGACTGCAGTAATTCATATTATTAGTTTTTTCGGTAAAGTCACGTTGAAGAGAAACAACAAAATAATAAAATATATATATAACAATAAAAAATTCTCACGACGTTTCGACCATAACTCAAACGGTCATCTTCAGGTGTGTTGGTTTGCATAAACACCTGAAGATGACCGTTTGAGTTATGGTCGAAACGTCGTGAGAATTTTTTATTGTTATATATTTTATTATTTTGTTGTTTCTCTTCAACGTGACTTTACCGAAAAAACTAAGAATGTAGGTTATACAGTGTCGGTAAGAGAGGGGGGTAGGGGGAGGGGAGCGTCCACGCAATTCTTGCTGTGGTTTTCCCAATGATGATGATGGACGCTTGTGTTACAATCGAAACGTCATTTATTTTATTTGATTACCTACGTGACTTTACCGAAAGAACCAAAGAGCATGTTTCCTCTTTGCGATAAGATATCATTAAACCTGGGTACAATGTATATGTGTGTGCACCCTAGTGGAGATAATGCATACTAGAATTTAAATAAAAACCTAGTGCCATTTGGTACGCTTCGTACCAAGACAGTTATATATCCATACGGTTTTATTTTCTGGGTGAGATCACTTCAATACAAATGTGCCGTTAAACCCGCCAACCAATTGGTATGGTGTCACGTAAATAGAACGTGGACAATTCCTTACTAGTACAGTACAGCGGTATGTTTCAGTGTAAATAGAACGTGGACAATTCCTTACTAGTACAGCACACCGCTGTGTTTGAGGGTAAATAGAACGTGGACAATTCCTTACTAGTACAGCACAGCAGTATGTTTCAGTGTAAATAGAACGTGGACAATTCCTTACTAGTACAGCACACCGCTGTGTTTGAGGGTAAATAGAACGTGGACAATTCCTTACTAGTACAGCACACCGCTGTGTTTGAGGGTAAATAGAACGTGGACAATTCCTTACTAGTACAGCACACCGCTGTGTTTGAGTGTAAATAGAATGTGGACAATTCCTTACTAGTACAGCACACCGCTGTGTTTGAGTGTAAATAGAACGTGGACAATTCCTTACTAGTACAGCACACCGCTGTGTTTGAGGGTAAATAGAACCTGGACAATTCTTTACTAGTACAGCACGCCGCTGTGTTTGAGGGTAAATAGAACGTGGACAATTCCTTCATAGTACAGCACACCGCTGTGTTTGAGGATAAATAGAACGTGGAGAATTCCTTACTAGTACAGCGCACCGCTGTGTTTGAGGGTAAACAGAATGTGGACAATTCCGTACTAGTACAGCACACCGCTGTGTTTGAGTGTAAATAGAATGTGGACAATTCCTTACTAGTACAGCACACCGCTGTGTTTGAGTGTAAATAGAACGTGGACAATTCCTTACTAGTACAGCACAGTGGTGTGTGTGAGGGTAAATATAACGTGGACAATTCCTTACTAGTACAGCACACCGCTGTGTTTGAGGGTAGATAGAACGTGGAGAATTCCTTACTAGTACAGCACACCGCTGTGTTTGAGGGTAAATAGAACGTGGACAATTCCTTACTAGTACAGTACACCGCTGTGTTTGAGTGTAAATAGAACGTGGACAATTCCTTACTAGTACGGCACACCATTGTGTTTGAGTGTAAATAGAACGTGGACAATTCCTTACTAGTACAGCACAGCGGTGTGTGTGAGGGTAAATAGAACGTGGACAATTCCTTACTAGTACAGCACACCGCTGTGTTTGAGTGTAAATAGAACGTGGACAATTCCTTATTAGTACAGCACACCGCTGTGTTTGAGGGTAAATCCACAACATTTACTATTTGAGGACGACGTTTCACCAGTGATTACAGCCGGCATCGTCAGGCGACAGCCAGATTTGGCTCCCCAACACACAGCCGGTGTCGTGCTGCACTCGTAACGAATTGGCACGTCTTGTTCACGTGACAAACCTCCCTGTTTGGCTGTCGGGTGGTGGCGGGTTTCACGACACACATTTAAGTGATCTAACTCCCCCCCAAAAAAACCCCCTCATGGATAAAATTGGTCGCAAAAGCTTCCTACTTCTACCACGTGTTCAAGTGTTTATACATTTCGTTTATTTTGACGGTAACTTTTTTTTTTACGTCTGTTGCAGTCGTGAAAAACCGAACATTAAAACGTTAATAACGGACATGAATACCGAGTCTGTGGTTTTCTCTCCCGTGATGGAACGTTCATATATCGCGACAATCGTCGTACCTAATAGCGAGAACTGGTATCGTACCGTGCACAACGACACCACGACAACACTCGTCACAACCCAGCTGGTACAGCAGGTTATGGTTGCAGCTTGTTGTGCTAAGTGCCTCCTGTAAAGCTGCCCTCTTGCATTCCTTGAAGCAATGACAGCTGAAAAGAAATCACTGGAAGTCTTAGAGCAGGGGTGGGGAACATTTTTTCTGCCAAGGGACATTCGGATATTTATAACATCATCATTCGCAGGGCCATACAAAATCATCAACTTAAAAATTTGCCCGTTAATATTTGGTCAAACATTTAATTAACTCGCCCCCTAATGCGATGGGCTGGAACTGCTTCTCTTTGGTGAGGCGTGTGATGATGTTAGCTGGTATTGATGATGTTAGCTGGTATTGATGTTAGCTGGTATTGATGATGTTAGCTGGTATTGATGATGTTAGCTGGTATTGACGATGTTAGCTGGTATTGACGATGTTAGCTGGTATTGATGATGTTAGCTGGTATTGACGATGTTAGCTGGTATTGATGATGTTAGCTGGTATTGATGATGTTAGCTGGTGTTGACGATGTTAGCTGGTATTGACGATGTTAGCTGGTATTGATGATGTTAGCTGGTATTGACGATGTTAGCTGGTATTGACGATGTTAGCTGGTATTGATGATGTTAGCTGGTATTGATGATGTTAGCTGGTATTGATGATGTTAGCTGGTATTGACGATGTTAGCTGGTGTTGACGATGTTAGCTGGTGTTGACGATGTTAGCTGGTATTGACGATGTTAGCTGGTGTTGACGATGTTAGCTGGTATTGACGATGTTAGCTGGTATTGATGATGTTAGCTGGTATTGATGATGTTAGCTGGTGTTGACGATGTTAGCTGGTATTGACGATGTTAGCTGGTATTGACGATGTTAGCTGGTGTTGACGATGTTAGCTGGTGTTGACGATGTTAGCTGGTATTGACGATGTTAGCTGGTATTGATGATGTTAGCTGGTATTGATGATGTTAGCTGGTATTGATGATGTTAGCTGGTGTTGACGATGTTAGCTGGTGTTGACGATGTTAGCTGGTATTGACGATGTTAGCTGGTGTTGACGATGTTAGCTGGTATTGACGATGTTAGCTGGTGTTGATGATGTTAGCTGGTGTTGACGATGTTAGCTGGTATTGACGATGTTAGCTGGTATTGACGATGTTAGCTGGTATTGACGATGTTAGCTGGTATTGATGATGTTAGCTGGTATTGATGATGTTAGCTGGTGTTGACGATGTTAGCTGGTATTGACGATGTTAGCTGGTGTTGACGATGTTAGCTGGTGTTGACGATGTTAGCTGGTATTGACGATGTTAGCTGGTGTTGACGATGTTAGCTGGTATTGACGATGTTAGCTGGTGTTGATGATGTTAGCTGGTGTTGACGATGTTAGCTGGTATTGACGATGTTAGCTGGTATTGACGATGTTAGCTGGTATTAACGACTTAAATTTACAGCACAATTGTGGAGTTCTGACAATACGCCCCCACGTGCACCACCGTCTAAAGTTACAGATGTATTAATTTCCGGCCTGTCTGCTTGCAGGCCAAGGACAGCAAATGTAGCGGAAGCCAACCAACGGGTTTTGGGGCGTGACTGCCTCGCCCAATGGGGGTCATTTAATGGCACGTCAATCAAAACCAAGAGCCGCAAGCCGCCGTGCACTTTGTCTCTCGGGACGGATGATCCCGGTGCACGCAAAAAAACACGGAAATAAACAAAACGAGAGGATCGACGGGGAGACCTGGGAGGGGTCGCGAGGGACACACGAGAGAGAGGGAGGCAAGACGAGCCGGAGGGGTCGAGTCGATGAAGACAGAGGACGAGAGAAGCCGGACCGGCCAAGCTCGCCAGGCTGAGAGTAGCCCTGTGTGGCCCTGCGTAGCTGCCTAGGGTAGGGCCGCTAGGGGGTTAAGCGCGGTCCGTACGTCGGCACGCTTGACCCCCCGGGGGCTGCTGAGACACGGCGAGACACGGCAGCCGGGAGGGGTGAAACGGGGAGAGTAGGGAAGGAGAGCAGTGAATAGGATCGGGAAGGAGAGTAGTGAATAGGATCGTGAAGGAGAGTAGTGAATAGGATCGGGAAGGAGAGTAGTAATAGGATCGGGAAGGAGAGTAGTGAATAGGATCGTGACGGAGGGTAGTAATAGGATTGGGAAGGAGTGTAGTAATAGGATCGTGAAGGAGAGTAGTAATAGAATCGGGAAGGAGAGTAGTGAATAGGATCGTGAAGGAGTGTAGTAATAGGATCGGGAAGGAGTTTAGTAATAGGATCGTGAAGGAGGGTAGTAATAGGATCGTGAAGGAGTGTAGTAATAGGATAAGGACGAGGCGAGTGAGGGAGCGAACGAGCGACGGGCCTAGCAGGTGAGTGTTGTGTAACGAACTGTGATAAAGTGGCCCGGACAGAAGACAAGAAATCGTCTTTATTTTCCACGCTGCAGGTAAGCACGAAGAGGCATACAGCAGCACGCATCAACTGGTTCAAGGCCAGCGTGCTTTGTCAACAATCTCGGCAAAAGCACCGGCGCTTGTGTCGCCGCAGAGTATCTCCTATGGGGATGGAAAAATAAAAAAATTAATGCGGTCAAGCAATTGGCTTATTGCCCCCCCCCCCAATCACTTTCGACTCAAGAGCTCACTCAGCATCTGGCTGTGATCGTGCTGCTGCACGCTGAGCGGCTGTCCAAGAGAAGCAAACAGCGGCTTCTTGACACCACCACCACCACCACCGCTACCCCCAGCACCACCACTCTCGGTGTCAGCGTCGGCTGATTGACGTCGTTTGGATGCTCACCGAGGAGCAGCGGCGGCGGCGGCAGCTTGCCGCTCCGCATGCTCCAGGTCAAGCTCCATCCGCTGCAGCTTGCTGCCACTCCGGATGCTCCAGCTGCTGCTGCCGCTGCTGCTCCCGAAGATCCAGCTGCTCCAGCCGCTGCTGCTCCCGGAGCTCCAGCTGCTGCGGCTGCTGATGCTGCCGGTGCCTCAGCACCAGGTGCAGCTCCAGGTGTGGGTCCAGCTGCTGCTCCTCAAACTCAAGCCGCTGCTGCTGCTGCTGCTGCTCCAGCTGATGCTGCTGCTACAGCAGCTCCAGCTGCTGCTGCAGCTCCAGCTCTAGCTGCTGCGCCAGCTGCTGCTGGTGCCGCAGCTCCAGCGGCTGCTGCTGCTGCTGCCGAAGTTCCAGCGGCTGCTGCTGCAGCTGCTGCTGCAGCTCCAGCTCCTGCTGCTGCTGCTGCTCCAGCGCCTGCTGGTGCCGCAGCTCCAGATGCTGCTGCTGCTCCTGCTGCTGTTGCCGGAGCTCCGCCTGCTCCAGCCACTCGTGGTGCTGAAGCCTCGTCACCAGGTGCAGCTCCAGGCTCGCGTCCAGCTGCTGGAAAAGCAGCTCCTCCTGCTGACGCCTCAGCTGCTGCTGCTGCTGCTGCAGCTCCAGCCGCTGCTGCTGGAATTCCAGCTGCTGCTGCTGCAGCTCCAGCTGCTGCTGCAGCTGCGGGAGATAACGCAGGAGCTCTAGGCAATACACTCCCCTATTCATCATCATCATGCAGTAACAAGCAGCATCATCATCAGCAGCAGCATCCATCATCACCCATCATCATGCAGTAACAAGCATCATCATCAGCAGCAGCATCCATCATCATCATGCAGTAACAAGCAGCATCATCATCATCAGCAGCATCCATCATCACCCATCATCATTCAGTAACAAGCATCATCATCATCATCCATCATCACCCATCATCATTCAGTAACAAGCATCATCATCATCAGCAGCATCATCACCCATCATCACGCAGCAACAAGCAGCATCATCATCAGCAGCAGCAGCAGCACCATCATCACCCATCATCATGCAGTAACAAGCAGCATCATCATCATCAGCAGCAGCATCCATCATCACCCATCATCATGCAGTAACAAGCAGCATCATCATCAGCAGCAGCAGCATCATCATCACCCATCATCATGCAGTAACAAGCAGCATCATCATCAGCAGCAGCATCATCACCCATCATCATGCAGTAACAAGCATCGTCATCATCAGCAGCAGCAGCATCGCTGTTTGCCTTTTCCGAAAATGTAACGAAGAATGATTCTGCCCGTTTGGGTGTCATCAGGACGTAGCGCGGGGGCGTGGAGAGGGAGCACACCGCTCACGGCCCGCTGCATCACCCCTCGCCACAGACACAGAGAGATAACACAGAGACAACAACAACAACCGCCGTTCGCCACTAAGTGGCGGTGACATCACCACGACGCTTGTGCCAGGCCATGTGCACCCTGAGGCCACGTGAAGTGTCGAACGCCCGCTGGCAGGGGGTCACGGGGCAGACCCAGCAGGTGCCACGGGTTGACTGACTGAGATGACTGGCTGATGCACCACCTGTGCCTCCTACTGTGCCAACCTGCTGTGCTTTAGCCACCTGGCGCTCCGCTCGTTGTTGTGAGCGTCGTTCCTCCGCCCTCCGTTGTTGTTGGAGGGCGACTACCTCCAACTGCCCAGTAGCGTCCTTCACGAGCCTCCTCCACAGAGGCCGATCTTGACACCGCTGGTACCGGTCATCGGCAAGTCCACTCAGCTCCACGTCTTTCTGTACCACATCACTCCATCTCTTCTCCAGCCCGTGCCGCGCCCGTTTAGCCCCCTCAATCCGTCCGAACAAAAGCTGTTTAGACATGCGGTGGCTGGGCATGCGGGCTACATGACCCAGCTAACGCAGCCTTACCTGCCTGGAGGAACTCACCGATGGGACTTTGTCCAGATCTTTCGAGGATTTGTGAGCTGCTCACACAATCCAGCCTGGTTAAACCCAGGATTGATCGTAGGCAGGCCAGCCTAAATGTTTTTAACCGGCGAAGATATTCCATTAGGGGGGTCCATGTTTCGCAAGCGTAGAGATGCGGAGCGACAGACCATGTAGCTTCCACACAGCGTTATGCAACCGATGAAAAGATAATGCCGCTCGACTGATTCGGAGTGAGACCTCTGCTGTTAAACTGGAGCCGGCCATGAGCACACTGCCCAGGTATGGGAAACTCTCCACTCTCTCCACAACTGTCCCATCACCGATTGTGAGTTTCGGGGGTGGAGTGCCCGATGGTACAAAATACCCAGGCAGGTGCTTAGTTTTGGTGGGGCTGATGGTAAGGCCCCACCTCTTAGTGGCACACTCCAGTTTCAGCAGCAGCACCTCCAACGCCTCCTCTGAGTGAACCCCAATTACCAGGTCGTCGGCATACATAACGTGGTTGACCAATAGGGAGCCATCCCTTGACTGCACCCGGGCATCGATCAGCCTCCGATTGTATCTGTACCAGATGGAAATTCCTCTGGTACAGCTACTGAAGGTTTCACGAACTACGTGGTCAAAATAGATGTTAAATCATGTGGGAGCCAGAGGACATCCCTGTCGCACCCCAAGGTGTACAGGGAATGGCTCTGACTCCCAGCCACGTAGTTTTACCCGGGTCCGCTCACCATCATGAAGGTCCTTAATGATCGTGAGCAGAGGGTCAGGTACTCCAAAAGCACGAAGAACAACCCAGAGCCCAGGATTACTGATGGTATCATAGGCCTTGACCAGGTCAATAAAGCAGAGATGTAGGTCTTGTTGGAATTGCCTACACCACTGCTAACACAGAGACACACAGAGACACACAACATAGACACACAGACAGACACAGAGAGAGAGAGAGACAACACAGAGACACAGAGAGAGAACACAGAGACAGACACAAAGAGAGAGAGAGAGAGACACAGCAACAACACAGAGAGAAACACAGAGAGAGAGAAACACAGCAACAACACAGAGACACAGAGAGAGTTCATAGTTCATAGTTCATTTATTTGGTATAGCCCTGTGAGACATTCGGCTCTTGAATCGGGTGCAACCGCAACAAACAAAAAACATGAACAGGAAAACATCTTAAAGTGATTTTGTGACTGTGCAAACAGAAAATACAGGAAAAAAATATCAAAATATTCCTGAAATAGCACCGTACACCAACGCTGTGTGCAAAAATCCCAGTGGGATGCAGGTCAAACAACAACAACAACCACAAGACAACTAAGATTAAGGCTATCAGTCTAACTCCGTACTACAATAAACAAAAACATGGCCAAAACAAAAAAAACTTTTTGAAATCACCAAAATAAAAGCCATAAATGCAATGTAACAGTGATCATAGGGACTGTGACCGAATTTTTAACAATAAACTCCATAAATAAATTATAACACCAAAATCTAGGGCCATAATTTAGGCCACTGAATAGCAGTGGCAGCTAGGGTTGTACAACTCCTCTAGAGCAGTTTTGAGTGAGAGACAGCAACAACACAGAGACACAGAGAGAGGCACACCACAGAGACACAGATAGAGAGAGACACAGCAATAACACAGAGACACAGATAGAGAGAGACACACAGCAACAACACAGAGACACAGAGAGAGACACAGATAGAGAGAGAGACACACAGCAACAACACAGAGAGAGAGACACAGATAGAGACACACAGCAACAACACAGAGACACAGAGAGAGAGACAGATATAGAGACACAGCAACAACACAGAGACACAGAGAGAGGCACACCACAGAGACACAGATAGAGAGAGACACAGCAACAACACAGAGACACAGATAGAGAGAGACACAGCAACAACACAGAGACACAGAGAGAGAGACAACACAGAGACGCACTTGGCTGCTGAAGTCAAAACTGCGGGAATGAAGGACGCGCGGTACGGGAGGTGGATGGGGGAGAGAGTCGGGGTAGGGGGAGAGAGAGAGAGATGGGGAGAGATGTTGGAGCGCTGAATGAGAGAGAGGGGGGGTTATCTACTCACTTGCAGCGGAGATTTTACATTCTCCATCGCTACACCGGCAGATAAAAAAAATTTTTGTCAGCTGAGAAGCGGAGGAGCAGATTCCACCACCACCACCGTCACCACCACCGCTGCTGTGCGTGTGGGGGTGGGGGTGTCACGTGTCAGTATTTAAATGGCTTAGCCCAGCCACGTGCTGTGTTCAAAGTGCCTAGCTGGTGTGTCACGTGTCAGTATTTAAATGTCTTAGCCCAGCCACGTGCTGTGTTCAAAGTGTCTAGCTGGTGTCACGTGTCAGTATTTAAATGTCTTAGCCCAGCCACGTGCCTCCACTTAACACCTTAATTAACTGAGTGGTTAATTGCTTTAGCGGGTGGCGCGTGAGCATTTAAATGGTTTAGCCCAGCCACGTGCCTCCACTTAGCACCTTAATTAACTGAGTGGTTAATTGCTTTAGCCAGGTGTGGTGGTGTGTATATAAAATCTCCTCTTGAAATCACGCAATACCCTCCACCCCATTATTTTGGCCAAGTGTAAGAAATACAATTTTAAGACTTAAAACTTTCATGACTGCAGGAATTCATTTTCTTGGTGTTGGGATCGAAACGTCGTAGTTTATTTTATTTCCTTTGAAACCTTTATCCGTGACTTTACCGAATGACCCAAAGTCGCGTGACGTCATTTATGGACGTCCCCTTAATTATTATTTTTGTATAGAGGATTTTACCACGGTCAAGTCGTGCGTGAATGAAATGATCATTATTGCTGGGTTCCCAATCACTCCGTGTTCACACCTCGTCACACCTCGTCATGCTGTGTGTGTGTTCACACCTCGTTCACACCTCGTCACGCTGTGTGTGTGTTCACACCTCGTCACACACTGTGTGATCACACCTCGTTACAATGTGTGTGATCACACCTCGTTACAATGTGTGTGTGTTCACACCTCGTTACAATGTGTGTTCACACCTCGTCACGCTGTGTGTGTTCACACCTCGTCACACACTGTGTGATCACACCTCGTCATCCTGTGTGTTCACACCTCGTCACACTGTGTGTATGTTACACCTCGTCACACTGTGTGTGTTCACACCTCGTCACACTGTGTGTGTCTTCACACCTCGTCACGCTGTGTGTGTGTTCACACCTCGTCACACACTGTGATCACACCTCGTTACAATGTGTGTTACACCTCGTCACACTGTGTGTGTGTTCACACCTCGTCACGCTGTGTGTGTTCACACCTCGTCACACTGTGTGTGTTCACACCTCGTCACACACTGTGTGTGTTCACACCTCGTTACAATGTGTGTTCACACCTCGTCACGCTGTGTGTGTGTTACACCTCGTCACACTGTGTGTGTTCACACCTCGTTACAATGTGTGTTCACACCTCGTCACACTGTGTGTGTTCACACCTCGTCACACTGTGTGTGTGTGTTACACCTCGTCACGCTGTGTGTTCACACCTCGTCACACACTGTGTGTGTTCACACCTCGTCACACACTGTGTGTGTTCACACCTCGTCACACACTGTGTGTGTGTGTGTGTTCACACCTCGTCACACTGTGTGTTCACACCTCGTCACACTGTGAGTATTCACACCTCGTCACGCTGTGTGTGTTCACACCTCGTCACGTTGTGTGTGTGACGAGGTATTCTGGCTGTGGTGGGTGGGTGAGGCAGGGCGGGGCCAGGCACACACAAACACAAAGACAAAGATTCCCCACTGTGTAGCCTGTAACAGACTGTAGGGGCAAGTGCTGTTAGCGAGTAGCAGCAGCTATGAAGGCTGCCGGCACTGTGGCACACGAGGGGGTGGGTGGTCAGCACCACGCCCGGCCGCCTTTGTCTCCCTCCTGGCGATGATTACTACACACCGCACCAGGTACTCATTTGAGGTGAGGTGGGTGGTGGTTGTAGTGGTTGCAGTGGTGGCAGTGGTGGTGGTGGCCGTGGTGGTGGTGGTGGTGGTGGCGGTCGTGGCGGTGGTGGCAGTGGTGGTGGTGGCGGTCGTGGCAGTGGTGGCAGTGGTGGTGCGCGTTCACACACTAGGGGGCAGTGGGGGTGGTGTCTGACTTAGTCCACTAGGGGGCAGTGGGGGGTGGTGTCTGACTTAGTTAGTCCACTAGGGGACAGTGGGGGTGGTGTCTGACTTAGTCCACTAGGGGACAGTGGGGGTGGTGTCTGACTTAGTTAGTCCACTAGGGGGCAGTGGGGGGTGGTGTCTGACTTAGTCCACTAGGGGACAGTGGGGGTGGTGTCTGACTTAGTCCACTAGGGGACAGTGGGGGTGGTGTCTGACTTAGTCCACTAGGGGACAGTGGGGGTGGTGTCTGACTTAGTCCACTAGGGGGCAGTGGGGGTGGTGTCTGACTTAGTTAGTCCACTAGGGGGCAGTGGGGGTGGTGTCTGACTTAGTCCACTAGGGGCAGTGGGGGGTGGTGTCTGACTTAGTCCACTAGGGGGCGGTGGGGCGCCACCCCACCAGGCAGCTGGACATGAGAATGATTTTTCAAATAAAAAAGACTTTTCTATAGGTAACATTTTGAGTAGTTCGTATAAGAAACCGCCGCTGCAACGCCGCGCGGTCTGATTTGTGCCTCGTGGGAGGTCTCGAGACCTTTCGCCGTGGGGTTTATATCTTGCAGAACTAACGGACAACCTGAAGTGGCATCACCCTGTTTGGGCCGAAACGTCGTGAGAATTTTATTTGATCAATTTATTATTTTATTCTCATTCTACGTGGTAATGACTTTACCGAAAGAACCAAAGAAGATGAATCCTTGCAGTCACGAAAGCTTTAAATCGGAATTTAATGTTTGTGTTTTTTAATCACGAGTATGTTTGTTCTGTTCTGTATGTACATGGACACAGTTCAACATTCAAAGCATCACAAGGGACAATATCCTCTAAATGCGATGGGTTTTATTCCGCTGTTTAGCCGCTACAAGCAGGCACGGAGGAACAAACGCGGCCGCTCGTGAGCCCCGTACTTAGACCGCTTCGAGTCGCACCTTGGCACAGCGATGAGCAATGTCACCCGATTCCACCAAACGCGGCGTCCAACGTTTTGACCCACGTGCTGTCGTCAGGTGCCGCCAGCCCACGTGACCGTCTGTTGTGACGAGAATGTCGCCCCGATTGTCGGTGTCACTCGCTGAGCCCCGTGCCCCTGCTGGACGTCTTTGCGGGGGGGAAAAATTAATGAGTGGGTGAGTGAGTGGGTGGTTGGGTGGGTGAGTGGATGGGTGAGTGAGTGGGTGGTTGGGTGGGTGAGTGGATGGGTGAGTGAGCGGGTGAGTGGGTGGGTGAGTGGGTGGGTGAGTGAGTGGGTGAGTGGATGGGTGAGTGAGCGGGTGAGTGGTTGGGTAAGTGAGTGGGTGAGTGAGTGGTTGGGTGAGTGGGTGAGTGGATGGGTGAGTGAGTGGGTGAGTGGATGGGTGAGTGAGCGGGTGAGTGAGTGACCGGGTGAGTTAGTGAGTGGGTGAGTGAGCGGGTGAGTGAGTGAGTGGGTGAGTGAGCGGGTGAGTGAGTGAGTTAGTGAGTGGAACGCGAGCCCGCCCGCCCACCCGCACGCCCGCATGCACGACCCTCCCCTGTATGTCCAGTGTGTCCGGCCTTCCACCCCGGCTGGCCGGCGCACAGTTGAATTTGGCTGCTCCTCGCTCGTCGACTCGATGGGCGACGAGGTCATGGAGAGGGAGGAGGAGGAGGAGAGAGAGAGAAGGGCGGGCGGGCGGGCGGGCGGCGATGAGAAAGGAAGATAGCGCGTGAGTCCGTGACGCGGGTCGCTCCACGCGCATCGAACGCACGCGGAGACACGGAGAGACATGGAGAGACGCGGAGAGACACGGAGAGAAGCGGAAACACGCGGAGACACGCGGAGACACGGAGAGACATGGAGAGACACGCAGAGACACGCGGAGACACGGAGAGACACGGAGAGACACGGAAAGACGCGGAGAGACAAGGAGAGACGCGGAGAGACACACGGAGACACGGAGAGACACGGAGAGAGACGGAGAGACGCGGAGAGACACGGAGAGACACGGAGAGACACGGAGAGACACGCGGAGAGACACGGAGAGACAAGGAGAGACACGGAGAGACGCGGAGAGACACGGAGAGACACGGAGAGACACAGAGAGACAAGGAGAGACGTGAAGAGACGTGGAGAGACACGGAGAGACACGGAGAGATGCAGAGAGACACGGAGAGACAAGGAGAGACACGGAGAGAAACGGAGAGACACGCGGAGACAAGGAGAGACACGGAGAGACAAGGAGAGACGCGGAGAGACATGGAGAGACACACGGTGACAAGAGACATGGAGAGGCACGGAGAGACGCGGAGAGACACGGAGAGACGTGGAGAGACACGGACACGGAGAGACACGGAGAGACACGCGGTGACAAGAGACACGGAGAGACGCGGAGAGACGCGGAGAGACACAGAGAGACGAGAGACACGCGGTGACAAGAGACACGGAGAGACACGGAGAGACATGGAGAGACACGCAGAGACACGGAGAGACACGCGGAGACAAGGAGAGACACGGAGAGACAAGGAGAGACAAGGAGAGACACGGAAAGACAAGAGACACGGAGAGACGCAGAGAGACACGGAGAGACAAGGAGAGACGCGGAGAGACACGGAGAGACACGGAGAGACACGCGGAGACAAGGAGAGACACGGAGAGACAAGGAGAGACAAGGAGAGACGCGGAGAGACACGGAGAGACACGCGGTGACAAGAGACACGGAGAGACACGGAGAGACGCGGAGAGACACGGAGAGACACGGAGAGACACGCGGTGACAAGAGACACGGAGAGACGCGGAGAGACGCGGAGAGACACGGAGAGACACGGAGAGACACGCGGTGACAAGAGACACGGAGAGACACGGAGACACGGAGAGACACGGAGAGACACGGAGAGACACGCGGAGACACGGAGAGACACGGAGAGACACGGAGAGACACGCAGTGACAAGAGACACGGAGAGACACGGAGAGACGCGGAGAGACACGGAGAGACGTGGAGAGACGCGAGAGACACGGAGAGACACGGAGAGACACGCGGTGACAAGAGACACGGAGAGACGCAGAGAGACACGGAGAGACACGGAGAGACACGCGGAGACACGGAGAGACACGGAGATACACGGAGAGACACGCAGAGAAATGGAGAGACACGCGGTGACAAGAGACACGGAGAGACGCGGAGAGACACGCGGAGACACGGAGACACGGAGAGACACGGAGAGACACGGAGAGACAAGGAGAGACATGGAGAGACGTGGAGAGACACGGAGAGAAACGGAGAGACACGGAGAGACGCGGAGAGACACGGAGAGAAACGGAGAGATACGGAGAGACGCGGAGAGACACGGAGAGACACGGAGAGACACGGAGAGACGCGGAGAGACACGGAGAGACACGCGGAGACAAGAGACACGGACACGCGGAGAGACACGGAGAGACACGGAGACACACGGAGACACAGAGAGACGTGGAGAGACACGGAGAGACTCTCTCCCCCTCCTCTGTTCCGACCATGGACGAACTCATCCGTCTGAACGGGGCCCGTAGCTATCCGTGGTGCTAAAGTTGAGGGTAAGAATCCACCCATTTTTTGCCATATAGCATTGTGATATATAACGACTTATTGTTGGTAGCTGAGCTGATTGGAGAATATAGAGTTTATTGATAACATTAAGGTAATTTATATTTTAGTTTTTATTGGGTCACTATATAGTACTGTGAATAGCTCAGATGTGTAGGCCTTGACTTCAACATAGTCATTTCTGTGACCAGTCACTAGCTAATCACTCAGTTATTTCAATGCTAAATTCGCCTAGTTATTTCAATGCTAAATTCTCCTGTTTGATTTGTACTAAGTGCCTCGGTGAATGTGTATGGTCTGACTTTAACGTAGCTATTTCTGTAAGCAGTTACAAGCTAATCACTCAGCTATTTCAATGCTAAATTCTATGCTAATTCCATTGTCAAGGAGTGCCTCTGCGGATGTGTATGCTTTAACTTAGCTATTTCAATGCTAAATTCTATGCTAATTCCATTGTCAAGGGGTGCCTCTGCGGATGTGTATGCTTTAACTTTTAACATAACTATTTCTGTGACCAGTCACAAGCTAATCATTCAGCCATTTCAATGCTAAATTATATGCTAATTCCTTTGTCAAGGCGCTTTGTTCCTCTCACACAGCTTAAAGGCCGTGATCTGAACGTGGCTCTTTCACTCCAGCGCTGTCCTACCAGTCTCGTCCCTTCACCTGATGAAGGCCGCTTGTGTTGTGGCCGAAAGGTCGTGAGAATATTATTGTGTTATTTTATTTTATCAATTTATTATTTTATTCTCATTCCTCGTGACTTTACCGAAAGAACCAAAGAAGACACAGGGTTTTATTAGTGATTCCTGGTCCTTTCTATGAAGTAACGGTAGATAGAAAATAAAAATAACGCGGCAAAAATTAGATAGTAAAAATGTTTAAATAATCACTGGGGAAATAACAAAAGCCAAAAAAGCCCACGACGTTTCGATGGCAACACGAGCGGCCTTCATCAGGCGGAGAGAAGAGTTGTTGTTAGTGTGAGAGCTGTACAGAGCAGCACACGAGGCGTGGCGGGGGGGGGGGCGACGTTGGGGATTGACCCACTCACCGGCACAGCGACGGCCTCACCACTGGCACAGCGAGAGAGAACAGCTTACCACTGGTACAGCGAGAGAACAGCTCACCACTGGCACACAGAGAGAACAGCTCACCACTGTTACAGAGAGAACAGCTCACCACTGGCACACACTAACAGCTCACCACTGGCACACAGAGAGAACAGCTCACCACTGGCACTGAGAGAGAACAGCTCACCACTGACACAGTGAGAGAGAACAGCTCACCACTGACACAGTGAGAGAGAACAGCTCACCACTGTCACACACAGAGAGAACAGCTCACCACTGGCACACAGAGAGAGAACAGCTCACCACTGGTACAGAGAGAACAGCTCACCACTGGCACACACTAACAGCTCACCACTGGCACACAGAGAGAACAGCTCACCACTGAAACACAGAGAGAACAGCTCACCACTGGCACACAGAGAGAACAGCTCACCACTGGCACACAGAGAGAGAACAGCTCACCACTGGCACACAGAGAGAGAACAGCTCACCACTGGCACACAGAGAGAGAACAGCTCACCACTGGTACACAGAGAGAACAGCTCACCACTAGCACACAGAGAGAGAACAGCTCACCACTGGCACACACTAACAGCTCACCACTGGCACACAGAGAGAACAGCTCACCACTGGCACACAGAGAGACAGCTCACCACTGGCACACAGAGAGAGAACAGCTCACCACTGGCACACAGAGAGAGAACAGCTCACCACTGGCACACAGAGAGAGAACAGCTCACCACTGGTACACAGAGAGAACAGCTCACCACTAGCACACAGAGAGAGAACAGCTCACCACTGGCACACACTAACAGCTCACCACTGGCACACAGAGAGAACAGCTCACCACTGGCACACAGAGAGAGAACAGCTCACCACTGGCACACAGAGAGAACAGCTCACCACTGGCACACAGAGAGAGAACAGCTCACCACTGGCACACAGAGAGAACAGCTCACCACTGGCACAGCGAGAGAACAGCTCACCACTGACACAGAGAGAACAGCTCACCACTGGCACAGAGAGAACAGCTCACCACTGGCACTGAGAGAGAACAGCTCACCACTGACACACAGAGAGAGAACAGCTCACCACTGGCACACAGAGAACAGCTCACCACTGGCACAGCGAGAGAACAGCTCACCACTGACACACAGAGAGAACAGCTCACCACTGGCACACAGAGAGAACAGCTCACCACTGGCACACAGAGAGAACAGCTCACCACTAGCACAGAGAGAGAGAACAGCTCACCACTGGCACACAGAGAGACAGCTCACCACTGGCACACAGAGAGAGAACAGCTCACCACTGGCACACAGAGAGAGAACAGCTCACCACTGGCACACAGAGAGAGAACAGCTCACCACTGGTACACAGAGAGAACAGCTCACCACTAGCACACAGAGAGAGAACAGCTCACCACTGGCACACACTAACAGCTCACCACTGGCACACAGAGAGAACAGCTCACCACTGGCACACAGAGAGAGAACAGCTCACCACTGGCACACAGAGAGAACAGCTCACCACTGGCACACAGAGAGAGAACAGCTCACCACTGGCACACAGAGAGAACAGCTCACCACTGGCACAGCGAGAGAACAGCTCACCACTGACACAGAGAGAACAGCTCACCACTGGCACAGAGAGAACAGCTCACCACTGGCACAGAGAGAGAACAGCTCACCACTGACACACAGAGAGAGAACAGCTCACCACTGGCACACAGAGAACAGCTCACCACTGGCACAGCGAGAGAACAGCTCACCACTGACACACAGAGAGAACAGCTCACCACTGGCACACAGAGAGAACAGCTCACCACTGGCACACAGAGAGAGAACAGCTCACCACTGGCACAGAGAGAACAGCTCACCACTGGCACACAGAGAGAACAGCTCACCACTGGCACACAGAGAGAACAGCTCACCACTGAAACACAGAGAGAACAGCTCACCACTGGCACACAGAGACAACAGCTCACCACTGGCACACAGAGACAACAGCTCACCACTGGCACACAGAGAACAGCTCACCACTGATACACAGAGAGAACAGCTCACCACTAGCACACAGAGAGAACAGCTCACCACTGGCACACACTAACAGCTCACCACTGGCACACAGAGAGAACAGCTCACCACTGGCACACAGAGAGAGAACAGCTCACCACTGGCACACAGAGAGAACAGCTCACCACTAGCACAGAGAGAGAGAGAACAGCTCACCACTGGCACACAGAGAGAGAACAGCTCACCACTGGCACACAGAGAGAGAACAGCTCACCACTGGCACACAGAGAACAGCTCACCACTGGCACACAGAGAGAACAGCTCACCCCTAGCACATAGAGAGAGAGAGAACAGCTCACCACTGGCACAGCGAGAGAACAGCTCACCACTGGCAAACACAGAGAGAGAACAGCTCACCACTGGCAAACACAGAGAGAGAACAGCTCACCACTGACACACAGAGAGAACAGCTCACCACTGGCACACAGAGAGAACAGCTCACCACTGGCACACAGAGAGAACAGCTCACCACTGGCACACAGAGAGAACAGCTCACCACTAGCACAGAGAGAGAGAACAGCTCACCACTGGCACACAGAGAGACAGCTCACCACTGGCACACAGAGAGAGAACAGCTCACCACTGGCACACAGAGAGAGAACAGCTCACCACTGGCACACAGAGAGAGAACAGCTCACCACTGGTACACAGAGAGAACAGCTCACCACTAGCACACAGAGAGAGAACAGCTCACCACTGGCACACACTAACAGCTCACCACTGGCACACAGAGAGAACAGCTCACCACTGGCACACAGAGAGAGAACAGCTCACCACTGGCACACAGAGAGAACAGCTCACCACTGGCACACAGAGAGAGAACAGCTCACCACTGGCACACAGAGAGAACAGCTCACCACTGGCACAGCGAGAGAACAGCTCACCACTGACACAGAGAGAACAGCTCACCACTGGCACAGAGAGAACAGCTCACCACTGGCACAGAGAGAGAACAGCTCACCACTGACACACAGAGAGAGAACAGCTCACCACTGGCACACAGAGAACAGCTCACCACTGGCACAGCGAGAGAACAGCTCACCACTGACACACAGAGAGAACAGCTCACCACTGGCACACAGAGAGAACAGCTCACCACTGGCACACAGAGAGAGAACAGCTCACCACTGGCACAGAGAGAACAGCTCACCACTGGCACACAGAGAGAACAGCTCACCACTGGCACACAGAGAGAACAGCTCACCACTGAAACACAGAGAGAACAGCTCACCACTGGCACACAGAGACAACAGCTCACCACTGGCACACAGAGACAACAGCTCACCACTGGCACACAGAGAACAGCTCACCACTGATACACAGAGAGAACAGCTCACCACTAGCACACAGAGAGAACAGCTCACCACTGGCACACACTAACAGCTCACCACTGGCACACAGAGAGAACAGCTCACCACTGGCACACAGAGAGAGAACAGCTCACCACTGGCACACAGAGAGAACAGCTCACCACTAGCACAGAGAGAGAGAGAACAGCTCACCACTGGCACACAGAGAGAGAACAGCTCACCACTGGCACACAGAGAGAGAACAGCTCACCACTGGCACACAGAGAACAGCTCACCACTGGCACACAGAGAGAACAGCTCACCCCTAGCACATAGAGAGAGAGAGAACAGCTCACCACTGGCACAGCGAGAGAACAGCTCACCACTGGCAAACACAGAGAGAGAACAGCTCACCACTGGCAAACACAGAGAGAGAACAGCTCACCACTGACACACAGAGAGAACAGCTCACCACTGGCACACAGAGAGAACAGCTCACCACTGGCACACAGAGAGAGAACAGCTCACCACTGGCACACACTAACAGCTCACCACTGGCACACAGAGAGAACAGCTCACCACTGGCACACAGAGAGAACAGCTCACCACTGAAACACAGAGAGAACAGCTCACCACTGGCACACAGAGAGAACAGCTCACCACTGGCACACAGAGAGAGAACAGCTCACCACTGGCACACAGAGAGAGAACAGCTCACCACTGGCACACAGAGAGAGAACAGCTCACCACTGGTACACAGAGAGAACAGCTCACCACTAGCACACAGAGAGAGAACAGCTCACCACTGGCACACACTAACAGCTCACCACTGGCACACAGAGAGAACAGCTCACCACTGGCACACAGAGAGACAGCTCACCACTGGCACACAGAGAGAGAACAGCTCACCACTGGCACACAGAGAGAGAACAGCTCACCACTGGCACACAGAGAGAGAACAGCTCACCACTGGTACACAGAGAGAACAGCTCACCACTAGCACACAGAGAGAGAACAGCTCACCACTGGCACACACTAACAGCTCACCACTGGCACACAGAGAGAACAGCTCACCACTGGCACACAGAGAGAGAACAGCTCACCACTGGCACACAGAGAGAACAGCTCACCACTGGCACACAGAGAGAGAACAGCTCACCACTGGCACACAGAGAGAACAGCTCACCACTGGCACAGCGAGAGAACAGCTCACCACTGACACAGAGAGAACAGCTCACCACTGGCACAGAGAGAACAGCTCACCACTGGCACTGAGAGAGAACAGCTCACCACTGACACACAGAGAGAGAACAGCTCACCACTGGCACACAGAGAACAGCTCACCACTGGCACAGCGAGAGAACAGCTCACCACTGACACACAGAGAGAACAGCTCACCACTGGCACACAGAGAGAACAGCTCACCACTGGCACACAGAGAGAACAGCTCACCACTAGCACAGAGAGAGAGAACAGCTCACCACTGGCACACAGAGAGACAGCTCACCACTGGCACACAGAGAGAGAACAGCTCACCACTGGCACACAGAGAGAGAACAGCTCACCACTGGCACACAGAGAGAGAACAGCTCACCACTGGTACACAGAGAGAACAGCTCACCACTAGCACACAGAGAGAGAACAGCTCACCACTGGCACACACTAACAGCTCACCACTGGCACACAGAGAGAACAGCTCACCACTGGCACACAGAGAGAGAACAGCTCACCACTGGCACACAGAGAGAACAGCTCACCACTGGCACACAGAGAGAGAACAGCTCACCACTGGCACACAGAGAGAACAGCTCACCACTGGCACAGCGAGAGAACAGCTCACCACTGACACAGAGAGAACAGCTCACCACTGGCACAGAGAGAACAGCTCACCACTGGCACAGAGAGAGAACAGCTCACCACTGACACACAGAGAGAGAACAGCTCACCACTGGCACACAGAGAACAGCTCACCACTGGCACAGCGAGAGAACAGCTCACCACTGACACACAGAGAGAACAGCTCACCACTGGCACACAGAGAGAACAGCTCACCACTGGCACACAGAGAGAGAACAGCTCACCACTGGCACAGAGAGAACAGCTCACCACTGGCACACAGAGAGAACAGCTCACCACTGGCACACAGAGAGAACAGCTCACCACTGAAACACAGAGAGAACAGCTCACCACTGGCACACAGAGACAACAGCTCACCACTGGCACACAGAGACAACAGCTCACCACTGGCACACAGAGAACAGCTCACCACTGATACACAGAGAGAACAGCTCACCACTAGCACACAGAGAGAACAGCTCACCACTGGCACACACTAACAGCTCACCACTGGCACACAGAGAGAACAGCTCACCACTGGCACACAGAGAGAGAACAGCTCACCACTGGCACACAGAGAGAACAGCTCACCACTAGCACAGAGAGAGAGAGAACAGCTCACCACTGGCACACAGAGAGAGAACAGCTCACCACTGGCACACAGAGAGAGAACAGCTCACCACTGGCACACAGAGAACAGCTCACCACTGGCACACAGAGAGAACAGCTCACCCCTAGCACATAGAGAGAGAGAGAACAGCTCACCACTGGCACAGCGAGAGAACAGCTCACCACTGGCAAACACAGAGAGAGAACAGCTCACCACTGGCAAACACAGAGAGAGAACAGCTCACCACTGACACACAGAGAGAACAGCTCACCACTGGCACACAGAGAGAACAGCTCACCACTGGCACACAGAGAGAGAACAGCTCACCACTGGCACACAGAGAGAACAGCTCACCACTGGCACAGCGAGAGAACAGCTCACCACTGACACACAGAGAGAACAGCTCACCACTGGCACACAGAGAGAGAACAGCTCACCACTGGCACACAGAGAGAACAGCTCACCCCTAGCACATAGAGAGAGAGAGAACAGCTCACCACTGGCACAGCGAGAGAACAGCTCACCACTGGCAAACACAGAGAGAGAACAGCTCACCACTGGCAAACACAGAGAGAGAACAGCTCACCACTGACACACAGAGAGAACAGCTCACCACTGGCACACAGAGAGAACAGCTCACCACTGGCACACAGAGAGAGAACAGCTCACCACTGGCACACAGAGAGAACAGCTCACCACTGGCACAGCGAGAGAACAGCTCACCACTGACACACAGAGAGAACAGCTCACCACTGGCACAGAGAGAAAGCTCACCACTGGCACACACAGAGAGAACAGCTCACCACTGACACACAGAGAACAGCTCACCACTGGCACAGAGAGAACAGCTCACCACTGGCACAGAGAGAGAACAGCTCACCACTGACACACAGAGAGAGAACAGCTCACCACTGGCACACAGAGAACAGCTCACCACTGGCACAGCGAGAGAACAGCTCACCACTGACACACAGAGAGAACAGCTCACCACTGGCACACAGAGAGAACAGCTCACCACTGGCACACAGAGAGAGAACAGCTCACCACTGGCACAGAGAGAACAGCTCACCACTGGCACACAGAGAGAGAACAGCTCACCACTGGCACACAGAGAGAACAGCTCACCACTGGCCTACAGAGAGAACAGCTCACCACTGGCACACACACAGAGAGAACAGCTCACCACTGACAGAGAGAGAACAGCTCACCACTGGCACACAGAGAGAACAGCTCACCACTGGCACACAGAAAGAAAAGCTCACCACTGGCACACAGAGAGAAAACAGCTCACCACTGGCACACAGAGAGAACAGCTCACCACTGGCACACAGAGAGAACAGCTCACCACTGACACACAGAGAACAGCTCACCACTGGCACAGAGAGAACAGCTCACCACTGGCACACAGAGAGAACAGCTCACCACTGGCACACAGAGAGAACAGCTCACCACTGGCACACAGAGAGAGAACAGCTCACCACTGGCACACAGAGAGAGAACAGCTCACCACTGGTACACAGAGAGAACAGCTCACCACTAGCACACAGAGAGAACAGCTCACCACTGGCACACACTAACAGCTCACCACTGGCACACAGAGAGAACAGCTCACCACTGGCACACAGAGAGAGAACAGCTCACCACTGGCACACAGAGAGAGAACAGCTCACCACTGGCACACAGAGAGAACAGCTCACCACTAGCACAGAGAGAGAGAACAGCTCACCACTGGCACACAGAGAGAGAACAGCTCACCACTGGCACACAGAGAGAGAACAGCTCACCACTGGCACACAGAGAGAACAGCTCACCACTGGCACAGCGAGAGAACAGCTCACCACTGACACACAGAGAGAACAGCTCACCACTGGCACAGAGAGAAAGCTCACCACTGGCACACAGAGAGAGAACAGCTCACCACTGACAAACAAAGAACAGCTCACCACTGGCACAGAGAGAACAGCTCACCACTGGCACAGAGAGAGAACAGCTCACCACTGACACACAGAGAGAGAACAGCTCACCACTGGCACACAGAGAACAGCTCACCACTGGCACAGCGAGAGAACAGCTCACCACTGACACACAGAGAGAACAGCTCACCACTGGCACACAGAGAGAACAGCTCACCACTGGCACACAGAGAGAGAACAGCTCACCACTGGCACAGAGAGAACAGCTCACCACTGGCACACAGAGAGAACAGCTCACCACTGGCACACAGAGAGAACAGCTCACCACTGAAACACAGAGAGAACAGCTCACCACTGGCACACAGAGACAACAGCTCACCACTGGCACACAGAGACAACAGCTCACCACTGGCACACAGAGAACAGCTCACCACTGATACACAGAGAGAACAGCTCACCACTAGCACACAGAGAGAACAGCTCACCACTGGCACACACTAACAGCTCACCACTGGCACACAGAGAGAACAGCTCACCACTGGCACACAGAGAGAGAACAGCTCACCACTGGCACACAGAGAGAACAGCTCACCACTAGCACAGAGAGAGAGAGAACAGCTCACCACTGGCACACAGAGAGAGAACAGCTCACCACTGGCACACAGAGAGAGAACAGCTCACCACTGGCACACAGAGAACAGCTCACCACTGGCACACAGAGAGAACAGCTCACCCCTAGCACATAGAGAGAGAGAGAACAGCTCACCACTGGCACAGCGAGAGAACAGCTCACCACTGGCAAACACAGAGAGAGAACAGCTCACCACTGGCAAACACAGAGAGAGAACAGCTCACCACTGACACACAGAGAGAACAGCTCACCACTGGCACACAGAGAGAACAGCTCACCACTGGCACACAGAGAGAGAACAGCTCACCACTGGCACACAGAGAGAACAGCTCACCACTGGCACAGCGAGAGAACAGCTCACCACTGACACACAGAGAGAACAGCTCACCACTGGCACACAGAGAGAGAACAGCTCACCACTGGCACACAGAGAGAACAGCTCACCCCTAGCACATAGAGAGAGAGAGAACAGCTCACCACTGGCACAGCGAGAGAACAGCTCACCACTGGCAAACACAGAGAGAGAACAGCTCACCACTGGCAAACACAGAGAGAGAACAGCTCACCACTGACACACAGAGAGAACAGCTCACCACTGGCACACAGAGAGAACAGCTCACCACTGGCACACAGAGAGAGAACAGCTCACCACTGGCACACAGAGAGAACAGCTCACCACTGGCACAGCGAGAGAACAGCTCACCACTGACACACAGAGAGAACAGCTCACCACTGGCACAGAGAGAAAGCTCACCACTGGCACACACAGAGAGAACAGCTCACCACTGACACACAGAGAACAGCTCACCACTGGCACAGAGAGAACAGCTCACCACTGGCACAGAGAGAGAACAGCTCACCACTGACACACAGAGAGAGAACAGCTCACCACTGGCACACAGAGAACAGCTCACCACTGGCACAGCGAGAGAACAGCTCACCACTGACACACAGAGAGAACAGCTCACCACTGGCACACAGAGAGAACAGCTCACCACTGGCACACAGAGAGAGAACAGCTCACCACTGGCACAGAGAGAACAGCTCACCACTGGCACACAGAGAGAGAACAGCTCACCACTGCCACACAGAGAGAACAGCTCACCACTGGCCTACAGAGAGAACAGCTCACCACTGGCACACACACAGAGAGAACAGCTCACCACTGACAGAGAGAGAACAGCTCACCACTGGCACACAGAGAGAACAGCTCACCACTGGCACACAGAAAGAAAAGCTCACCACTGGCACACAGAGAGAGAACAGCTCACCACTGGCACACAGAGAGAACAGCTCACCACTGGCACACAGAGAGAACAGCTCACCACTGACACACAGAGAACAGCTCACCACTGGCACAGAGAGAACAGCTCACCACTGGCACACAGAGAGAACAGCTCACCACTGGCACACAGAGAGAACAGCTCACCACTGGCACACAGAGAGAGAACAGCTCACCACTGGCACACAGAGAGAGAACAGCTCACCACTGGTACACAGAGAGAACAGCTCACCACTAGCACACAGAGAGAACAGCTCACCACTGGCACACACTAACAGCTCACCACTGGCACACAGAGAGAACAGCTCACCACTGGCACACAGAGAGAGAACAGCTCACCACTGGCACACAGAGAGAGAACAGCTCACCACTGGTACACAGAGAGAACAGCTCACCACTAGCACACAGAGAGAACAGCTCACCACTGGCACACACTAACAGCTCACCACTGGCACACAGAGAGAACAGCTCACCACTGGCACACAGAGAGAGAACAGCCTCTTCACTGCTAGCCTGTTCTCTCTCACCCTCCTAGCCTCTCTACTGCTAGCCTGTTCTCTCTCACCCTCCTAGCCTCTCTACTGCTAGCCCGTTCTCTCACACTCCTAGCCTCTCCACTGCTAGCCTGTTCTCTCACGCTCCTAGCCTCTCCACTGCTAGCCTGTTCTCTCACCCTCCTAGCCTCTCCACTGCTAGCCTGTTCTCTCTCCCGCTCCTAGCCTCTCTACTGCTAGCCTGTTCTCTCTCACTCTCCTAGCCTCTCCACTGCCTGCCTGTTCTCTCTCACTCTCCTAGCCTCTCCACTGCTAGCCTGTTCTCTCTCACGCTCCCAGCCTCTCCACTGCTAGCCTGTTCTCTCACCCTCCTAGCCTCTCCACTGCTAGCCTGTTCTCTCTCCCGCTCCTAGCCTCTCTACTGCTAGCCTGTTCTCTCACGCTCCTAGCCTCTCCACTGCTAGCCTGTTCTCTCTCACTCTCCTAGCCTCTCCACTGCTAGCCTGTTCTCTCACCCTCCTAGCCTCTCCACTGCTAGCCTGTTCTCTCTCACTCTCCTAGCCTCTCCACTGCCTGCCTGTTCTCTCTCACTCTCCTAGCCTCTCCACTGCTAGCCTGTTCTCTCACGCTCCTAGCCTCTCCACTGCTAGCCTGTTCTCTCACACTCCTAGCCTCTCCACTGCTAGCCTGTTCTCTCTCACGCTCCTAGCCTCTCTACTGCTAGCCTATTCTCTCACGCTCCTAGCCTCTCCACTGCTAGCCTGTTCTCTCACTCTCCTAGCCTCTCCACTGCTAGCCTGTTCTCTCACTCTCCTAGCCTCTCCCCTGCTAACCTGTTCTCTCTCTCCTAGCCTCTCCACTGCTAGCCTGTTCTCTCTCTCCTAGCCTCTCCACTGCTGCCCTGTTCTCTCTCACTCTCCTAGCCTCTCCACTGCTAGCCTGTTCTCTCTCACTCTCCTAGCCTCTCCACTGCTAGCCTGTTATCTCTCACTCTCCTAGCCTCTCCACTGCTAGCCTGTTCTCTCACGCTCCTAGCCTCTCTACTGCTAGCCTGTTCTCTCACTCTCATAGCCTCTCCACGGCTAGCCTGTTCTCTCTCACCCTCCTAGCCTCTCTACTGCTAGCCCGTTCTCTCACACTCCTAGCCTCTCCACTGCTAGCCTGTTCTCTCACGCTCCTAGCCTCTCCACTGCTAGCCTGTTCTCTCTCTCCTAGCCTCTCCACTGCTAGCCTGTTCTCTCACGCTCCTAGCCTCTCCACTGCTAGCCTGTTCTCTCACCCTCCTAGCCTCTCCACTGCTAGCCTGTTCTCTCTCACTCTCCTAGCCTCTCCACTGCCTGCCTGTTCTCTCTCACTCTCCTAGCCTCTCCACTGCTAGCCTGTTCTCTCTCACGCTCCTAGCCTCTCCACTGCTAGCCTGTTCTCTCACCCTCCTAGCCTCTCCACTGCTAGCCTGTTCTCTCTCCCGCTCCTAGCCTCTCTACTGCTAGCCTGTTCTCTCACGCTCCTAGCCTCTCCACTGCTAGCCTGTTCTCTCTCACTCTCCTAGCCTCTCCACTGCTAGCCTGTTCTCTCACCCTCCTAGCCTCTCCACTGCTAGCCTGTTCTCTCACCCTCCTAGCCTCTCTACTGCTAGCCTGTTCTCTCTCACCCTCCTAGCCTCTCTACTGCTAGCCCGTTCTCTCACACTCCTAGCCTCTCCACTGCTAGCCTGTTCTCTCACGCTCCTAGCCTCTCCACTGCTAGCCTGTTCTCTCACCCTCCTAGCCTCTCCACTGCTAGCCTGTTCTCTCTCCCGCTCCTAGCCTCTCTACTGCTAGCCTGTTCTCTCTCACTCTCCTAGCCTCTCCACTGCCTGCCTGTTCTCTCTCACTCTCCTAGCCTCTCCACTGCTAGCCTGTTCTCTCTCACGCTCCCAGCCTCTCCACTGCTAGCCTGTTCTCTCACCCTCCTAGCCTCTCCACTGCTAGCCTGTTCTCTCTCCCGCTCCTAGCCTCTCTACTGCTAGCCTGTTCTCTCACGCTCCTAGCCTCTCCACTGCTAGCCTGTTCTCTCTCACTCTCCTTGCCTCTCCACTGCTAGCCTGTTCTCTCACCCTCCTAGCCTCTCCACTGCTAGCCTGTTCTCTCTCACTCTCCTAGCCTCTCCACTGCCTGCCTGTTCTCTCTCACTCTCCTAGCCTCTCCACTGCTAGCCTGTTCTCTCACGCTCCTAGCCTCTCCACTGCTAGCCTGTTCTCTCACACTCCTAGCCTCTCCACTGCTAGCCTGTTCTCTCTCACGCTCCTAGCCTCTCTACTGCTAGCCTATTCTCTCACGCTCCTAGCCTCTCCACTGCTAGCCTGTTCTCTCACTCTCCTAGCCTCTCCACTGCTAGCCTGTTCTCTCACTCTCCTAGCCTCTCCCCTGCTAACCTGTTCTCTCTCTCCTAGCCTCTCCACTGCTAGCCTGTTCTCTCTCTCCTAGCCTCTCCACTGCTGCCCTGTTCTCTCTCACTCTCCTAGCCTCTCCACTGCTAGCCTGTTCTCTCTCACTCTCCTAGCCTCTCCACTGCTAGCCTGTTCTCTCTCACTCTCCTAGCCTCTCCACTGCTAGCCTGTTCTCTCACGCTCCTAGCCTCTCTACTGCTAGCCTGTTCTCTCACTCTCATAGCCTCTCCACGGCTAGCCTGTTCTCTCTCACCCTCCTAGCCTCTCTACTGCTAGCCCGTTCTCTCACACTCCTAGCCTCTCCACTGCTAGCCTGTTCTCTCACGCTCCTAGCCTCTCCACTGCTAGCCTGTTCTCTCTCTCCTAGCCTCTCCACTGCTAGCCTGTTCTCTCACGCTCCTAGCCTCTCCACTGCTAGCCTGTTCTCTCACCCTCCTAGCCTCTCCACTGCTAGCCTGTTCTCTCTCACTCTCCTAGCCTCTCCACTGCCTGCCTGTTCTCTCTCACTCTCCTAGCCTCTCCACTGCTAGCCTGTTCTCTCTCACGCTCCTAGCCTCTCCACTGCTAGCCTGTTCTCTCACCCTCCTAGCCTCTCCACTGCTAGCCTGTTCTCTCTCCCGCTCCTAGCCTCTCTACTGCTAGCCTGTTCTCTCACGCTCCTAGCCTCTCCACTGCTAGCCTGTTCTCTCTCACTCTCCTAGCCTCTCCACTGCTAGCCTGTTCTCTCACCCTCCTAGCCTCTCCACTGCTAGCCTGTTCTCTCACCCTCCTAGCCTCTCCACTGCTAGCCTGTTCTCTCTCACGCTCCTAGCCTCTCTACTGCTAGCCTATTCTCTCACGCTCCTAGCCTCTCCACTGCTAGCCTGTTCTCTCACTCTCCTAGCCTCTCCACTGCTAGCCTGTTCTCTCTCACTCTCCTAGCCTCTCCACTGCTAGCCTGTTCTCTCACGCTCCTAGCCTCTCTACTGCTAGCCTGTTCTCTCACTCTCATAGCCTCTCCACGGCTAGCCTGTTCTCTCTCACCCTCCTAGCCTCTCTACTGCTAGCCCGTTCTCTCACACTCCTAGCCTCTCCACTGCTAGCCTGTTCTCTCACGCTCCTAGCCTCTCCACTGCTAGCCTGTTCTCTCTCTCCTAGCCTCTCCACTGCTAGCCTGTTCTCTCACGCTCCTAGCCTCTCCACTGCTAGCCTGTTCTCTCACCCTCCTAGCCTCTCCACTGCTAGCCTGTTCTCTCTCACTCTCCTAGCCTCTCCACTGCCTGCCTGTTCTCTCTCACTCTCCTAGCCTCTCCACTGCTAGCCTGTTCTCTCTCACGCTCCTAGCCTCTCCACTGCTAGCCTGTTCTCTCACCCTCCTAGCCTCTCCACTGCTAGCCTGTTCTCTCTCCCGCTCCTAGCCTCTCTACTGCTAGCCTGTTCTCTCACGCTCCTAGCCTCTCCACTGCTAGCCTGTTCTCTCTCACTCTCCTAGCCTCTCCACTGCTAGCCTGTTCTCTCACCCTCCTAGCCTCTCCACTGCTAGCCTGTTCTCTCACCCTCCTAGCCTCTCCACTGCTAGCCTGTTCTCTCTCACGCTCCTAGCCTCTCTACTGCTAGCCTATTCTCTCACGCTCCTAGCCTCTCCACTGCTAGCCTGTTCTCTCACTCTCCTAGCCTCTCCACTGCTAGCCTGTTCTCTCTCTCCTAGCCTCTCCACTGCTAGCCTGTTCTCTCTCACTCTCCTAGCCTCTCCACTGCTAGCCTGTTCTCTCTCACTCTCCTAGCCTCTCCACTGCTAGCCTGTTCTCTCTCACGCTCCTAGCCTCTCTACTGCTAGCCTGTTCTCTCACTCTCATAGCCTCTCCACGGCTCGCCTGTTCTCTCTCACCCTCCTAGCCTCTCTACTGCTAGCCTGTTCTCTCACGCTCCTAGCCTCTCCACTGCTAGCCTGTTCTCTCACGCTCCTTAGCCTCTCCACTGCTAGCCTGTTCTCCCTCTCTCACTCTCCTAGCCTTTCCACTGCTAGCCTGTTCTCTCTCACGCTCCTAGCCTCTCTACTGCTAGCCTGTTCTCTCACTCTCCTTAGCCTCTCCACTGCTAGCCTGTTCTCTCACGCTCCTAGCCGCTCCACTGCTAGCCTGTTCTCTCTCACGCTCCTAGCCTCTCCACTGCTGCCCTGTTCTCTCTCTCCAAGCCTCTCCACGGCTCGCCTGTTCTCTCTCACCCTCCTGGCCTCTCCACTGCTAGCCTGTTCTCTCACGCTCCTAGCCTCTCCACTGCTAGCCTGTTCTCTCTCTCCTAGCCTCTCCACTGCTAGCCTGTTCTCTCACGCTCCTAGCCTCTCCACTGCTAGCCTGTTCTCTCACGCTCCTAGCCTCTCCACTGCTAGCCTGTTCTCTCACTCTCCTAGCCTCTCCACTGCCTGCCTGTTCTCTCTCACGCTCCTAGCCTCTCTACTGCTAGCCTGTTCTCTCACGCTCCTAGCCTCTCCACTGCTAGCCTGTTCTCTCACTCTCCTAGTCTCTCCACTGCTAGCCTGTTCTCTCACGCTCCTAGCCTCTCCACTGCTAGCCTGTTCTCTCTCTCCTAGCCTCTCCACTGCTAGCCTGTTCTCACTCACTCTCCTAGCCTCTCCACTGCTCGCCTGTTCTCTCTCTCTCTCCTAGCCTCTCCACTGCTAGCCTGTTCTCTCACGCTCCTAGCCTCTCCACTGCTAGCCTGTTCTCTCACCCTGCTGGCCTCTCCACTGCTAGCCTGTTCTCTCACGCTCCTAGCCTCTCCACTGCTAGCCTGTTCTCTCTCTCCTAGCCTCTCCACTGCTAGCCTGTTCTCTCACGCTCCTAGCCTCTCCACTGCTAGCCTGTTCTCTCACCCTCCTAGCCTCTCCACTGCTAGCCTGTTCTCTCTCACGCTCCTAGCCTCTCCACTGCTAGCCTGTTCTCTCACCCTCCTAGCTTCTCCACTGCTAGCCTGTTCTCTCTCACGCTCCTAGCCTCTCTACTGCTAGCCTGTTCTCTCACGCTCCTAGCCTCTCCACTGCTAGCCTGTTCTCTCACTCTCCTAGCCTCTCCACTGCTAGCCTGTTCTCTCACTCTCCTAGCCTCCACTGGTAGCCTGTTCTCTCTCTGCAAGCCTCTCCACTGCTAGCCTGTTCTCTCTCTCCTAGCCTCTCCACTGCTAGCCTGTTCTCTCTCACTCTCCTAGCCTCTCCACTGCTAGCCTGTTCTCTCTCACGCTCCTAGCCTCTCTACTGCTAGCCTGTTCTCTCACTCTCATAGCCTCTCCACGGCTAGCCTGTTCTCTCTCACCCTCCTAGCCTCTCTACTGCTATCCTGTTCTCTCACGCTCCTAGCCTCTCCACTGCTAGCCTGTTCTCTCTCTCACTCTCCTAGCCTCTCCACTGCTAGCCTGTTCTCTCTCACGCTCCTAGCCTCTCCACTGCTAGCCTGTTCTCTCACTCTCCTTAGCCTCTCCACTGCTAGCCTGTTCTCTCACGCTCCTAGCCTCTCCACTGCTGCCCTGTTCTCTCTCTCCAAGCCTCTCCACTGCTAGCCTGTTCTCTCACCCTCCTGGCCTCTCCACTACTAGCCTGTTCTCTCACGCTCCTAGCCTCTCCACTGCTAGCCTGTTCTCTCTCTCCTAGCCTCTCCACTGCTAGCCTGTTCTCCCTCATGCTCCTAGCCTCTCCACTGCTAGCCTGTTCTCTCACCCTCCTGGCCTCTCCACTACTAGCCTGTTCTCTCACCCTCCTAGCCTCTCCACTACTAGCCTGTTCTCTCACACTCCTAGCCTCTCCACGGCTCGCCTGTTCTCTCACGCTCCTCGCCTCTCCACTGCTAGCCTGTTCTCTCACCCTCCTAGCCTCTCCACTGCTAGCCTGTTCTCTCACGCTCCTAGCCTCTCCACTGCTAGCCTGTTCTCTCACCCTCCTAGCCTCTCCACTGCTAGCCTGTTCTCTCACCCTCCTAGCCTCTCCACTGCTAGCCTGTTCTCTCTCACTCTCCTAGCCTCTCCACTGCCTGCCTGTTCTCTCACTCTCCTAGCCTCTCCACTGCTAGCCTGTTCTCTCTCATGCTCCTAGCCTCTCCACTGCTAGCCTGTTCTCTCACCCTCCTAGCCTCTCCACTTATAGCCTGTTCTCTCTCACGCTCCTAGCCTCTCTACTGCTAGCCTGTTCTCTCACGCTCCTAGCCTCTCCACTGCTAGCCTGTTCTCTCACTCTCCTAGCCTCTCCACTGCTAGCCTATTCTCTCACTCTCCTAGCCTCTCCACTGCTAGCCTGTTCTCTCACTCTCCTAGCCTCTCCACTGCTAGCCTGTTCTCTCACGCTCCTAGCCTCTCCACTGCTAGCCTGTTCTCTCACCCTCCTAGCCTCTCCACTGCTAGCCTGTTCTCTCTCACGCTCCTAGCCTCTCCACTGCTAGCCTGTTCTCTCACCCTCCTAGCTTCTCCACTGCTAGCCTGTTCTCTCTCACGCTCCTAGCCTCTCTACTGCTAGCCTGTTCTCTCACGCTCCTAGCCTCTCCACTGCTAGCCTGTTCTCTCACTCTCCTAGCCTCTCCACTGCTAGCCTGTTCTCTCACTCTCCTAGCCTCCACTGGTAGCCTGTTCTCTCTCTCCTAGCCTCTCCACTGCTAGCCTGTTCTCTCTCACGCTCCTAGCCTCTCTACTGCTAGCCTGTTCTCTCACTCTCATAGCCTCTCCACGGCTAGCCTGTTCTCTCTCACCCTCCTAGCCTCTCTACTGCTATCCTGTTCTCTCACGCTCCTAGCCTCTCCACTGCTAGCCTGTTCTCTCTCTCACTCTCCTAGCCTCTCCACTGCTAGCCTGTTCTCTCTCACGCTCCTAGCCTCTCCACTGCTAGCCTGTTCTCTCACTCTCCTTAGCCTCTCCACTGCTAGCCTGTTCTCTCACGCTCCTAGCCTCTCCACTGCTGCCCTGTTCTCTCTCTCCAAGCCTCTCCACTGCTAGCCTGTTCTCTCACCCTCCTGGCCTCTCCACTACTAGCCTGTTCTCTCACGCTCCTAGCCTCTCCACTGCTAGCCTGTTCTCTCTCTCCTAGCCTCTCCACTGCTAGCCTGTTCTCTCACGCTCCTCGCCTCTCCACTGCTAGCCTGTTCTCTCACCCTCCTAGCCTCTCCACTGCTAGCCTGTTCTCTCACTCTCCTAGCCTCTCCACTGCTAGCCTGTTCTCTCACCCTCCTAGCCTCTCCACTGCTAGCCTGTTCTCTCTCACTCTCCTAGCCTCTCCACTGCCTGCCTGTTCTCTCACTCTCCTAGCCTCTCCACTGCTAGCCTGTTCTCTCTCATGCTCCTAGCCTCTCCACTGCTAGCCTGTTCTCTCACCCTCCTAGCCTCTCCACTGCTAGCCTGTTCTCTCTCACGCTCCTAGCCTCTCTACTGCTAGCCTGTTCTCTCACGCTCCTAGCCTCTCCACTGCTAGCCTGTTCTCTCACTCTCCTAGCCTCTCCACTGCTAGCCTATTCTCTCACTCTCCTAGCCTCTCCACTGCTAGCCTGTTCTCTCACTCTCCTAGCCTCTCCACTGCTAGCCTGTTATCTCTCACTCTCCTAGCCTCTCCACTGCTCACCTGTTCTCTCTCACTCTCCTAGCCTCTCCACGGCTAGCCTGTTCTCTCTCACCCTCCTAGCCTCTCTACTGCTAGCCTGTTCTCTCACGCTCCTAGCCTCTCCACTGCTAGCCTGTTCTCTCACGCTCCTAGCCTCTCCACTGCTAGCCTGTTCTCTCTCTCCTAGCCTCTCCACTGCTAGCCTGTTCTCTCACGCTCCTAGCCTCTCCACTGCTAGCCTGTTCTCTCACCCTCCTAGCCTCTCCACTGCTAGCCTGTTCTCTCTCACTCTCCTAGCCTCTCCACTGCTAGCCTGTTCTCTCACCCTCCTAGCCTCTCCACTGCTAGCCTGTTCTCTCTCACTCTCCTAGCCTCTCCACTGCTAGCCTGTTCTCTCTCACGCTCCTAGCCTCTCCACTGCTAGCCTGTTCTCTCACCCTCCAAGCCTCCCCACTGCTAGCCTGTTCTCTCTCCCTCTCCTAGCCTCTCCACTGCTCGCCTGTTCTCTCTCTCTCCTAGCCTCTCCACTGCTAGCCTGTTCTCTCTCACGCTCCTAGCCTCTCCACTGCTAGCCTGTTCTCTCACCCTCCTGGCCTCTCCACTGCTAGCCTGTTCTCTCACGCTCCTAGCCTCTCCACTGCTAGCCTGTTCTCTCACCCTCCTAGTCGAAACCTTCTCCTGCCAGGCCACCAAGATTATACGGCTTACCAAAAATACATAAAGTTGATACACCTCTTCGTCCCATAGTCTCTACTATCAGCTCCCCCACCTACAAACTAGTCTAAACCTTCTCCTGCCAGGCCACCAAGATTATACGGCTTACCAAAAATACATAAAGTTGATACACCTCTTCGTCCCATAGTCTCTACTATCAGCTCCCCCACCTACAAACTAGCTCGTTTTTTGTCTGAAATCCTGCGTCCTTTCACTGGAAAGACCACCTCTGCGGTACAAAATTCTACTCACCTGGTATCGACAATCAAGGGTATTTCCCTGTCCCCAGACGACCTGCTTGTCAGTTTTGATATAGTTTCCTTATTCACCAAGGTTCCTGTACCTGACACCATTGCAATCATTGAAGACTTGGTTCATCAAGGACTAAACACTGAGGTACCCCCCCTGGTGAGGCACTGTTTAACCAATACATACTTCACTTGGAATGGAACTTTCTACAAACAAACTGAGGGCACCCCAATGGGCTCCCCCCTTTCTCCAGTTATAGCTAACATTTTCATGGAGAAATTTGAGACTGACGCCATCCAGACTGCCACTCTGCGCCCAACCTTATGGAAGAGGTACGTGGATGACACTTTTGTCATCTGGCCACATGGCCGGCCTGCTCTAGACCAATTCTTCGACCACATCAATTCCATACACCCAGCCATCAGATTTACCATGGAAGTCGAAATAGATGGCAAGATACCTTTTTTGGATGTCCTAATTAAAAAGAGACCTGATGGTTCAATGAGCCACTCTGTCTACAGGAAAGCTACCCATACGGATGCTTATCTGAAACCGGATTCCCACCACCATCCATCACAGAAGAATTCTCTCATCAAGACTCTGTATCATAGAGCCCAATGCATATCCGACCAGGAACACATAAGCAGTGAACTCAAGCACGTACACCAAGCTCTTAGGGCTAATGGTTACTCCGACTATACAATCCGCAAAGCTATCACTCAAACCATGAAGAAGAACCCTCTTGAGGAGCCTTTCAAAACCATCACTTTACCCTACATTGCTGGGATCACAAAAAAGATCTCCAAAATCTTGAATAAACACAAGATCCAGGTCCGTTTCAACACATTACATAAAATCCGTGATCTGGTTCCGTCTGTAAAAGATGTGATTCCGGACATACAATACCCTGGTGTCTACAAACTAAGTTGCCTCTGTGGTAGTAGTTACATTGGAGAAACCAAACGCCATGTCTCGGACCGCATTCGTGAACATAAAGCAGACCTTAAACACGGTAGGACCAACACCTCGGCCGTAGCAGATCATTGTTCTAATTCAGTAGGCTCACATGCCATTGACTTTTCCAAGACGGAGGTTCTTTGTAAGCCATCTGGCTTCCATGAGAGATTCGTTCATGAGGCTATCCACATATACAAGCACAGAGACAATTTCAACCGAGAAGATGGATTCTATCTTAGCAATCATTGGAAAGATTTGATAAACCATTTCAGTTCTTAATTGATTGTTCACGCTTACAGTGGCTTTCAGACAGCATACATTATAAAAAATTTCGTCTCCCCCCTCCTCTTTTAAAAAAAAAATAGATGGACTAGTCCTGGGCAAACTGCCAAATCGCTGCGCGTGACGCCAACGTTTTTTATAAATAAATGCGCTGTTTAAAAATAAATTTATGCAAACCAACACACCTGAAGATGACCGTTTGAGTTATGGTCGAAACGTCGTGAGATTTTTTATTGTTATATATATTTTATTATTTTGTTGTTTCTCTTCAACGTGACTTTACCGAAAAAACTAAGAAGATTAAATTCAATAAGATAAAGACCACTTGTGTTGCGATCGAAACGTCGTGGGTTTATTGTTTTATTTTATTTTTCATTTTATTATTATTTTATTTTCTATCTACGTGACTTTATCGAATAAACCAAGAATATTAATTCCTGCAGTCACCAAAGTTTTAAGTCAAAACATTCACACACGTTGACAAAGCCTCACCTTGTGTTGTTGTGGGCAGGTCGCTTCTGACAACAAGAGCGGTATAGCAGCTCAAGCGGGCTTGGCCTGCTAACAAAAGAAAATAAAAACTGCGTGAATATTTACAATAAAACAAAGTTACAAAGTGGCGAGCCGGGTGAAGACAAATTAAACTTAAGCGAGATAATTAAAGTGAACGCAATCAGGCGAGGGCAGGAGGCAAGGCCCCGCGTGGCTAGGCCCCGCGTTGTAAGGTTCCAACCTGGACATCGATTCCCATGCTCGCTGCTACTCAACTGACATCCCTACGAGAGAGAGGCTCTACCTTGGTAAACAACAACAACAACCACCACCGCGACCACCACCACCACAACGATGAGAATTTCTCACCTCGGATTTCAGTGCAAGCGCGCACACGGCAGCTTCCTGTTGCCTCGCGACAGCAGGAAGTAGTATGACGTCACTTCCCTCCCACGAGCGGCTCTCTAAGTGAATAAATTATGTTAATGAGACCAGACCATACGTCGAGGGATGGGGGCGTTGGCGCTGAACCCGTCGCAATAAATTCGCGACGGCTTTAACGGATACATTATGTTAATGAGCCGCCAGTCACTGGGCGTAGCTTTGCCCAAATAAGGATTGCCACTGGACCGATATCGGCAGTGACCCAGGCGGAGGTGACGTCACGCTCAAGAGCTCGGTGGACGGGGGAGGGGTGAATACCTTGGTGACATGACGTCACTAGCAAGTTACACCTCCCCCTTGCGTTTCACGCCGATGAGGTATGGCAGAGTGGTGACGTCACAGAGTTGGAGTTTAAGTTGATTTAGATTCATTTTCTACTGCTCCCTCCCTTGGGTGTGTGAGCTCAGCAACAACAACGTGGACATTATTGTGTATACACTGTGTGTGTACACTGTGTGTGTGTACACTGTGTGTCACTGTTTGTGTGTACACTGTGTGTACACTGTGTGTGTGTACACTGTGTATACTGTGTGTGTGTACACAGTGTGTGTCCGCATTGAACCGAACCCCCGGCAAGGCCATCTACTTAATGACGAGAGAAAATTCACACGAAATGTCCTTTGCAATGAAGTCTTCCAGATGTAAATTGATACAAGCTTTTATTGAAGAAATAAAATCATCTAACTCAAAACACAACACAATTCAAAGATGTTTCATTCTAAAACTTCAAAACGGAGCATGGGGTACTTGCGTGAATGCGTCCTTCGTGTGCAAATGTTGTGACTTTCCTGGCCTGAAGGCCGTCAACGTGTTGGACCTTTATTGGTGCACAGCGTCTCAACAACAGCAGTGGGGTTTGCTTCAACCGATGGTTACGAACATCCAGACGTGAATCAGCAAGGACCATATCTAGTCCCAGTTAGACAAAATCAACGTCAACACGTAAGACAAAACTACAATTTGTGTTGTAGAGAATGTACCTCCTCCTATACGTGTAACCTTCAAGTGGTATGCCTTGTAACTGATGAATGATCCAAGCGTGCTCCCTATTTCAAGGAAAATGAGTTGCTCCAGAGGCAAACGCTTCGTGAAACACAAAAGTACCCTTTGACCTGTATCACAAGAACAACGGGTCTCACCTGACTTCCCTGTACAGGTTACTTCCAAAACACACACACACACTTTGTCCTAACATCACTTATTCAATGTGTGACCTCAGACAAAATGATACATGTACGCGCACAGACAAGTATTCATTATAAATCATTGACGGGCATATTAACAACATTGAATTACTGCAGCGAAATTGACTGCATCACGTTACATCGTATTAACAAGAAGCTATTTTACAAATATGCACCGTCTGCTTAACAGTGTATGTACAACAAACTATTGTTGCGTCATTCAAAACGAGTAGGCCGTTGCATGCTGGCGTCTGGGTCAAAATGTAGCAAATTCTAAACATTACGCTACAAATAATAGATCACGGCGTTTCGAATGGCAACACAAGCAATCATCATCAGGTGGGACAAGCACAGCAGCAATAAGAAACTGCTGGAGTAGGCGCCTACTACTTCAGCAGTTTCTCTTGCTGTGGTTGTCCCACCTGATGACGATTGCTTGTGTTGTGATCTAAACGCCGTCATCTGTTATGTTTCTACCCACGTGGTGACTTTACCGAAATAACTCAAGAGTGTGGATTCCTGCAGTCACGAAAGCTATGAATCAAGATTACCTACAAACTACACAACTGAAATTACGCATCAATCATCGCCCCCTGACAGGCTCTTGTCCACATGCAGGCTGGTGTAGGACCACCACCTTGTGCCACACAGGTGCAGCTGCTACTTGGGGATGCTCTTCGAGTGCTTCAGACGAGATACAAAACTCCGAGTTGCTGAGGCGGTTAAGCAAGCACCGTGTAACTGCAATTATTATAACATAGTGAATGCTTGGGGGCTTATTGTCTCTCGCTCCTGGTTAGAGATCTACCCAACCCACGGGCCCACAAAGACTGGCCGCTCTTACTCTGCAGGTTGAACCTAGGAACTGAGTGTCCAACTTCACGTTCTTGTCATTAAAGGCCTGTGACAAAGGTGCATCTATTGTAGCGACATCGTCTCTGGCTTACACATCTACCGGGTCTCCACTTGACTTTGTATTGTCTAGGAAGTCCACCCACACCTCCACTTCCACAAACTGCTGGGAGTTGCCTCGCTCTGCCTCAGTCAGAATTCTCCTCCTGCTTTACGATGTGAAGGTCCCATTTTGGAGTTGAATCTTCATCTTCACATTTTACCTTCACTTCTTCGCTCATCACTTCTTCCCTCTTCACCATCACTTCTTCACATTTCACCTTCACCTCTTCATATTTCACCTCGATACCTTTAAAAGTGTCCAAGCTGGGATATTCGTCCGGTTCGTGATTCACGAGGGATGGGTTCATTGCGGCACTTTGACTTTCACAAGCTGATTTCAGACTCCACTCCTTGTGGATCTTCTGATGCTTCTGTGTTCTCTGGTGTACTTGAAGATTTGATGAACGTGCAAATGCCTTCCCACACACACTGCACTTGAAGGGTTTCTCTTCTGTATGTGTTCTCTGGTGTTTTAAAAGCAGATGAATCTGAAACTGTCTTCCCACACACACTGCACTTGAAGGGTTTCTCTTCTGTGTGTGTTCTCTGGTGTTTTTTAAGAGCAGATGACCGTGAAAATGCCTTCCCACAAACACTGCACTTGAAGGGTTTCTCTCCCGTGTGTGTTCTCTGGTGTAATACGAGATTATATGACTGTGTAAACGCCATCCCGCACATCGTGCACCTGAAGGGTTTCTCTCCCGTGTGTGTTCTCTGGTGTTTTACAAGATCAGATGACTGTGCAAATGCCTTCACGCACACACTGCACTTGAAGGGTTTCTCTCCTGTGTGTGTTCTCTGGTGTTTTTTAAGAGCAAATGACCGTGTAACCGCCATCCCGCACACACTGCACTTGAAGGGTTTCTCTCCCGTGTGTATTCTCTGGTGTTTTCTAAGAGTAGATAAATCTGAAAATGCCTTCCCACAAACACTGCACTTGAAGGGTTTCTCTCCCGTGTGTGTTCTCTGGTGGTTCTTAAAAACTGATGGCCATGCAAATGCCTTGTTACACACAGTACATTTGAAGGGTTTCTCTCCTGTGCGAGTTCTCTGGTGCCGTGTCAAATTTCCAGTCCGGTCCGTGCTGTATGCACGCTGGTCGCATTGTTGACTTGTCGTACCGAGCTGCGCTGAGTGCCTTTGCTCCATCAGACCAATTCTGCAGAAGAAGCATCAGCTGCAGACAGAAAAAAAGAATATCCACACCATCTACACGTCAGGCACAGAGGAATGCACACGTGACTTACACGTCTATACTTATTAATATATTCATGATGTAGTGAAAAAGTTTCCCAAATTCATCAGATTTGATGAATCTGCAAACGCCTTCACGCACAGAGTGCACCTGAAGGGTTTCTCTCCACGGGCTGCTATGGCACACAATGAGAGGGCAAATGTCATTAATATGCCTGGAAGTCCTCATATCTGCAAAATGAATGTTAACCCAAAACTCCGAGCACACAATTTCGGCTGTCTGACTACAAAGGAATATTTATGAAAGCTAAATTCGGCTGACATAGCAAAGGGTGTTGAAAAAAATACTATTTCTGTTGTGCAGAAATGCATTAATTAACGTTCAATTGCAACTCAGGTGTGAATTCAGGCTCATATGTCCTTGAATGCTGGGGATGAACAGTTCCGACTTCAGCTGAATGTGTGTGCTGTATTCACCTCCTGTTTCCATTCTTATAAAGAGTTCCAGCGGAAAACAAAAATAAACTATTGTTTTGATATAACCTCCGTGTTCAATAGAGTTAATAGACTTTACTGCAAACACAAACTTGACACTGTCACACACTGCCATGAGTAAACAGGTGGCGGTGTGACCAGCACCATGCCTGGCCACCTTCATCTGCTCAACATTAATTCTTCCTCACTCCACCAAGTAATGAATCGAGGATCAATCAACATAGCCGAGGCTATCCGTGTCTCTGTCTCTCTCTCCCCGTGGTGAAGGTGTTCCCCTCCACACATTCAGAGTCAACAGCGGCACGCGCTTAGCGTCTTTGACCGATAGATACATTAACACACGTATTGTTGGTTCTTTCAGTAAAGTCACGTAGATAGAAAATAAAAATAACAGATTAAATTCAATAAGATAAAGACCACTTGTGTTGCGATCGAAACGTCGTGGGTTTTTTGCTTTATTTTCAATTTTTTTATTTTTCATTTAATTTATAATCTGTTATTTTCATTTAATTTTCTATCTATGTGACTTTACCGAAAGAACCAAAAATATTAATTCCTGCAGTCACCAAAGTTTTAAGTCAAAACATTCACACACGTTGACAAAGCCTCACCTTGTGTTGTTGTGGGCAGGTCGCTTCTGATAACAAGAGCGGTATAGCAGCTCAAGCGGGCTTGGCCTGCTAACAAAAGAAAATAAAAACTGCGTGAATATTTACAATAAAACAAAGTTACAAAGTGGCGAGCCGGGTGAAGACAAATTAAACTTAAGCGAGATAATTAAAGTGAATGCAATCAGGCGAGGGCAGGAGGCAAGGCCCCGCGTGGCTAGGCCCCGCGCTGTAAAGTTCCAACCTGGACATCGATTCCCATGCTCGCTGCTACTCAACTGACATCCCTACGAGAGAGAGGCTCTACCTTGGTAAACAACAACAACCACCACCACAACGACCACCACCACAACGATGAGAATTTCTCACCTCGGATTTCAGTGCAAGCGCGCACACGGCAGCTTCCTGTTGCCTCGCAACTGCAGGAACTAGTATGACGTCACTTCCCTCCCAAGAGCGGCTGTTACTGTATAAATTATGTTAATGAGGCCGGCCCATATGTCGAGAGATGGGGGCGTGGGCGCTGAACCTGTCGCAATAAACTCGCGACGGCTTTAACGGACACATTATGTTAATGAGCCACCAGTCACTGGGCGCAGCTGTGCCCAAATAAGGATTGCCACTGGAACGATATCGGCAGTGACCTGAGCGGAGGTGACGTCACGCTCAAGTGCGCGGTGGACGGGGGAGGGCTGAATAACCTGGTGACATGACGTCACTAACGAGGTACACCTCACCCTGGCGTTTCACACCGATGAGGTAATGCAGAGTGGTGACGTCACAGAGTTGGAGTTTAAGTTGATTTAGATTGGGTGTGTGAGCTCAACAACAACGTGGACATTATTGTGTATACACTGTGTGTGTGTACACTGTGTGTGTGTACACTATGTGTATACACTGTGTCACTGTGTCGCTGTGTCACTGTGTGTGTACACTGTGTGTATATACTGTGTGTGTACTCTGTGTGTGTACACTGTGTATATACTATATGTACACTGTGTGTACACTGTGTGTACTATTTGTGTACACTGTGTATACACTGTGTGTTCAATGTGTGTGTACATTGTGTGTACACTGTGTATATACACTGTGTGTACACTGTGTGTATACACTGTGTATACTGTGTGTGTACACTGTTTGTGTACACTGTGTGTACATGTGTGTGTGTACTGTGTGTGTACACTGTGTGTGTACACTGTGTACAGTGTGTACACTGTGTACACTGTTTGTACAGTGTGTGTGTACACTGTGTGTACATTGTGGGTGTACACTGTGTGTACACTGTGTGTGTGTACATTGTGTGTGTACACTGTATGTACACTGTGTGTGTGTACACTGTTTGTGTCCGCATTGAACCGAACCCCCGGCAAGGCCATCTGCTTAATGACGAGAGAAAATTCACGCGAAATGTCCTTTTCAATGAAGTCTTCCAGATGTAAATTGATACAAGCTTTTAATGAAGAAATAAAATCATCTAATGCAAAACACAACACAATTCAAAGATGTTTCATTTTAAAACTTCAAAACGGAGCATGGAGTACTTGCGTGAATGCGTCCTTCGTGTGCAAATGTTGTGACTTTCCTGGCCTGAAGGCCGTAAATGTGTTGGACCCTTATTGGTGCACAGCGTCTCAACAACAGCAGTGGGGTTTGCTTCAACAGATAGGTAACGAACATCCAGACGTGAATCAGCAAGGAGCATTTCTAGTCCCAGTTAGACAAAATCTACGTCAACACGTAAGACAAAACTACAATTCGTGTTGTAGAGAATGTACCTCCTCCTATACGTGTAACTTTCAAGTGGTATGCCTTGTAACTGGTGAATGATCCGAGCGTGCTCCCTATTTCAAAGATAATGAGTTGCTCCAGAGGCAGACGCTTCGTGAAACACGAAAGTACCCTTTGACCTGTATCACAAGAACAACGGGTCTCACCTGAGTCCTCTGTACAGGTTACTTCCAAACACACACACACTTTGTCCTAACATCACTTATTCAATGTGTGACCCTCAGATAAAATGTTAAATGCACAATCAGACAAGTATTCATTATAAATCATTGACGGGCATATTAGCAACATTTAATTACTGCAGCGAAATTGACTGCATCACGTTACATCGTATTAACAAGAAGTTATTTTACAAATACGCACTGTCTTCTTAACCGTGTATGTACAACGTACTATTGTTGTGTCATTCAAAACGAGTAGGCCGTTGCATGCTGGCGTCTGGGTCAAAATGTATCAAATTCTAAACATTACGCTACAAATAATAGATCACGGCGTTTCGATGGCAACACAAGCAATCGTCATCAGGTGGGACAAGCACAGCAGCAATAAGAGGAAACTGCTGGAGTAGGCGCCTACTACTTCAGCAGTTTCTCTTGCTGTGGTTGTCCCACCTGATGACGATTGCTCGTGTTGTGATCTAAACGCCGTCATCTGTTATGTTTCTACCCACGTGGTGACTTTACCGAAATAACTCAAGAGTGTGGATTCCTGCAGTCAGGAAAGCTATGAATCAAGATTACCTACAAACTACACAACTGAAATTACGCATCAATCATCGCCCCCTGACAGGCTCTTGTCCACATGCAGGCTGGTGTAGGACCACCACCTTGTGCCACACAGGTGCAGCTGCTACTTGGGGATGCTCTTCGAGTGCTTCAGACGAGATACAAAACTCCGAGTTGCTGAGGCGGTTAAGCAAGCACCGTGTAACTGCAATTATTATAACATAGTGAATGCTTGGGGGCTTATTGTCTCTCGCTCCTGGTGAGAGATCTACCCAACCCACGGGCCCACAAAGACTGGCCGCTCTTACTCTGCAGGTTGAACCTAGGAACTGAGTGTCCAACTTCACGTTCTTGTCATTAAAGGCCTGTGACAAAGGTGCATCTATTGTAGCGACATCGTCTCTGGCTTACACATCTACCGGGTCTCCACTTGACTTTGTATTGTCTAGGAAGTCCACCCACACCTCCACTTCCACAAACTGCTGGGAGTTGCCTCGCTCTGCCTCAGTCAGAATTCTCCTCCTGCTTTACGATGTGAAGGTCCCATTTTGGAGTTGAATCTTCATCTTCACATTTTACCTTCACTTCTTCGCTCATCACTTCTTCCCTCTTCACCATCACTTCTTCACATTTCACCTTCACCTCTTCATATTTCACCTCGATACCTTTAAAAGTGTCCAAGCTGGGATATTCGTCCGGTTCGTGATTCACGAGGGATGGGTTCATTGCGGCACTTTGACTTTCACAAGCTGATTTCAGACTCCACTCCTTGTGGATCTTCTGATGCTTCTGTGTTCTCTGGTGTACTTGAAGATTTGATGAACGTGCAAATGCCTTCCCACACACACTGCACTTGAAGGATTTCTCTTCTGTATGTGTTCTCTGGTGTTTTAAAAGCAGATGAATCTGAAACTGTCTTCCCACACACACTGCACTTGAAGGGTTTCTCTTCTGTGTGTGTTCTCTGGTGTTTTTTAAGAGCAGATGACCGTGAAAATGCCTTCCCACAAACACTGCACTTGAAGGGTTTCTCTCCCGTGTGTGTTCTCTGGTGTAATACGAGATTATATGACTGTGTAAACGCCATCCCGCACATCGTGCACCTGAAGGGTTTCTCTCCCGTGTGTGTTGTGTTCTCTGGTGTTTTACAAGATCAGATGACTGTGCAAATGCCTTCACGCACACACTGCACTTGAAGGGTTTCTCTCCTGTGTGTGTTCTCTGGTGTTTTTTAAGAGCAAATGACCGTGTAACCGCCATCCCGCACACACTGCACTTGAAGGGTTTCTCTCCCGTGTGTATTCTCTGGTGTTTTCTAAGAGTAGATAAATCTGAAAATGCCTTCCCACAAACACTGCACTTGAAGGGTTTCTCTCCCGTGTGTGTTCTCTGGTGGTTCTTAAAAACTGATGGCCATGCAAATGCCTTGTTACACACAGTACATTTGAAGGGTTTCTCTCCTGTGCGAGTTCTCTGGTGCCGTGTCAAATTTCCAGTCCGGTCCGTGCTGTATGCACGCTGGTCGCATTGTTGACTTGTCGTACCGAGCTGCGCTGAGTGCCTTTGCTCCATCAGACCAATTCTGCAGAAGAAGCGTCAGCTGCAGACAGAAAAAAAGAATATCCACACCATCTACACGTCAGGCACAGAGGAATGCACACGTGACTTACACGTCTATACTTATTAATATATTCATGATGTAGTGAAAAAGTTTCCCAAATTCATCAGATTTGATGAATCTGCAAACGCCTTCACGCACAGAGTGCACCTGAAGGGTTTCTCTCCACGGGCTGCTATGGCACACAATGAGAGGGAAAATGTCATTAATATGCCTGGAAGCCCTCATATCTTCCAGATGAATGTTAACTCAAAACTCTAAGCACACAATTTCGGCTGTCTGACTACAAAAGGAATATTTATGAAAGCTAAAATCAGCTGACATAGCAAAGGGTTTTGGAAACAATACTAATTGTGTTTTGCAGAAATGCATGAATTAATGTTCAATCACAACTTAGAGGTGTGAATCCAGGCTCAGATGTCCTTGAATGCTGGGGATGAACAGTTCCGACTTCAGCTGAATGTGTGTGCTGTGTTCACCTCCTGTTTCCATTCTTATAAAGAGTTCCAGAGGAAAACAAAAATAAACTATTGTTTTGATATAACCTCCGTGTTCAACAGAGTTGATAGACTATACTACAAACACAAACTTGACACTGTCACACACTGCCATGAGTAAACAGGTGGTGGTGTGACCAGAACCATGCTTGGCCACCTTCATCTGCTCAGCATTAATTCTTCCTCACTCCACCAAGTAATGAATCGAGGATCAATCAACATAGCCGAGGCTATCCGTGTCTCTGTCTCTCTCTCCCCTTGGTGAAGGTGTTCCCCTCCACACATTCAGAGTCAACAGCGGCACGCGCTTAGCGTCTTTGACCGATAGACATTGACGCACGTATTGTTGGTTCTTTCAGTAAAGTCACGTAGATAGAAAATAAAGATAACAGATCAAATTTAATAAATAAAGACCACTTGTGTTGCGATCAAAACGTCGTGGGTTTATTGCTTTATTTTAAAAAAAATATTTTTCATTTATTTGTATTATTTTATTTTCTATCTACGTGGCTTTACCGAATAAACCATGAATATTAATTAGCGAGTTACACCTCCCGCTGGCACTTCATGCAGTCACGAAAGTTTTAAGTCAAAACATTCACACACGTTGACAAAGCCTCACCTTGTGTTGTTGTGGGCAGGTCGCTTCTGATAACAAGAGCGGTATAGCAGCTCAAGCGGGATTGGCCTGCTAACAAAAGAACGAAAATAAAAACTGCGTGAATATTTACAATAAAACAAAGTTACAAAGTGGCGAGCCGGGTGAATACAAATTAAACTTAAGCGAGATAATTAAAGTGAATGCAATCAGGCGAGGGCAGGAGGCAAGGCCCCGCGTGGCTAGGCCCCGCGTTGTAAAGTTCCAACCTGGACATCGATTCCCATGCTCGCTGCTACTCAACTGACATCCCTGAGAGAGAGAGCGAAGCTCTACCTTGGTAAACAACAACCACCACAACCACAACAACCACCACCACAACAACCACAATCGCAATGAGAATTTCTCACCTCAGATTTCAGTGCAGGGAGCGATAGCTTCCTGTTACCTCGTGACGTCACGCGGTAGCAGGTGACGTGACGTCACTTCCGGGTCACGAGACGCGCTCCTCCCATGAGCTGCTCCGTAAATAAATAAATTATAGGGTAAATAAATTATGTTAATGTACCTCCCGTTATGTCGTGGGTGCTGAACCCGTCGCAATAAACTCGCGACGGCTTTAACGGATACATTATGTTAATGAGCCGCCAGTCACTGGGCGTAGCTTTGCCCAAATAAGGATTGGCACTGGACCGATATCGGCAGTGACCCAAGCGGAGGTGACGTCACGTTCAAGAGCGCGATGGACGGATGAATACCTTGGTGACATGACGTCACTAGCGAGGTACACCTCCCCCTGGCCTTTCACGCCGATGAAGTAATGCTGAGTGGTGACGTCCCACAGCGGGATTGGAGTTTAAGTTGATTTAGATTCATTTTACATTGCTACCTCCCTTGGGTGCGTGGGCTCAGCTACAACAACGTGGACATTATTGTGTATACACTGTGTGTGTGTACACTGTGTGTGTGTGTACACTGTGTATATACACTGTGTGTGTGTGTACACTGTGTGTACGTATATACACTGTGGACATACACTGTGTATACACTGCGTGTGTGTACACTGTGTGTGTGCACACTGTGTGTGTACACTGTGTGTGTGTGTGTACACTGTGTACACTGTGTGTGTGTACACTGTGTGTACACTGTGTGTATGTATCTCCTGTACGTGTAACTTTCAAGTGGTATGCCTTGTAACTGATGAATGATCCGAGCGTGCTCCCTATTTCAAAGACAATGAGTTGCTCCAGAGGCAGACGCTTCGTGAAACACAAAAGTACCCTTTGACCTGTATCACAAGAACAACGGGTCTCACCTGAGTTCTCTGTACAGGTTACTTCCAAACACACACACACTTTGTCCTAACATCACTTATTCAATGTTTGACCCTTATAAATAAAATGATGCATGTACACACAAAATCAGACAAGTGTTTAATCGAAATAATTGACAGGCATTTTAACAAAATTTAATTACTGCAGTGAAATATACTGCATCAGATAACATCTGATTAAGAAGCTCTTTAAAAAAATATGCAGCATCTGCTTAACAGTGGATGTAAAACATACTATTGTAGTGTCATTCAAAACGAGTAGGCCATTGCACGCTGGCGAATTCTAAACATTACCGACAAATTACAGAGGGGTCAAATACTTATTTCCCTCATTAAAATGCAAATCAATTTATAACATTTTTAACATGCGTTTTTCCGGATTTTTTTGTTGTCATTCTGTCTCTCACTGTTCAAATAAACCTACCATTAAAATCCTAGACTGATCATTTCTTTGTCTGCGGGAAAACGTACAAAATCAGCAGGGGATCAAATACTTTTTTCCCTCACTGTACATACATACATTCCCTCACTGTACACACAGTGTGCAGGTTGACTGAATGAGGCAGTGTCCAGGTCTGGCTCAGGTGTCACTCTGCCACTTGACGGTTAGCCGTGACGGAGACTCAAACTCGGGCGGTGGAGTTCATCGCGCACCGTGCTCACCGCGGCGACAACCGCTCCACCCCACGCGTTATTGAAAGATGAAATTTTCACCGAAAACTTTTGCGGCTGCAGGAATTAAAATATTCCTCATTTGCCGTCTACGTCTACGTGACTTCACCGAAAGAACCGAAAATATCGATGTGAAACACAACACACGATTCGCAATAGCTAAACGGTTTGCGCCTCGGTACATGCTAATTTGTGTCCCATTGTCTCTGAAACCCAGTCCCTCCATCTCTGGCTATTTAAGGCCTCGGTACAGAGCTGCTTCACCTCTTAACTGTTTGCGTGTCTCCCCCCATAGGTCTCTCTACGGTATGTATTCTATCACTATCTTAAATTTTACGCTCAACTTACAATTTAACAATCTTTGAAATAGCGTATTCAACCAGACCATGCGTTGTGTTTTAACCGACCGTCTGTGTTGCTTTGTACAGTTTCCAAATTTTGCTAAACCCTGTTTGATAAGTGTGATGCTCCGTCTCTCTGTATCCCCTGGTATATCTGTGTTAATTCCTTCTCCTTAAGGTCAGTATATATATCTGCGGTTGTGTTTCCTCTACCTGATGATTGCTTGCGTTGCAATCGAAAAGTCGTATATTATGTAATTTTATTTTTTCTCATTTCTACGTGACTTTACCGAAAAAACCAAAGATTAATTCAGTGGATGTTTGTTCGATGCGACGTCGGTGTTGGCGCGTAGGGGGCTGCGTATTTGTGGAACGTCGTCGGTTCAGACTCAGAGTTTGCTGCCAGCGGCGGAGACCGCTGTGGCTCGCAGCTGTGGGCTTGTCGGAGCAAACCCCGAACTTGGGGGGGCTTGCCCCACTTCCTCCTCCCTCGGTGGCCGTACCAGACGAGAGCCGCTGACTTCTTTGCCAATGGAACCCATTTCAAAGCGTCTCTTCTTCTGCTGCTGCTGCTGCTCACCCAAGCATTGCCGCCACCCTTCCCAGATTGGCAGCTGTGAGCTCGTCGTGAAGATCCCTCATTGCTGCGACGCGAAAGACGACCACGATTACAAACAGCGTCTTACAACGACAATGCAACTGAAGATGTGGATAGCGGCGACTGGGCGCATTGGCAGCTCAGGCTGCAGTACGGGAGAGTTTGATGTGTGCACGACCGTGTCTCGCGTTATATATTAATACATACGCCTACTCGGGATGTGTTTTTTAAGAGAGAAGGGCCTTTGTGGTGCTCGGTTTTTTTGTTATCACCTCTGACGGATTATGGCCCAAGTCGAACTTCGACTTTCATTTGAATGTTCAACCTCTTGACCCCGAGTAAGACTATACGCAGTTAATACCGCTCAGCTTATACAACAACACCTCGCTTTTACAGTTGTGTTTGATCAACCTCTTGACCCCGAGTAAGACAATACGCAGTTAATACAGCTAAGTTTTTACAACAACACCTCACTTTTACAGTTGTATTTGATCAACCTCTTGACCCCGAGTAAGACTATACACAGTTAATACCGCTCAGCTTATACAACAACACCTCGCTTTTACAGTTGAGTTTGATCAACCTCTTGACCCCGAGTAAGACAATACGCAGTTAATCCCGCTCAGCTTATACATCAACACCTCGCTTTTACAGTTGTATTTGATCAACCTCTTGACCCTGAGTAAGACTATACACAGTCAATCCCGCGCAGCTTATACAATAGCTTCGCTTTTACATTTGTATTTGATCAACCTCTTGACCCCGAGTAAGACTATACACAGTTAATCCTGCTCAGCTTATACAACAATACCTCGCTTTTACAGTTGTATTTGATCAACCTCTTGACCCCGAGTAAGACTATACGCAGTCAATCCCGCGCAGCTTATACAACAATAGCCTCGCTTTTACAGTTGTATTTGATCAACCTCTTGACCCTGAGTAAGACTATACACAGTTAATCCTGCTCAGGTTAAACAACAATAACCTCGCTTTTACAGTTGTATTTGATCAACCTCTTGACCCTGAGTAAGACTATACACAGTTAATCCTGCTCAGGTTAAACAACAATAACCTCGCTTTTACAGTTGTATTTGATCAACCTCTTGACCCTGAGTAAGACTATACACAGTCAATCCCGCGCAGCTTATACAATAGCCTCGCTTTTACATTTGTATTTGATCAACCTCTTGACCCCGAGTAAGACTATACACAGTTAATCCTGCTCAGCTTATACAACAATACCTCGCTTTTACAGTTGTATTTGATCAACCTCTTGACCCCGAGTAAGACTATACGCAGTCAATCCCGCGCAGCTTATACAACAATAGCCTCGCTTTTACAGTTGTATTTGATCAACCTCTTGACCCTGAGTAAGACTATACACAGTTAATCCTGCTCAGGTTAAACAACAATAACCTCGCTTTTACAGTTGTATTTGATCAACCTCTTGACCCTGAGTAAGACTATACACAGTTAATCCTGCTCAGGTTAAACAACAATAACCTCGCTTTTACAGTTGTATTTGATCAACCTCTTGACCCCGAGTAAGACTATACGAAGTTAATCCCGCTCAGTTTATACAATAGCCTCGCTTTTACAGTTGTATTTGATCAACCTCTTGACCCCGAGTAAGACTATACGCAGTTAATTCCACGCAGCTTATACAACAATACCTCGCTTTTACAGTTGTATTTGATCAACCTCTGCGCACCTTATTCGTACGTAAATGGAATTGTAAATCCACGTGAGGCAGGTAGGACTTGTGACAGCCTTTATTACGAACGAGCTTTACTACCCGGCTTCGCCCGGGACTTGGATTATCGTCTTGGATTAATTTAATATTCCCTTTTATTTCACTGGAAAACCCTGAAAAAACATTGATGCCTGCAAGAAAGAAAAACATCCGAAACAAATCAATTTAACTAAATCGGATGTCTTTCACTCAAGGAAATTGAACCTTAACCAGGCAACTCGGAAATGGAATGATGTGGCGAGCTGAGAATCGTCGCGTTCCCTTAGAAATTCCAGACGGCGTAAGCTGTGCAAATTTCATGACGATTTAAAGCTTTCGTGACTGCAAGGATTCATCTTCTTTGGTTCTTTCGGTAAAGTCACCAACACGTAGAATGAGAATAAAATAATAAATTAATAAAATAACACAATAAAATTCTCACGACGTTTTGGCCACAACACAAGTGGCCCTCTTCAGGTGAAAGGAACAGACCTGTCGTCCAACCTGAAGAGGGCCACTTGTGTCGTGGCCGAAACGTCGTGAGAATTTTATTGTGTTATTTTATTCTATTAATTTATTATTTTATTCTCATTCTACGCGGCGACTTTACCGAAAGAACCAAAAACGAAATTTCATGACGTTGGAGGGTCAGCGTTCGAGAGTTTTTTGCCGCTTCGCACAAACAGACGAATCTTTATTTTATTTCGATTTAAAGCTTTCGTGACTGCAAGGATTCATCTTCTTTGGTTCTTTCGGTAAAGTCACCATCACGTAGAATGAGAATAAAATAATACATTGATAAAATAAGATAATTTTATTGTCTTATTTTATTTTATCAATTTATTATTTTATTCTCATTCTACGTGGTGACTTTACCGAAAGAACCAAAGAAGACTTTATTTTATTATTTTATTGTTTCCCTTCAACGTGACTTTACCGAAAGAGCTAAGAAGACGAACCTTCTGCTTTGTGTTTATGAGGGCGAACTGGAAACAGCCGCGTTGACTCAGAACATCGAGACAACGATGCGGCGCGTCTGTGCGGGACACACGGCCTACGCGGAGGCTTGGGGAGGGATGACGTCAGCAGGCAGACCGCGTGACGCTGCCGCATGCCGGTGACATCACAGACGCGACGTCACCGCTCACTTGACGTGCAAAATACACGAGTCTATTTTTATACTTTTTGCATTGTGTACAGTCTGGAAGCTACCCAAATGCCAAATTTCAAGTTTGTTTTGCATGTTGGGAGACACACTAAACATTACTGCTCAGCGCCAAACGTTTGTTTAACGTTTGTTTAATGTTGTGAAAAAGAGTGCCGGGGTCACTCTTTTCACAGTGAACATCTACGTAGCCACCGTGATGAGGATGATGATGATGATGGCAGAGACATGCAAACTACTCCCCCTTTATTATCATTGTTACCATTATTATCGTTGTTTTTATCATTATCATTGTTATTAAAACTAGTTTATTGCACTTACAAGTGACTGCCAATCCACCACCACCACCACCACCTCCACCACCACCACCACCGCCACCACCACCACCTCCACCACCACCGCCACAGCCACCTCCACCTCCACCACCACCTCCACCGCCACCTCCACCGCCTCCGCCACCTCCACCGCCACCTCCAACACCGCCACCACCACCGCCACTACCGCCTCCGCCGCCACCGCCACCGGCGCCGCCGCCTCCGCCTCCGCCGCCGCCTCCGCCATCGCCACTGCCACCGCCACCGCCGCCACCGCCACCACCGCCACCACACACCGTCACCGCCACCTCCACCGCCACCACCACCACCACACACCGCCACCGCCACCTCCACCACCACCTCCACCACCACCTCCACGACCACCACCACCTCCACCACCACCACCTCAACTGTACCTGCATCTCCACCTCTCCGCCGGTCGACTCTCTCCTCGCCCTCCGCGTCTGCGTGAGGCAGAAGGCGGCGACGCCGGCGATGGCGGTCAGCAGGAGGAAGCCGGCGGTGCAAGAAACGTCGCCCGCCGTCAAGGGAGCGGCCGAGACGGCCTCCACCGTGACGGAGACATCGGGAAACATCGCTGACACGCACACGGAGAGCACACACACGGTGACACACGGGGAGCATACACACACACGGTGACACACGGTGACACACGGTGACACACGTGGAGCACACACACGGTGACACATGGTGACACACGGTGACACACGGGGAGCACACACACACACACACACACGGTGACACACGGTGACACACGCACGGTGACACACGGGGAGCACACGCACGGTGATACGCGGTGACACACGGTGACACACGGGGAGCACACGGTGACACACGGTGACACACGGTGACACACACACGGTGACCCCGCCTCCACTGTGACAGGGACGTTGGTAAACATCGCTGACGCACGCGGGAAGCACATGGTGACACACGGTGACACACGGTGACACACGGTGACACACACACGGTGACACACGGTGACACAAGGTGACACACACACGGTGTTACACGGTGACAAGCGGGGAGCACATGGTGACACACGCACGGTGACACACGGTGACACACGGTGACACACACATGGTGACACACGGTGAGCACGGTGACACACACACGGTGACACATGGTGACACACGGTGACACACGCACGGTGACACACACACGGTGACACACACACGGTGACACACAGTGACACACGGTGACGCACGGTGACACACGGTGGCACACGGTGACACACACGGTGACACACACACGGTGACACACGGTGACACGCGGTGACACACACACGGTGACACACGGTGACACACACACGGTGACACACGGTGACACACGGTGACCTTGGGGTCACTCTTGTTGTCACACCTCCCTAGCCACCGTGATGATGACGATGATGACGATGACAGAGAGAGACGCAAACTCCACATATACAGCAGCAGCAGCAGGCGTCGTCAGGGTCGGGATGGAACCCACGACCTCCTGCGTACCAGGCGAGGCAGTCAACATCTTCCCGGCCCCCGCGGTCGTCGTGGCGGCGAGCGTGCGGCCCCCCGCCGGCGTCTCGCCCGGCACGACGAGCAGCCAGGCGGAGCGCCGAGCGAACCCCACGGCGTTGACCGCCAGGCAGGTGTAGCGGCCCGAGTCGTCCGTGCTGACGTTGCGCAGGTAGAGGACGTTCGTCTCCACGTCCGTGACCTCCACTCCGACCGTCTTGACGCGAACCGACGGGCGGCACGGAGAGAGAGAGACGAGAGGAAGTCAGAATCTTGCATTCCCACGCCAACGTGGGGTTCATTTTTTGTATCTGTCGTCACTCAGCGAACGCGTAGAGTCTGAGCCAAGCGGGGAGCTGCTGGGTCCTGTTGTGTTGAGGGTGATGTCGGCCTCCGCTGAGTTTGGATGGGTGGGTGGGTGAGTGAGTGGGTGGGTGGGTGGGTGAGTGGGTGGGTGGGTGGGTGAGTGAGTGAGTGGGTGGGTAGGTAGGTGGGTGGGTGAGTGGGTGAGTGAGTGGGTGGGTGGGTGGGTGAGTGGGTGGGTGGGTGGGTGAGTGAGTGGGTGGGTGGGTGGGTGAGTGGGTGTGTGAGTGGGTGAGTGGGTGAGTGAGTGGGTGGGTGAGTGGGTGAGTGAGTAGGTGAGTGGGTGAGTGAGTGGGTGAGTGAGTGGGTGAGTGAGTGGGTGAGTGGGTGAGTGGGTGAGTGAGTGGGTAAGTGGGTGAGTGAGTGAGTGGATGAATGAGTGAGTGAGTGGGTGAGTGGATGAGTGGGTGAGTGAGTGGGTGAGTGAGTGGTTGAGTGAGTGAGTGTGGGTGAGTGGGTGAGTGAGTGGGTGAGTGAGTGTGGGTGAGTGGGTGAGTGAGTGGTGAGTGAGTGGGTGAGTGAGTGGTGAGTGAGTGCCCCCGTGCCTCGCTCGCTCACCGTGACAATGCGCACGTAGGGCGAGCCGTTGGGCGCCTCCAGGCTCCCGTTCACCTCCACGTGCTTGAGCCACTGCACGTGGTGCTGGTGCTGCTGGTGGTGGTGTTCATCGCCGCCATCGCTGCCCTTCAGAACGACGCAGCGGAGCTGAGCGTCGCTCCCCACCACCGCCGTGACGTTGGCCGGGAGGCCGTCCTGCAGGGAGGGGCGCTGGGGCTGGCCCCGCCCTGCACGCCGGGGGGAGGGGGGAGGGGGGAGCCGCCCCCCGGGTGGTGACGGGGTCAGGACGAGCGTCGGGGGTCACGGGGTCAAGGAGGGAGGGAGGGAGTGTTACAGTGTGTGTGTATAACACAGTGTGTGTAACACACAGTATATAACACACTGTATATAACACACTGTGTATAACACAGTGTGTATAACACACTGTGTGTAACACACACACAGTGTGTGTGTTATACACACACTGTGTGTGTGTGTAACACACAGTGTTACACACACACACAGTGTCACACACACTGTGTGTGTGACACTAACACAGTGTCACACTGTCACACACAGTGTGTGACAGTGTGACACACTTTGTGAGCTCCCCACTCGTCTCGTTACCTTCGTGAGCGGTCACCACCGCGTAGACGGCGGTGGCGGTGACGCAGACGGCGAGGAGAGACCCCAGACGCCTCCTCCTCCTGCTGCTGTACAGAGACGTCGTGCGGACAAATCCCGAAGCCATGGAGCTGATGGTGGTGGTGCTGGATCGTGGTGGTGCTGGATCGTGGTGGTGGATCGTGGTGCTGGTGGATCGTGGTGGTGGATCGTAATGCTGGTGGATCGTGGTGGTGGTGGTGCTGGTGGATCGTGGTGGTAGTGGATCGTAATGGTGGTGGTGCTGGTGGTGGTGGTGCTGCTGCTGCTGCTGGTGGTGCTGAGGGGGGTGGTGGTGCTGGTGGTGGTGCTGAGGGGGGTGGTGCTGGTGGTGGGTGGTGCTGATGGGTGGTGTTGCTGGTGGTGGTGCTGCTGCTGGTGGTGCTGGTGGTGGTAGTGGTGGTGCTGCTGGTGCTGCTGGTGGTGGGTGGTGCTGATGGGTGGTGCTGGTGGTGGTGGTGTAAAAATTCCGCGTGCGTACAGGGAGGGAGGGGTCAAGTTTTGACAGATTTTTGCGTGCCGACTAAATTGATGGCCCCTTAATGGTTTTATTACATTTCATATTATAATATTAAATATATAATACACCTTTTTGTTCATAATTCTTTTTATAGATTTATTTCATATAATATAGCATTTTATTTTAATGGTTATATTATATTTTATATTTAATATGTTATAATAAACAATTTTTTACGTAAAAAATATATTTATAAGTCTCCACAGAGCTACGTAGCTATTTTTCAGAAGCGACCTGGCCACAAATGAAAGTTCAACTTAGTTGGCTTATCACGTGGACATGGATCGCAGCCAAATACCGGAGGACCCGGAGAAACATCCACACGATCACGGAGAGAGAGACACAAACTCCAAATATACAGCAGCAGCAGGCATCGTCAGGGTCAGGATCGAACCCACGACCTCCTGTACATCAGGCGAGGTAGTTAACATCTCATAGCCACCGTGATGAGAGGCACACAAACTCCAAATATACAGCAGCAGCAGCAGGCATCGTCAGGGTCAGGATCGAACCGACGACCACCTGTACACCAGGCGAGGTAGTTAACATCTCTCAGGGACATGATCTAACCCACGACCACCTGTATACCAGGCGAGGTAGTTAATATCTCACAGCCCCCGTGACGATCGTCAGGGTCAGGATCGAACCCACGACCTCCTGTATACCAGGCGAGGTAGTTAACATCTCTCAGGGACATGATCTAACCCACGACTTCCTGTATACCAGGCGAGGTAGTTAACATCTCTCAGGGACATGATCTAACCCACGACTTCCTGTATACCAGGCGAGGTAGTTAACATCTCTCAGGGACATGATCTAACCCACGACCTCCTGTACACCAGGCGAGGTAGTTAACATCTCACAGCCCCCGTGATGATCGTCAGGGTCAGGATCGAACCCACGACCTCCTGTACACCAGGTGAGGTCGGTAACATCTCAGCCACCGTGATGAGAGGCACACAAACTCCAAATATACAGCAGCAGCAGGCATCGTCAAAGTCAGGATCGAACCCACGACCTCCTGTACACCAGGCGAGGTAGTTAACATCTCTCAGGGACATGATCTAACCCACGAACTCCTGTAGACCAGGCGAGGTAGTTAACATCTTTCAGAGACATGATCTAACCCACGACCTCCTGTTTACCAGGCGAGGTAGTTAACATCTCTCAGGGACATGATCTAACCCACGACCTCCTGTAAACCAGGCGAGGTAGTTAACATCTCTCAGGGACATGATCTAACCCACGACCTCCTGTACACCAGGCGAGGTAGTTCACATCTCTCAGGGACATGATCTAACCCACGACCTCCTGTACACTAGGCGAGGTAGTTCACATCTCTCAGGGACATGATCTAACCCACGACCTCCTGTACACCAGGCGAGATAGTTAACATCTCTCAGGGACATGATCTAACCCACGACCTCCTGTAGACCAGGCGAGGTAGTTAACATATCTCAGAGACATGATCTAACCCACGACCTGTACACCAGGCGAGGTAGTTCACATCTCTCAGGGACATGATCTAACCCACGACCTCCTGTAGACCAGGCGAGGTAGTTAACATCTCTCAGAGACATGATCTAACCCACGACCTCCTGTACACCAGGCGAGGTAGTTCACATCTCTCAGGGACATGATCTAACCCACGACCTCCTGTAGACCAGGCGAGGTAGTTAACATCTCTCAGGGGCATGATCTAACCCACGACCTCCTTAATACCAGGCGAGGAATTAACATCTCTCAGGGACATGATCTAACCCACGACCTCCTGTACACCAGGTGAGGTAGTTAACATCTCTCAGGGACATGATCGAACCCACGACCTCCTGTACACCAGGCGAGGTAGTTAACATCTCTCAGGGACATGATCTAACCCACAAACTCCTGTAGACCAGGCGAGGTAGTTAACATCTCTCAGGGACATGATCTAACCCACGACCTCCTGTAGACCAGGCGAGGTAGTTAACATCTCTCAGGGACATGATCCAACCCACGACCTCCTGTATACCAGGCGAGGTAGTTAACATCTCTCAGAGACATGATCTAACCCACGACCTCCTGTACACCAGGCGAGGTAGTTAACATCTCCCAGCCACCACTGCGCCCACTACTGACGGTGCTCCTGTAGAGTCTCAATGCGTGACGCGTGATTTACCGACGGCGATGTAAAGTGGGGGGTGGGTGGGTGGAGGCCTCCGTCCGTTGCTGCATTGAGAATGACCGCAGTGGATATCCAAAACCTTTGTTCTGACTGCTGCAACGTCCCTGCTGCGTTGTGGGAGCGGCGGTGGCGGTGCAGCGATTTGGTGGCGTGGAGCTGCACCCTCCAGAGGGGTCCTGCTCCCCGAGTGTGAGGGCACGAGCTGGATTGGCTCTTGACCATCACCCCGCTCGTGACCTTGACCTTGATGCTCCTGACTTTGACCTTTACCCCGTGCCTGACCTTGACCCTGCCCCCCCCCCCCCCGAGGGCGGTGTCGCCGTAGGTGCTGCTGCTCGCTACTAGCACCACTTGCCCCTACAACCTGTTACAGTCTACATGGGGATGGGGAGATAGTTGTCTTGGCATTGACATTTTGAGTTTAAGTTTCGAGATACAAAAAAAATAATGAAAGTGAACACAGACATTGGGATGATGTTTGTATTTTATTTTTCTTTGCAACTAATTTTTCTTCGTGAGAATTGTAAAATGCAAAGGGGGGGTGGGGGGTGGTGGGGGGTGCAGTAACGAACAGTCACGTGACAACTCAGCGGCGGTCGATGTTGTCGGAGAGCCCCTGACGTGAAATGAACCAAACGGAAGTCAAAATCGAAATTCATTTATTTTGGGCGACTCCGTTCCCACCGCGCACGTAAACGCCGTGACCCACCTGGCGCTGAGATAATTCTGTCCTCGTCGTGCGTCGTCCAAGCACAGCAGCGAGGACGAATGCGCAGACTGAACAAAACTTTGATTAGCGCATCGTGTAAAGCTCGTCGAGAGGAATAGTTCGCCTTCAACAGATATACAATGGCGTCGCAACGCAGTTCGTGCGAGAGCCGGGGGCTTACGGGACCCCGAAGTCACACCATGAGGTTCGAATGTGTGAAGGTCTTACCAGATTCAGAGGGCAAGGGGTCCACCCAGTTGAAATGGACGGTGGAGTCTTCCGGACGAGAGAACGAGGCAGGGTGCCCAATGAGACGAAAGAGAGACAACCACGCTGAGAGGTGTCACAGCAACAACAACAACAGCAGAAGCAGCAACAACAATGGCAAGAACAGCGTTAGGGGCACGGTTCCACGTCCACACGGACATCGGTGCCTCGCCGACCACGAGTTTGGGCCTAGTGGGTCACCCACGTGGAAGAGCCTGGTTCTTGCCTAGTAATGCACGGTGTTGTGTCTGCTGCTATATTAACCAACTGTTCGACCAAAACCATGAAAACACACAAACTGCAGTTATAGTGCGCATTGAATAATCCTTGGCTGAAAGTTACGTAAAGTAGCTTACCTGATAATAGCGAGTGGAGTTAGTATTATATCCTTCTGTTTTGCAAAGTTAGCGAGGGTAGAGTTTGTATGATCTCCCCCTGTTCTAGAGAGTGGAGTTTGTATGATCTCCCCCTGTTCTACAGAGTGAGTGCAGTTTGTATGATATCCCCGTTCTAGAGAGTGGAGTTTGTGTGATATCCCCCTGTTCTACAGAGTGAGTGGAGTTTGTATGATCTCCCCCTGTTCTACAGAGTGGAGTTTGTATGATCTCCCCCTGTTCTACAGAGTGAGTGGAGTTTGTGTGATCTCCCCCTCTTCTACAGAGTGAGTGGAGTTTGTATGATCTCCCCCTGTTCTACAGAGTGAGTGGAGTTTGTATGATCTCCTGGCGGACCACGAATTTCAGAAGAGTGTTAAATTTCATGTTCAACCTTTGGATTGCAGATACCAGCATAGATAGAATGAAAAATACGAGGTACACGGTCAGTAGAAATACATATACAAGTCCACCAAGAGGTAAGGAGGGAGGAAAGACGGACAGGGAGGCAGAGAGAGAGGGGGGGGAGGGATGAACAGAAGCTTAAATAGGAAATACGGTTGGAGGGGGGGAGGGGCCAGAGCGAGAGCGGCAGCTCAAACACGCAACATCTTACACATACAAAACGGCAGCTCAAAAAAGGACCACCTCTTGTAAATACAAAACGGCAGCTCAAAAAAGGGTACATCTTACACATAATTACAACGGTAACTTGTAATTATGTGCTGTCCTCCAGACAGTCTCGTCCCTTCACCTGATGAAGGCCGCTTGTGTTGTGGCCGAAACGTCGTGATTTTTGTTATTTTATTTTTTACCTACGTGACTTTACCCAATAGCACCAAAGAGTATGGATCCTAGCAGTCACGAAAGCTTTAAAATCTAGAATAGAAATGTAATGCAATACAACACAGAGAGTCGGCCAACATAAGAGTCAACACCCCACCTGGTTGATAACGTTCTTCCAAAGATTGCTCAATTTGAAAGAGAGACAAAACACAGACACGGAGACACATAGACAGAGAGAGATAACACAGAGACACACAGAGAGAGATACATACAGTGAGGGAAAAAAAGTATTTGATCCCCTGCTGATTTTGTACGTTTGCCCACTGACAAAGAAATGATCAGTCTATAATTTTAATGGAAGGTTTATTTGAACAGTGAGAGACAGAATAACAACAAAAAATCCAGATAAACGCATGTCAAAAATGTTATAAATTTACTTGCATTTTAATGAGGGAAAAAAGTATTTGACCCCTCTGCAAAACATGACTTAGTACTTGGTGGCTAAACCCTTGTTGGCAATCACAGAGGTCAGACGTTTCTTGTAGTTGGCCACCAAGTTTGCACACATCTCAGGAGGGATTTTGTCCCACTCCTCTTTGCAGATCTTCTCCAAGTCATTAAGGTTTCAAGGCTGACGTTTGTCAACTCGAACCTTCAACTCCCTCCAGATTTCCTATGGGATTAAGGTCAGGAAACTGGCTAGGCCACCCCAGGACCTAAATGTGCTTCTTCTTGAGCCACTCCTTTGTTGCCTTGGCCGTGTGTTTTGGGTCATTGTCATGCTGGAATACCCATCCACCATCCATTTTCAATGCCCTGGCTAAGGGAAGGAAGTTCTCACCCAAGATTTGACGGTACATGGCCCCATCCATCGTCCCTTTGATGCGGTGAAGTTGTCCTGTCCCCTTAGCAGAAAAACACCCCAAAGCATGTTTCCACCTCCATGTTTGACGGTGGGGATGGTGTTCTTGGGGTCATAGGCAGCATTCCTCCTCCTCCAAACACGGCGAGTTGAGTTGATGCCAAAGAGCTCCATTTTGGTCTAATCCGACCAAAACACTTTCACCCAGTTGTCCTCTGAATCATTCAGATGTTCATTGGCAAACTTCAGACGGGCATGTATATGTGCTTTCTTGAGCAGGGAAACCTTGCAGGTGCTGCAGGATTTCAGTCCTTCACGGTGAAGTGTGTTATCAATTGTTTTCTTGGTGACTATGGTCCCAGCTGCCTTGAGATCATTGACAAGATCCTCCCGTGTAGTTCTGGGCTGATTCCTCACCGTTCTCATGATCATTGCAACTCCACGAGGTGAGATCTTGCATGGAGCCCCAGGCCGAAGGAGATTGACAGTTTTTTTGCGTTTCTTCCATTTGCGAATAATCGCACCAACTGTTGTCACCTTCTCACCAAGCTGCTTGGCAATGGTCTTGTAGCCCATTCAAGCCTTGTGTAGGTCTACAATCTTGTCCCTGACATCCTTGGAGAGCTCTTTGGTCTTGGCCATGGTGGAGAGTTTGGGATCTGATTGATTGATTGCTTCTGTGGACAGGTGTCTTTTATACAGGTAACGAGCTGAGATAAGGGGCACTCCCTTTAAGAGTGTGCTCCTAATCTCAGCTCGTTACCTGTATAAAAGACACCTGGGAGCCAGAAATCTTTCCGATTGAGAGGGGGTCAAATACTTATTTCCCTCATTAAAATGCGAATCAATTTATAACTTTTTTGACATGCGTTTATCTGGATTTTCTTGTTGTTATTCTGTCTCTCACTGTTCAAATAAACCTACCATTAAAATTATAGACCGATCATTTCCTTGTCAGTGGGCAAACGTACAAAATCAGCAGGGGATCAAATACTTTTTTCCCTCACTGTAGGCACACAGAGAAACAACGCCTCAGTGTCGAGGCCTTAAATAGAGAGAGAGGGGGGCAGAGAGAGAGGGGAGGGGGTGTAGAGAAATCCGCGAGTCAATGCAAGGCCGTAGCCATGGAGTCAACATTGGGGGGGACCAAATCTACCAGGGGGTCTGGGGTCCCCCCCCCCCAGAAAGAAAAATCTAAATTTGAAAACTAATTTCCTGACATTTCCTAAAATATTGAAAAATTTCACTAACACATGGGATGGAATTTTTGTTTTATTTGATACAATAATGTATAATATTGTATTGTATTACATTGCTCTGTGTTGTTTATTCTTTAACTTTTCTTGTTTCATAGTATGTATTGGCAGAGATTAGGGATTCATAAAGTACAAGGCAATCATACAAACACAAATCTACGCATTGTTACGTGAAGACAAGTCCACATTTTGTGGCCAAGGTTTAGCAAATTGTTTTTATTAACATAGCATAGCAATTATTATTTTAAATAATATTTTTAATGCAATATATTTTGAGCATATTTGATTATTGGGGGGGGGATATGTCCCCCACCAATATATCATAACTATTATAACATATTATCATTACGGCCTTGTGTCAATGAGAGATTTGGAACTTTGGTGACTGCAGGAAATAATAATAACACGAGCACACGCAGAGAGAGAGAGAAAGCTCACTTATAATCTTGGTTCTTTCGGTAAAGTCACCACGTAGAAGGGAAACAATAAAATAATAAAAATATAAAACAATAAAATTCTCACGACGTTTCGACTGCAAGACGAGCAATCATCATCAGGTGTGAAAACCACAGCAACACAAGAACATTTTCTTGCTGATGGTTTTCACACCTGATGATGATTGCTTGTGTTGCAGTCGAAATGTCGTGAGAATTTTATTGTTTTATATTTTTATTATTTTATTGTTTCCCTTCTACGTGGTGGTAACTTTACCGACAGAACCAAGAATATGAATCCCTGCAGTCAAGAAAGCTTTAAATCAAAAGCTCACTTAATCAAACAAACTGAGTAAAATTTGGAAATGTAATGCAATGCAACACAGAGAGTCGGTCAACACACAATAAACGCATAGCCTGGTAGATTACTTTCTTACAAAGATTGCTCAACTAAGCGAGATAATTGAAGCAAACGCGATCAGGCGAGGGCAGGAGGCAAGGCCCCGCGTGGCTAGGCCCCGCGTTGTAAAGTTCCAACCTGGACATCGATTCCCATGCTCGCTGCTACTCAACTGACATCCCTACGAGAGAGAGGCTCTACCTTGGTAAACAACAACAACCACCAGCACAACGACCACCACCACAACCGCGATGAGAATTTCTCACCTCGGATTTCAGTGCAAGAGCGCACACGGCAGCTTCCTGTTACCTTGCGACAGCAGGAAGTAGCATGACGTCAGTGCCCTTCCACGAGCAGCTCTCTAACTGAATAAATTATGTTAATCAGGCCGGCCCACACGTAGAGGGACGGGGGCGTGGGCGCTGAACCCGTCGCAACAAACTCGCGACGGCTTTAACGGTCACATTATGTTAATGAGCCACCGGTCACTGGGCGTAGCTTTGCCCAAATAAGGATTGCCACTGGACCGATATCGGCGGTAACCCGATCGGAGGTGACGTCACGCTCAAGAGCGCGGTGGACGGGGGGAGGGGTGAATACCTTGGTGACATAACGTCACTAGCGAGGTACACCTCACCCTGGCGTTTCACGCCGATGAGGTAATTAAGAGTGGTGACGTTACAGAGTTGGAGTTTAAGTTGATTTAGATTCATTTTCCATTGCTCCCTCCCTTGGGTGTGTGAGCTCAGCAACAACGTGGACATTATTGTGTATACACTGTGTGTGTGTACACTGTGTACACTGTGTGTGTACACTATGTGTGTACACTGTGTATACACTGTGTGTGTACAATGTGTGTGTACATTGTGTGTACACTGTGTGTATACACTGTGTATGCTGTGTGTGTACACTGTGTGTGTACACTGTGTGTATGTGTGTACACTGTGTGTGTACACTGTGTGTATACACTGTGTGTGTGCACTGTGTGTGTGTACACTGTGTGTGTACATTGTGTGTGTACACTGTGTGTGTACACTGTGTGTGTGTACACTGTGTGTGTACATTGTGTGTGTGTGTACACTGTTTGTGTCCGCATTGAACCGAACCATCTACTTAATGACGAGAGAAAATTCACACGAAATGTCCTTTTCAATGAAGTCTTCCAGATGTAAATTGATATAAGCTTTTAATGAAGAAATAAAATCATCTAACTCAAAACACAACACAATTCAAAGATGTTTCATTTTAAAACTTCAAAACGGAGCATGGGGTACTTGCGTGAATGCGTCCTTCGTGTGCAAATGTTGTGACTTTCCTGGCCTGAGGGCCATCAATGTGTTGGACCCTTATTGGTGCACAGCGACTCAACAACAGCAGTGGGGTTTGCTTCAACCGATGGTTACGAACATCCAGACGTGAATCAGCAAGGAGCATTTCTAGTCCTTGTTAGACAAAATCTACGTCAACACGTAAGACAAAACTACAATTCGTGTTGTATAGAATGTACCTCCTCCTATACGTGTAACTTTCAAGTGGTATGCCTTGTAACTGATGAATGATCCGAGCGTGCTCCCTATTTCAAAGACAATGAGTTGCTCCAGATGCTTCATGGAACACAAAAACACCGTTTGACCTGTATCACAAGAACAACGGGTCTCACCTGAGTTCTCTGTACAGGTTACTTTCAAATACACACACACACACACTTTGTCCTAACATCACTTGTTCAATGTTTGACCCTTACAGATCAAATGTTAGAAGTATGCACAAAACCAGACAAGTATTAATTCTAAATTATTGACAGGCATATTAACAAAATTGGATTAAATTTCGATTTAAAGCTTTCGTGACTGCAATGATTCATCTTCTTTGGTTCTTTCGGTAAAGTCATGTAGAATGAGAATAAAATAATAAATTGATAAAATAAAATAATACAATAATATTCTCACGACGTTTCGGCCACAACACAAGCGGCCTTCATCAGGTGAAGGGACGAGACTGTCTGGTAGGACAGCGCAGGAGTGAAAGAGCCATGTTCAGATCACGACCTTTAAGCTGTGTGAGAGGAAACAAAGCGCCTTGTCAAAGGAATTAGCATATAATTTAGCATTGAAATGGCTGAGTGATTAGCTTGTGACAGGTCACAGAAATAGCTATGTTAAAAGTTAAAGCATACACATCCGCAGAGGCACCCCTTGACAATGGAATTAGCATAAAATTTTGCATTGAAATAGCTAAGTTAAAGCATACACATCCGCAGAGGCACCCTTGACAAAGGAATTAGCATGGAATTTAGCATTGAAATAGCTGAGTGATTAGCTTGTGACTGGTCACAGAAATAGCTATGTTAAAGTCAGAGCATACACATTCACCGAGGCACTTAGTACAAATCAAACAGAATTTAGCATTGAAATAACTAGGCCAATTTAGCATTGAAATAACTGAGTGATTAGCTAGTGACTGGTCACAGAAATGACTATGTTGAAGTCAAGGCCTACACATGAGCTATTCACAGTACTATATAGTGAACCAATAAAAAACTAAAATATAAATTACCTTAATGTTATCAATAAACTCTATATTCTCCAATCAGCTAAGCTACCAACAATAAGTTGTTATATATCACAATGCTATATGGCGAAAAAAATGGGTGGATTCTTACCCTCAACTTTAGCACCACGGATAGCTACGGGCCCCGTTCAGACGGACGAGTTCATCCATGGTCGGAACAGAGGAGGGGGAGAGAGACAACTGCGAGGCGCTATTATACTCCATGTTGTAAACCATTTCTGTTCTTAATTAATTGTATTTTACGATGACCTTCAGACCGCAGCTCTTTCGCCAGCATTGACTCTTAATACCTCTCACACCACGGTTAATGGTATGGTTTACAACATGGAGTATAATAGCGCCTCGCAGCTGTCTCTCTCCCCCTCCTCTGTTCCGACCATGGATGAACTCGTCCGTCTGAACGGGGCCCGTAGCTATCCGTGGTGCTAAAGTTGAGGGTAAGAATCCACCCATTTTTTTCGCCATATAGCATTGTGATATATAACGACTTATTGTTGGTAGCTTAGCTGATTGGAGAATATAGAGTTTATTGATAACATTAAGGTCATTTATATTTTAGTTTTTCATTGGTTCACTATATAGTACTGTGAATAGCTCAGATGTGTAGGCCTTGACTTCAACATAGTAATTTCTGTGACCAGTCACTAGCTAATCACTCAGTTATTTCAATGCTAAATTCGCTTAGTTATTTCAATGCTAAATTCTCCTGTTTGATTTGTACTAAGTGCCTCGGTGAATGTGTATGCTCTGACTTCAACGTAGCTATTTCTGTGACCAGTTACAAGCTAATCACTCAGCTATTTCAATGCTAAATTCTATGCTAATTCCTTTGTCAAGGGTGCCTCTGCGGATGTGTATGCTTTAACTTAGCTATTTCAATGCTAAATTTTATGCTAATTCCATTGTCAAGGGGTGCCTCTGCAGATGTGTATGCTTTAACTTTTAACAGCTATTTCTGTGACCAGTCACAAGCTAATCACTCAGCCATTTCAATGCTAAATTATATTCGAATTCTTTTGTCAAGGCGCTTTGTTTCCTCTCACACAGCTTAAAGGTCGTGATCTGAACGTGGCTCTTTCACTCCAGCGCTGTCCTACCAGTCTCGTCCCTTCACCTGATGAAGGCCGCTTGTGTTGTGGCCGAAACGTCGTGAGAATATTATTGTGTTATTTTATTTTATCAATTTATTATTTTATTCTCATTCTACATGACTTTACCGAAAGAACAAAAGAAAAATTGGATTACTGCAGTGAAATATACTGCATCACGTTACATCGTATTAACAAGAAGCTTTTAAAAAAAAGTTGCACAGTCTGCTTCACAGTGTATGTAAAACATACTATTGTGTCATTCAAAACGAGTAGGCCATTGCATGCTGGCGTCTGAGTGAAAATGTAGCAAATTCTAAACATTACGTACAAACTACACAACTGAGATGACGCATCAATCATCGCCCCCTATTGACAGGCTCTTTTTTCGATTTAAAGCTTTCGTGACTGCAATGATTCATCTTCTTTGGTTCTTTCGGTAAAGTCACGTAGAATGAGAATAAAATAATAAATTGATAAAATAAAATAACACAATAATATTCTCACGACGTTTCGGCCACAACACAAGCGGCCTTCATGAAGGCCGCTATTTTATTTTATCAATTTATTATTTTATTCTCATTCTACGTGACTTTACCGAAAGAACCAAAGAGGCTCTTTTTTTCGATTTAAAGCTTTCGTGACTGCAAGGATTCATCTTCTTTGGTTCTTTCGGTAAAGTCACGTAGAATCTTAGCAGCGTTCATTGCAGCTCTGTCGTCCCGACAGGTTTGTTCCTTTCACCTGAAGGCCACTTGTGTTGTGGCCGAAACGTCGTGATAATTTTTTGTGTTATTTAATTGTTTTATTTTATTATTTTATTCTCATTCTACGTGACTTTACCGAAAGAACCAAAGAAGATGACAGGCTCTTGTCCACATGCAGGCCGGTGCAGGGCCACCACCTTGTACCACACAGGGGCAGCTGCTACTTGGGGATGCTCTTCGAGCGTTTGAGATGAGATACAAAACTCCGAGTTGCTGATACGATTAAGCAAGCACCATGTAAAAGCAATTATTCTGATAACAGTGAATGCTTGGGAGCTTATTCGCTCTTGCTCCTGGTTAGAGATCTACCCAACCCACGGGCCCACAAAGACTGGCCGCTCTTACTCTGCAGGATGAACCTAGAAACTGATGTTCAACTTCACGTTCTTGTCATTAAAGGCCTGTGACAAAGGTGTATCTATTGTAGCGACATCGTCTCGGGCTTACACATCTACCGGGTCTCCACTTGACTTTGTATTGTCTAGGAGCAAGTCCACCCACACCTCCACTTCCACAAACTGCTGGGAGTTGCCTCACTCTGACTCAGTCAGAATTCTCCTCCTGCTTCACGATGTGAAGGTCCCATTTTGGAGTTGAATCTTCATCTTCACATTTTACCTTCACTTCTTCGCTCATCACTTCTTCACATTTCACCTTCACCTCTTCATATTTCACCTCGATACCTTTAAAAGTGTCCAAGCTGGGATTTTCTTCCGGTTCTTGTTTCATGAGGGATGGGCTCATTGCGGCACTTTGACTTTCACAAGCTGATTTCATACTCCGACTCCGCTCCTTGTGGATCTTCCGATGCTTTTGTGTTCTCTGGTGTTTTCGAAGATTTGATGAATCTGCAAACGGCTTCCTGCACAGAGTGCACCTGAAGGGTTTCTCTCCTGTGTGTGTTCTCTGGTGTTTTACAAGATCAGATGAATGTGCAAACGCCTTCACGCACACACTGCACTTGAAGGGTTTCTCTCCCGTGTGTGTTCTCTGGTGTGTTACAAGATTACCTGACTGTGTAAACGCCATCCCGCACATCGTGCACCTGAATGGTTTCTCTCCCGTGTGTGTTCTCTGGTGTGTTACAAGATTACATGAATCTGAAAATGTCTTCCCACACACACTGCACTTGAAGGGTTTCTCTCCCGTGTGTGTTCTCTGGTGTACTTTAAGATGTGGTGACTGTGCAAACGCCTTCCCGCACACAGTGCACTTGAAGGGTTTCTCTCCCGTGTGTGTTCTCTGGTGTGTTTTAAGAGTAGATGAATCTGAAAATGTCTTCCCACACACACTGCACTTGAAGGGTTTCTCTCCCGTATGTGTTCTCTGGTGTGTTTTAAGAGTAGATGAATCTGAAAATGTCTTCCCACACACACTGCACCTGAAGGGTTTCTCTCCTGTGTGTGTTCTCTGGTGTGTTTTAAGAGTAGATGACCATGAAAATGCCTTCCCACACACAGTGCACTTGAAGGGTTTCTCTCCTGTGTGTGTTCTCTGGTGGGTCTCAAGAACTGATGACCATGCAAATGCCTTCCCACACACAGTACATTTGAAGGGTTTCTCTCCTGTTTGAGTTCTCTGTTGCCGTGTTTAGTTTCCAGTCCGGTCCGTGCTGTATGCACGCTGGTTTCATTGTTGACTTGTCGTACGGAGCTGCTGCCTTTGCTCCATGAAACCAATTCTGCATAGGAAGCGTCAGAGGAAGCGTCAGCTGTAGACAGAAAATAAGAATATCAGTTTCGAGGCACAGAGGAATGCATATATACACAGTGACTTACACGTCTATACTTATTACTATATTCATGATGTAGTGAAAACGTTTCCCAAATTCATCACGAGAGGGGAAATGTCATAAATATGCCTGGAAGCCCTCATATCTGCAAAATGAATGTTAACCCAAAACTCCGAGCACACAATTTCGGCTGTCTGACTACAAAGGAATATTTATGAAAGCTAAATTCGGCTGACATAGCAAAGGGTGTTGAAAAAATACTATTTCTGTTGTGCAAAAATGCATTAATTAACGTTCAATTGCAACTCAGGTGTGAATTCAGGCTCATATGTCCTTGAATGCTGGGGATGAACAGTTCCGACTTCAGCTGCATGTGTGTGCTGTGTTCACATCCTGTTTCCATTCTTATAAAGAGTTCCAGCGGAAAACAAAAATAAACTATTGTTTTGATATAACCTCCGTGTTCAATAGAGTTAATAGACTTTACTGCAAACACAAACTTGACACTGTCACACACTGCCATGAGTAAACAGGTGGCGGTGTGACCAGCACCATGCCTGGCCACCTTCATCTGCTCAACATTAATTCTTCCTCACTCCACCAAGTAATGAATCGAGGATCAATCAACATAGCCGAGGCTATCCGTGTCTCTGTCTCTCTCTCCCCGTGGTGAAGGTGTTCCCCTCCACACATTCAGAGTCAACAGCGGCACGCGCTTAGCGTCTTTGACCGATAGATACATTAACACACGTATTGTTGGTTCTTTCAGTAAAGTCACGTAGATAGAAAATAAAAATAACAGATTAAATTCAATAAGATAAAGACCACTTGTGTTGCGATCGAAACGTCGTGGGTTTTTTGCTTTATTTTCAATTTTTTTATTTTTCATTTAATTTATAATCTGTTATTTTCATTTAATTTTCTATCTATGTGACTTTACCGAAAGAACCAAGAATATTAATTCCTGCAGTCACCAAAGTTTTAAGTCAAAACATTCACACACGTTGACAAAGCCTCACCTTGTGTTGTTGTGGGCAGGTCGCTTCTGATAACAAGAGCGGTATAGCAGCTCAAGCGGGCTTGGCCTGCTAACAAAAGAAAATAAAAACTGCGTGAATATTTACAATAAAACAAAGTTACAAAGTGGCGAGCCGGGTGAAGACAAATTAAACTTAAGCGAGATAATTAAAGTGAATGCAATCAGGCGAGGGCAGGAGGCAAGGCCCCGCGTGGCTAGGCCCCGCGCTGTAAAGTTCCAACCTGGACATCGATTCCCATGCTCGCTGCTACTCAACTGACATCCCTACGAGAGAGAGCGAGGCTCTACCTTGGTAAACAACAACAACCACCACCACAACGACCACCACCACAACGATGAGAATTTCTCACCTCGGATTTCAGTGCAAGCGCGCACACGGCAGCTTCCTGTTGCCTCGCAACTGCAGGAACTAGTATGACGTCACTTCCCTCCCAAGAGCGGCTGTTACTGTATAAATTATGTTAATGAGGCCGGCCCATATGTCGAGAGATGGGGGCGTGGGCGCTGAACCTGTCGCAATAAACTCGCGACGGCTTTAACGGACACATTATGTTAATGAGCCACCAGTCACTGGGCGCAGCTGTGCCCAAATAAGGATTGCCACTGGAACGATATCGGCAGTGACCTGAGCGGAGGTGACGTCACGCTCAAGTGCGCGGTGGACGGGGGAGGGCTGAATAACCTGGTGACATGACGTCACTAACGAGGTACACCTCACCCTGGCGTTTCACACCGATGAGGTAATGCAGAGTGGTGACGTCACAGAGTTGGAGTTTAAGTTGATTTAGATTGGGTGTGTGAGCTCAACAACAACGTGGACATTATTGTGTATACACTGTGTGTGTGTACACTGTGTGTGTGTACACTATGTGTATACACTGTGTCACTGTGTCGCTGTGTCACTGTGTGTGTACACTGTGTGTATATACTGTGTGTGTACTCTGTGTGTGTACACTGTGTATATACTATATGTACACTGTGTGTACACTGTGTGTACTATTTGTGTACACTGTGTATACACTGTGTGTTCAATGTGTGTGTACATTGTGTGTACACTGTGTATATACACTGTGTGTACACTGTGTGTATACACTGTGTATACTGTGTGTGTACACTGTTTGTGTACACTGTGTGTACATGTGTGTGTGTACTGTGTGTGTACACTGTGTGTGTACACTGTGTACAGTGTGTACACTGTGTACACTGTTTGTACAGTGTGTGTGTACACTGTGTGTACATTGTGGGTGTACACTGTGTGTACACTGTGTGTGTGTACATTGTGTGTGTACACTGTATGTACACTGTGTGTGTGTACACTGTTTGTGTCCGCATTGAACCGAACCCCCGGCAAGGCCATCTGCTTAATGACGAGAGAAAATTCACGCGAAATGTCCTTTTCAATGAAGTCTTCCAGATGTAAATTGATACAAGCTTTTAATGAAGAAATAAAATCATCTAATGCAAAACACAACACAATTCAAAGATGTTTCATTTTAAAACTTCAAAACGGAGCATGAAGTACTTGCGTGAATGCGTCCTTCGTGTGCAAATGTTGTGACTTTCCTGGCCTGAAGGCCGTAAATGTGTTGGACCCTTATTGGTGCACAGCGTCTCAACAACAGCAGTGGGGTTTGCTTCAACAGATAGGTAACGAACATCCAGACGTGAATCAGCAAGGAGCATTTCTAGTCCCAGTTAGACAAAATCTACGTCAACACGTAAGACAAAACTACAATTCGTGTTGTAGAGAATGTACCTCCTCCTATACGTGTAACTTTCAAGTGGTATGCCTTGTAACTGGTGAATGATCCGAGCGTGCTCCCTATTTCAAAGATAATGAGTTGCTCCAGAGGCAGACGCTTCGTGAAACACGAAAGTACCCTTTGACCTGTATCACAAGAACAACGGGTCTCACCTGAGTCCTCTGTACAGGTTACTTCCAAACACACACACACTTTGTCCTAACATCACTTATTCAATGTGTGACCCTCAGATAAAATGTTAAATGCACAATCAGACAAGTATTCATTATAAATCATTGACGGGCATATTAGCAACATTGAATTACTGCAGCGAAATTGACTGCATCACGTTACATCGTATTAACAAGAAGTTATTTTACAAATACGCACTGTCTTCTTAACCGTGTATGTACAACGTACTATTGTTGCGTCATTCAAAACGAGTAGGCCGTTGCATGCTGGCGTCTGGGTCAAAATGTATCAAATTCTAAACATTACGCTACAAATAATAGATCACGGCGTTTCGATGGCAACACAAGCAATCGTCATCAGGTGGGACAAGCACAGCAGCAATAAGAGGAAACTGCTGGAGTAGGCGCCTACTACTTCAGCAGTTTCTCTTGCTGTGGTTGTCCCACCTGATGACGATTGCTCGTGTTGTGATCTAAACGCCGTCATCTGTTATGTTTCTACCCACGTGGTGACTTTACCGAAATAACTCAAGAGTGTGGATTCCTGCAGTCAGGAAAGCTATGAATCAAGATTACCTACAAACTACACAACTGAAATTACGCATCAATCATCGCCCCCTGACAGGCTCTTGTCCAGATGCAGGCTGGTGTAGGACCACCACCTTGTGCCACACAGGTGCAGCTGCTACTTGGGGATGCTCTTCGAGTGCTTCAGACGAGATACAAAACTCCGAGTTGCTGAGGCGGTTAAGCAAGCACCGTGTAACTGCAATTATTATAACATAGTGAATGCTTGGGGGCTTATTGTCTCTCGCTCCTGGTGAGAGATCTACCCAACCCACGGGCCCACAAAGACTGGCCGCTCTTACTCTGCAGGTTGAACCTAGGAACTGAGTGTCCAACTTCACGTTCTTGTCATTAAAGGCCTGTGACAAAGGTGCATCTATTGTAGCGACATCGTCTCTGGCTTACACATCTACCAGGTCTCCACTTGACTTTGTATTGTCTAGGAAGTCCACCCACACCTCCACTTCCACAAACTGCTGGGAGTTGCCTCGCTCTGCCTCAGTCAGAATTCTCCTCCTGCTTTACGATGTGAAGGTCCCATTTTGGAGTTGAATCTTCATCTTCACATTTTACCTTCACTTCTTCGCTCATCACTTCTTCCCTCTTCACCATCACTTCTTCACATTTCACCTTCACCTCTTCATATTTCACCTCGATACCTTTAAAAGTGTCCAAGCTGGGATATTCGTCCGGTTCGTGATTCACGAGGGATGGGTTCATTGCGGCACTTTGACTTTCACAAGCTGATTTCAGACTCCACTCCTTGTGGATCTTCTGATGCTTCTGTGTTCTCTGGTGTACTTGAAGATTTGATGAACGTGCAAATGCCTTCCCACACACACTGCACTTGAAGGATTTCTCTTCTGTATGTGTTCTCTGGTGTTTTAAAAGCAGATGAATCTGAAACTGTCTTCCCACACACACTGCACTTGAAGGGTTTCTCTTCTGTGTGTGTTCTCTGGTGTTTTTTAAGAGCAGATGACCGTGAAAATGCCTTCCCACAAACACTGCACTTGAAGGGTTTCTCTCCCGTGTGTGTTCTCTGGTGTAATACGAGATTATATGACTGTGTAAACGCCATCCCGCACATCGTGCACCTGAAGGGTTTCTCTCCCGTGTGTGTTCTCTGGTGTTTTACAAGATCAGATGACTGTGCAAATGCCTTCACGCACACACTGCACTTGAAGGGTTTCTCTCCTGTGTGTGTTCTCTGGTGTTTTTTAAGAGCAAATGACCGTGTAACCGCCATCCCGCACACACTGCACTTGAAGGGTTTCTCTCCCGTGTGTATTCTCTGGTGTTTTCTAAGAGTAGATAAATCTGAAAATGCCTTCCCACAAACACTGCACTTGAAGGGTTTCTCTCCCGTGTGTGTTCTCTGGTGGTTCTTAAAAACTGATGGCCATGCAAATGCCTTGTTACACACAGTACATTTGAAGGGTTTCTCTCCTGTGCGAGTTCTCTGGTGCCGTGTCAAATTTCCAGTCCGGTCCGTGCTGTATGCACGCTGGTCGCATTGTTGACTTGTCGTACCGAGCTGCGCTGAGTGCCTTTGCTCCATCAGACCAATTCTGCAGAAGAAGCGTCAGCTGCAGACAGAAAAAAAGAATATCCACACCATCTACACGTCAGGCACAGAGGAATGCACACGTGACTTACACGTCTATACTTATTAATATATTCATGATGTAGTGAAAAAGTTTCCCAAATTCATCAGATTTGATGAATCTGCAAACGCCTTCACGCACAGAGTGCACCTGAAGGGTTTCTCTCCACGGGCTGCTATGGCACACAATGAGAGGGAAAATGTCATTAATATGCCTGGAAGCCTTCATATCTTCCAAGATGAATGTTAACCCAAAACTCTAAGCACACAATTTCGGCTGTCTGACTACAAAATGAATATTTATGAAAGCTAAATTCAGCTGACATAGCAAAGGGTGTTGAAAACAATACTATTTGTGTTATGCAGAAATGCATAAATTGATGTTTAATCGCAACTCAGGTGTGAATCCAGGCTCAGATGTCCTTGAATGCTGGGATGAACAGTTCCGACTTCAGCTGAATGTGTGTGCTGTGTTCACCTCCAGTTTCCATTCTTATAAAAGTTCCAGAGGAAAACAAAAATAAACTATTGTTTTGATATAACCTCCGTGTTCAACAGAGTCAATAGACTTTACTTCAAACACAAACTTGACACTGTCACACACTGCCATGGGTAAACAGGTGGTGGTGTGACCAGAACCATGCCTGGCGACCTTCATCTGCTCAGCATTAATTCTTACTCACTCCACCAAGTAATGAATCGAGGATCAATCAACATAGCCGAGGCTATCCGTGTCTCTGTCTCTCTCTCCCCGTGGTGAAGGTGTTCCCCTCCACACATTCAGAGTCAACAGCGGCACGCGCTTAGCGTCTTTGACCGATAGATACATTGACACACGTATTGTTGGATCTTTCAGTAAAGTCACGTAGATAGAAAATAAAAATAACAGATTAAATTTAATAAGATAAAGACCACTTTTGTTGCGATTAAAACGTCGTGGGTTTATTGCTTTATTTTAAAAATTTTATTTTTCATTTTTTTATTATTTTATTTTCTATCTACGTGACTTTACCGAAAGAACCAAGAATATTAATTCCTGCAGTCACCAAAGTTTTAAGTCAAAACATTCACACACGTTGACAAAGCCTCACCTTGTGTTGTTGTGGGCAGGTTGCTTCTGATAACAAGAGCGGTATAGCAGCTCAAGCGGGCTTGGCCTGCTAACAAAAGAACGAAAATAAAAACTGCGTGAATATTTACAATAAAACAAAGTTACAAAGTGGCGAGCCGGGTGAAGACAAATTAAACTTAAGAGAGATAATTAAAGTGAATGCAATCAGGCGAGGGCAGGAGGCAAGGCCCCGCGTGGCTAGGCCCCGCGTTGTAAAGTTCCAACCTGGACATCGATTCCCATGCTCGCTGCTACTCAACTGACATCCCTACGAGAGAGAGGCTCTACATTGGTAAACAACCACAACCACCACCACAACCACCACCACAACGATGAGAATTTCTCACCTCGGATTTCAGTGCAAGCGCGCACACGGCAACTTCCTGTTGCCTCGCGACAGCAGGAAGTAGTATGACGTCACTTCCCTCCAACGAGCGGCTCTGTAACTGAATAAATTATGTTAATGAGGCCGGCCCATATGTCGAGCGATGGGGGCGTGGGCGCTGAACCCGTCGCAATAAACTCGCGACGGCTTTAACAGAAACATTATGTTAATGAGCTACCAGTCACTGGGCGTGGCTTTGCCCAAATAAGGATTGCCACTGGAACGATATCGGCAGTGACACAAACGGAGGTGACGTCACGCTCAAGAGCGCGGTGGACGGGGGAGGGGTGAATACCGTGGTGACATGACGTCACTAGCGAGGTACACCTCCCCCTGGGGTTTCACGCCAATGAAGTAATGCAGAGTGGTGACGTCACAGAGTTGGAGTTTAAAGTTGAATTAGATTCATTTTCCATTGCTCCCTCCCTTTGGTGTGTGAGCTCAGCAACAACGTGGACATTATTGTGTATACACTGTGTGTGTGTACACTGTGTGTGTGTCACTATGTCACTGTGTGTGTGTCACTGTGTGTGTGTACACTGCGTGTGCACACTGTGTGTCACTGTGTGTGTGTACACTGTGTGTGTGTACACTGTGTGTACACTATGTGTATACACTGTGTGTGTACACTGTGTGTGTGTACACTGTGTGTGTGTACACTGTGTGTGTGTGTACTGTGTGTACATTTCGATTTAAAGCTTACGTGACTGCAATGATTCATCTTCTTTGGTTCTTTCGGTAAAGTCACGTAGAATGATAATAAAATAATAAATTGATAAAATAAAATAACACAATAATATTCTCACGACGTTTCGGCCACAACACAAGCGGCCTTCATCAGGTGAAGGGGGCGAGACTGTCTGGTAGGACAGCGCTGGAGTGAAAGAGCCACGTTCAGATACGGCCTTTAAGCTGTGTGAGAGGAACAAAGCGCCTTGACAAAGGAATTAGCATATAATTTAGCATTGAAATGGCTGAATGATTAGCTTGTGACTGGTCACAGAAATAGCTATGTTAAAAGTTGAAGCATACACACCCGCAGATGCACCCATTGTTAACGGAATTAGCATAGAATTTAGCATTGAAATAGCTAAGTTAAGGCATACACATCTTGACAATGGAATTAGCATAGAATTTAGCATTGAGATAGCTGAGTGATTAGCTTGTACCTGCTGCAGAGATAGAGCTTGTACCTGCTGTAGAAATAGCTACGTTAAAGTCAGAGCATACACATTCACCGAGGCCCTTAGTACAAATCAAACAGGAGAATTTAGCATTGAAATAACTAGGCGAATCCAGCATTGAAACAACTGAGTGATTAGCTAGTGACTGGTCACAGAAATGACTACACATCTGAGCTATTCACAGTACTATATAGTGAACCAATAAAAAATAAAATATAAATTTCCTTCATGTTATCAATAAACTCTATATTCTCCAATCAGCTAAGCTACCAACAATAAGTCGTTATATATCACAATGCTATATGGCGAAAAAATGGGTGGATTCTTACCCTCAAATTTCAGCACTACGGATAGCTACGGGCCCCGTTCAGACGGACGAGTTCGTCCATGGTCGGAACAGAGGAGGGGGAGAGAGACAGCTGCGAGGCCCTAGTATGCTCCATGTTGTAAAACTATACCATTAACCGTGGTGTGAGAGGTATTAAGAGGCAATGCTGGCGAAAGAGCTGCGGTCTGAAGGTCATCGTAAAAATACAATTAATTAAGAACAGAAATGATTTAAAACATCTTTCCAGTGGTTACTAAGCCTGAATCCATCTTCTCGGTTGAAATTGTCTCTGTGCTTGTATATGTGAATGGCCTCATGAACGAATCTCTCATGGTAGCCGGTTGGTTTGCAAAGAACCTCCGTCTTGGAGAAGTCAATGTCATGTGAGCCCACTGAATTATAACAGTGATCTGCCACGGCAGAGGAGTTCGTCCTACCGTGTTTCAAGTCTGCTTTGTGTTCGCGGATGCGGTCCGAGATATGTCTTTTGGTTTCTCCAATGTAGCTACAACCACAGAGGCACTTTAGTTTGTAAACGCCCGGGTACTGTATGTCTGGAACAGTATCTTTTACAGATGGAACTAAATCACGGATTTTATGTACTGTGTTGAATCGGACCTGGATCTTGTGTTTGTTCAGGAAAAGATAGACGTCAACAAAGTCGTAATTAATCGCAGTAACAGTTCCATTTCTGATGGTCTGAAATCCGTTTTAGCTAAAGGTCTAAACTTTGCTGTCACACCGAGACACTTACCGGTTAATGATATCATTGCCCATGTCGACGTTGCACTCAAGGGCTTGAGTCACATCTCTGCAGACGTAGCAAGATCTGAAATCGCTGCAACCCTCAAAAACGCTAAGTTGCCACCCAGCAACATCAGCAAAGACGAACGTTTTGAATTATCTCAATTAAAAAATAGGGATGATATTGTCGTCCTCTCAGCCGACAAAGGCAATGCCACTGTCATCATGGACAAAACAGAATATAACAACAAAATTCAAGAACTACTCAACGATGGCAGCTACACAAAAATAAAAAGAGATCCCACCAACAGCCTGGTCACAAAAACGAACAAAATCATCTCTGATTCAACAGCATTAATTGATGAGATCAAACAGTTCTCGTTGAAGCCCTCTGCTGCCAGACCACCAAGATTATATGGCCTTCCAAAGATACACAAAGAAGATACACCCCTTCGTCCCATCGTCTCTACTATCAGCTCCCCCACCTACAAACTGGCACGTTTTCTTGCTGATATACTGCGACCTTTCACTGGAAAAACCACCTCTGCGGTACTAAATTCTAGTCACCTGGTATCGACAATCAAAGGCATTTCCCTGTCCCCAAACGACCTGCTTGTCAGTTTTGATGTGGTGTCCTTGTTCACCAAAGTCCCGGTACCTGACACCATCGCTATCATTGAAGACCTGGTTCATCAAGGACTGCATACTGATGTACCCCCCCTGGTGAGACATTGCTTAACCAACACTTACTTCACCTGGAATGGAACGTTCTACAAACAAACTGAGGGCACCCCAATGGGCTCCCCCCTATCTCCGGTTGTAGCCAACGTATTCATGGAAAAATTTGAAACTGACGCCATCCAGACTGCCACTCTACGCCCGACCTTATGGAAGAGGTACGTTGATGACACCTTTGTCATCTGGCCACATGGCCAGCCTGCTCTAGACCAATTCCGCGACCACATCAATTCCATACACCCAGCCATCAGATTTACCATGGAGATCGAAAAAGATGGCAAACTACCCTTTTTGGATGTCTTAATTAAAAGAAGACATGATGGTTCAATGAGCCACTCTGTCTACAGGAAAGCTACCCATACAGATGCTTACTTGAAACCGGATTCCCACCACCATCCATCCCAGAAGAACTCCCTCATCAAGACTCTATACCATAGAGCCCAATGCATTTCCGACCAGGAACACATTACCAGTGAACTCAAGCACGTACACCAGGCTCTCAGGGCTAATGGCTACTCCGACTACACAATCCGCAAAGCCATCACTCCAGTCATGAAGAAGGATCCTCTTGTGGAGCCACTCAAAACCATCACCTTACCCTACATTGCAGGGGTCACTAAAAAGATCTCCAAAATCCTGAACAAACACAAGATCCAGGTCCGATTCAACACAGTACATAAAATCCGTGATTTAGTTCCATCTGTAAAAGATGCTGTTCCAGACATACAGTACCCGGGCGTTTACAAACTAAAGTGCCTCTGTGGTAGTAGCTACATTGGAGAAACCAAAAGACATATCTCGGACCGCATCCGCGAACACAAAGCAGACTTGAAACACGGTAGGACGAACTCCTCTGCCGTGGCAGATCACTGTTATAATTCAGTGGGCTCACATGACATTGACTTCTCCAAGACGGAGGTTCTTTGCAAACCAACCGGCTACCATGAGAGATTCGTTCATGAGGCCATTCACATATACAAGCACAGAGACAATTTCAACCGAGAAGATGGATTCAGGCTTAGTAACCACTGGAAAGATGTTTTAAATCATTTCTGTTCTTAATTAATTGTATTTTTACGATGACCTTCAGACCGCAGCTCTTTCGCCAGCATTGCCTCTTAATACCTCTCACACCACGGTTAATGGTATAGTTTTACAACATGGAGCATACTAGGGCCTCGCAGCTGTCTCTCTCCCCCTCCTCTGTTCCGACCATGGACGAACTCGTCCGTCTGAACGGGGCCCGTAGCTATCCGTGGTGCTGAAATTTGAGGGTAAGAATCCACCCATTTTTTCGCCATATAGCATTGTGATATATAACGACTTATTGTTGGTAGCTTAGCTGATTGGAGAATATAGAGTTTATTGATAACATGAAGGAAATTTATATTTTAGTTTTTATTGGTTCACTATATAGTACTGTGAATAGCTCAGATGTGTAGTCATTTCTGTGACCAGTCACTAGCTAATCACTCAGTTGTTTCAATGCTGGATTCGCCTAGTTATTTCAATGTTAAATTCTCCTGTTTGATTTGTACTAAGGGCCTCGGTGAATGTGTATGCTCTGACTTTAACGTAGCTATTTCTACAGCAGGTACAAGCTCTATCTCTGCAGCAGGTACAAGCTAATCACTCAGCTATCTCAATGCTAAATTCTATGCTAATTCCATTGTCAAGATGTGTATGCCTTAACTTAGCTATTTCAATGCTAAATTCTATGCTAATTCCGTTAACAATGGGTGCATCTGCGGGTGTGTATGCTTCAACTTTTAACATAGCTATTTCTGTGACCAGTGACAAGCTAATCATTCAGCCATTTCAATGCTAAATTATATGCTAATTCCTTTGTCAAGGCGCTTTGTTCCTCTCACACAGCTTAAAGGCCGTATCTGAACGTGGCTCTTTCACTCCAGCGCTGTCCTACCAGACAGTCTCGCCCCCTTCACCTGATGAAGGCCGCTTGTGTTGTGGCCGAAACGTCGTGAGAATATTATTGTGTTATTTTATTTTATCAATTTATTATTTTATTATCATTCTACGTGACTTCACCGAAAGAACCAAAGAAGATGTGTGTACATTGTGTGTACACTGCGTGTGTGTGTACATTTGTGTGTGTGTACAGTGTGTATACACTGTGTGTGTACACTATACTCTTTGGTTCTATTGGGTAAAGTCACGTAGGTGAAAATAAAATAAAAATCACGACGTTTCGGTCACAACACAAGCGGCCTTCATCAGGTGAAGGGACGAGACTGCCTGGAGGACAGCGCTGGAGTGAGAGAAGCCACGCTTAGATCACGACCTTTAAGCTTGTGATCGCGGCATCTTTTGAGGAAGGTCAGCGTCTCGATGAGTTGCGACTTCTTGTCCCGTTGTCTGTTAATAGAATAGAACCAAAGAGTATGGATCCTAGCAGTCACGAAAGCTTTAAATCTAGAATTGTGTGTACACTGTTTGTATACAGTGTGTGTTCACCGTTTGTATACACTGTGTGTGTACACTGTGTGTATACACTGTGTGTCGCTGTGTGTCACTGTGTGTGTCACTGTGTCACTGTGTGTGTCACTATGTGTGCGTCACTGTGTCAGTGTGTATATACTGCGTGTGTATATATACTGCGTGTGCACACACTGTGTGTGTACACTATGTATATACACTGTGTGTGTACAGTGTCACTGTGTGTGTGTACACTGTGTGTGTGTACACTGTGTACCCTGTGTGTACACTGTGTGTACACTGTATGTGTGTACAGTGTGTACAGTGTGTGTACACTGTGTGTGTACACTGTGTGTGTGTACACTGTGTGTGTGTACACTGTGTATACAGTGTGTGTGTACACTGTGTGTGTACCCTGTGTGTGTACACTGTGTGCACTGTGTGTGTGTACACTGTGTGTACACTGTGTGTGTGTACACTGTGTGTGTGTACACTGTTTGTGTCCGCATTGAACCGAACCCCCAGCAAGGCCATCTACTTAATGACGAGAGAAAATTCACACGAAATCTCCTTTTCAATGAAGTCTTCCAGATGTAAATTGATACAAGCTTTTAATGAAGAAATAAAATCATCCAATTCAAAACACAACACAATTCAAAGATGTTTCATTTTACAACTTCAAAACGGAGCATGGGGTACTTGCGTGAATGCGTCCTTCGTGTGCAAATGTTGTGACTTTCCTGGCCTGAAGGCCGTCAATGTGTTGAACCGTTATTGGTGCACAGCGTCTCAACAACAGCAGTGGGGTTTGCTTCAACCGATAGGTAACGAACATCCAGACGTCAATCAGCAAGGTGCATTTCTAGCCCTAGTTAGACAAAATCTACGTCAACACGTAAGACAAAACTACAATTCGTGTTGTAGAGAATGTACCTCCTCCTATACGTGTAACTTTCAAGTGGTATGCCTTGTGACTCATGAATGATCCGAGTGTGCTACCTATTTCAAAGACAATGAGTTGCTCCAGAGGCAGATGCTTCGTGGAACACAAAAACACCCTTTGACCTGTATCACAAGAACAACGGGTCTCACCTGAGTTCTCTGTACAGGTTACTTTCAAACGCACACACACACTTTGTCCTAACATCACTTATTCAATGTTTGACCCTTACAGATCAAATGTTACAAGTATGCACAAAACCAGACAAGTATACATTCTAAATTTATTGACAGGCATATTAACCATTACTGCAGTGAAATATACTGCATCACGTTACATCATATTAACAAGAAGCTTTTAAAAAAAGTTGCACAGTCTGCTTCAAAGTGTATGTTAAACATACTATTGTGTCATTCAAAACGAGTAGGCCATTGCATGCTGGCGTCTGAGTGAAATTGTAGCAAATTCTAAACATTACCTACAAACTACACAACTGAGATGACACATCAATCATCGCCCCCTACTGACAGGCTCTAGTCCACATGCAGGCCGGTGCAGGGCCACCACCTTGTGCCACACAGGGGCAGCTGCTACTTGGGGATGCTCTTCGAGTGTTTCAGAAGAGGTACGACACAAAACTCCGAGTTGCTGAGGCAATTAAGCAAGCACCATGTAAAAGCAATTGTTATAACATAGTGAATGCTTGGGAGCTTATTGGCTCTTGCTCCTGGTTAGAGATCTACCCAACTCACGGGCCCACAAAGTGCTCAACTTCACATTACTGTCATTAAAGGCCTGTGACAAAGGTGCATCTATTGTAGCGACATCGTCTCTGGCTTACACATCTACCGGGTCTCCACTTGACTTTGTATTGTCTAGGAGCAAGTCCACCCACACCTCCACTTCCACAAACTGCTGGGAGTTGCCTCAATCTGCCTCAGTCAGAATTATCCTCCTGCTTCACGTTGCCTTCATCAATGTAAAGGTCCCATTCTGGAGATGAATCTTCATCTTCACATTTTACCTTCACTTCTTCGCTTATCACTTCTTTACATTTCACCTTCACCTCTTCATATTTGACCTTGATACCTTTAAAAGTGTCCAAGCTGGGATTTTCGTCTGGTTCTTGTTTCATGAGGGATGGGCTCATTGCGGCACTTTGACTTTCACAAGCTGATTTCAGACTCCGACTCCGCTCCTTGTGATGCCTTTTTGTTCTCTGGTGTCTTCGAAGAGTTGATGAATCTGCAAACGGCTTCCCGCACAGAGCACACTTGAAGGGTTTCTCTCCTGTGTGTGTTCTCTGGTGTTTTACAAGATCAGATGACTGTGCAAATGCCTTCCCACAAACACTGCACTTGAAGGGTTTCTCTCCCGTGTGTGTTCTTTGGTGTTTTACAAGATTACATGACTGTGCAAACGCCTTGCCACACACACTGCACCTGAAGGGTTTCTCTCCCGTGTGTGTTCTCTGGTGGGTCTGAAGAACTGATGGCCATGCAAATGCCTTGTTACACACAGTACATTTGAAGGGTTTCTCTCCTGTGTGACTCATCTGGTGCCGTGTCAAATTTCCAGTCCGGTCCGTGCTGTATGCACGCTGGTCGCATTGTTGACTTGTCGTACCGAGCTGCGCTGAGTGCATTTGCTCCATCAGACCAATTCTGCAGAGGAAGCGTCAGCTGCAGACAGAAAAAAAGAATATCCACACCATCTACACGTCAGGCACAGAGGAATGCACACGTGACTTACACGTCTATACTTATTAATATATTCATGATGTAGTGAAAAAGTTTCCCAAATTCATCAGATTTGATGAACGTGCAAACGCCTTCACGTACAGAGTGCACCTGAAGGGTTTTTCTCCACGGGGTGCTATGGCACACAGTGAGAGGGAAAATGTCATTAATATGCCTGGAAGCCTTCATATCAAGATGAATGTTAACCCAAAACTCTATGCACACAATTTCGGCTGACTACAAAAGAAATATTTATGAAAGCTAAATTCGGCTGACATAGCAAAGGGTGTTGAAAACAATACTATTTCTGTTATGCAGGAATGCATTAATTAACGTTCAATCGCAAGTCAGGTGTGAATCCAGGCTCAGATGTCCTTGAATGCTGGGGATGAACAGTTCCGACTTCAGCTGCATGTGTGTGCTGTCTTCACCTCCTGTTTCCATTCTTATAAAGAGTTCCAGAGGAAAACAAAAATAAACTATTGTTTTGATATAACCTCCGTGTTCAACAGAGTTAATAGACTTTACTGCAAATACAAACTTGACACTGTCACACACTGCCATGGGTAAACAGGTGGTGGTGTGACCAGAACCATGCCTGGCCACCTTCATCTGCTCAGCATTAATTCTTCCTCACTCCACCAAGTAATGAATCGAGGATCATCAACATAGCCGAGGCTATCCGTGTCTCTGTCTCTCTCTCCCCGTGGTGAAGGTGTTCCCCTCCACACATTCAGAGTCAACAGCGGCACGCGCTTAGTGTCTTTGACCGATAGATACATTGACGCACGTATTGTTTGTTCTTTCAGTAAAGTCACGTAGATAGAAAATAAAATAACAGATTAAATTCAATAAGATAAAGACCACTTGTGTTGCGATCGAAACGTCGTGGGTTTTTTGCTTTATTTTCAATTTTTTATTTTCATTTAATTTTATTGTTATTTTAATTTTATTTTCTATCTACGTGACTTTACCGAAAGAACCAAGATTATTAATTCCTGCAGTCACCAAAGTTTTAAGTCAAAACATTCACACACGTTGACAAAGCCTCACCTTGTGTTGTTGTGGGCAGGTCGCTTCAGATAACAAGAGCGGTATAGCAGCTCAAGCGGGCTTGGCCTGGTAACAAAAGAACGAAAATAAAAACTGCGTGAATATTTACAATAAAACAAAGTTACAAAGTGGCGAGCCGGGTGAAGACAAATTAAACTTAAGCGAGATAATTAAAGTAAACGCAATCAGGCGAGGGCAGGAGGCAAGGCCCCGCGTGGCTAGGCCCCGCGTTGTAAAGTTCCAACCTGGACATCGATTCCAATGCTCGCTGCTACTCAACTGACATCCCTACGAGAGAGAGAGGCTCTACCTTGGTAAACAACAACAACAACCACCACCACCACAACGACCACCACCACAATCGCAATGAGAATTTCTCACCTCGGATTCCAGTGCAGTACCGATAGCTTCCTGTTACCTCGTGACGTCACGCAGCAGCAGGTGCCGTGATGTCACATCCGGGGTACGAGACCCGCTCCTCCCACAATGAGAGTCTCTGTAACTAAATAAATTAGAGAATGAATAAATTATGTTAATGTTCCGACCATATGTCGTGAGTGCTGAACCCGTCGCAATAAACTCACGACGGCTGTAACGAATTCATTATGTTAATGAGCCGCCAGTCACTGGGCGTGGCTTTGCCCAAATAAGGATTGGCAATGGAACGATATCGGCAGTGACCCTAGTGTACGTGACGTCACGTTCAAGAGCGCGGTGGAATAACTTGGTGACATGACGTCACCTGCGAGGTACACCTCCCCCTGGCGTTTCACACCGATGAAGTGATGCTGTTTGGTGACGTCACAGAGCGGGGTTGGAGTTTAAGTTGATTTAGATTCATTTTCCATTGCTCCCTCCCTTGGGTGCGTGGGCTCAGCTACAAGGTGGACATTATTGTGTATACACTGTGTGTGTACACTGTGTGTGTGTACACTGTGTGTATACTGTGTGTGTACAATGTGTGTGTGTGTGTACAGTGTATACACTGTGTGTGTACACTGTGTGTGTACACTGTGTATACTGTGTGTGTGTACACTGTGTGTGTGTACACTGTGTGTGTACACTATGTGTGCATACATTGTGTGTACACTGTGTGTGTACACTATGTATACTGTGTGTGTGTACACAGTGTGTCTGCATCCAACCGAACCCCCGGCAAGGCCATCTACTTAATGACGAGAGAAAATTCACACGAAATGTCCTTTTCAATGAAGTCTTCCAGATGTAAATTGATACAAGCTTTTAATGAAGAAATAAAATGATCTCATTCAAAACACAACACAATTCAAAGATGTTTCATTTTAAAACTTCAAAACGAAGCAAGGGGTACTTGCGTGAATGCGTCCTTCGTGTGCAAATGTTGTGACTTTCCTGGCCTGAAGGCCGTCAATGTGTTGGACCATTAAATGGTGCACAGCGTCTCAACAACAGCAGTGGGGTTTGCTTCAACCAATAGGTAACGAACATCCAGACGTTAATCAGCAAGGAGCATTTCTAGTCCCAGTTAGACAAAATCTACGTCAACACGTAACACAAAACTACAATTCGTGTTGTAGAGAATGTACCTCCTCCTATACGTGTAACTTTCAAGTGGTATGCCTTGTGACTCATGAATGATCCGAGTGTGCTACCTATTTCAAAGACAATGAGTTGCTCCAGAGGCAGATGCTTCGTGGAACACAAACACACCCTTTGACCTGTATCACAAGAACAACGGGTCTCACCTGAGTTCTCTGTACAGGTTACTTTCAAACACACACACACACACTTTGTCCTAACATCACTTATTCAATGTTTGACCCTTACAGATCAAATGTTACAAGTATGCACAAAACCAGACAAGTATACATTCTAAATTTATTGACAGGCATATTAACCATTACTGCAGTGAAATATACTGCATCACGTTACATCATATTAACAAGCTTTTAAAAAAAGTTGCACAGTCTGCTTCAAAGTGTATGTTAAACATACTATTGTGTCATTCAAAACGAGTAGGCCATTGCATGCTGGCGTCTGAGTGAAATTGTAGCAAATTCTAAACATTACCTACAAACTACACAACTGAGATGACACATCAATCATCGCCCCCTACTGACAGGCTCTAGTCCACATGCAGGCCGGTGCAGGGCCACTACCTTGTGCCACACAGGGGCAGCTGCTACTTGGGGATGCTCTTCGAGTGTTTCAGAAGAGGTACGACACAAAACTCCGAGTTGCTGAGGCAATTAAGCAAGCACCATGTAAAAGCAATTGTTATAACATAGTGAATGCTTGGGAGCTTATTGGCTCTTGCTCCTGGTTAGAGATCTACCCAACTCACGGGCCCACAAAGTGCTCAACTTCACATTACTGTCATTAAAGGCCTGTGACAAAGGTGCATCTATTGTAGCGACATCGTCTCTGGCTTACACATCTACCGGGTCTCCACTTGACTTTCACAAGTATTCATTCTAAATCATTGACGGGCATATTAACAACATTGAATTACTGCAGCGAAATTGACTGCATCACGTTACATCATATTAACAAGAAGTTATTTTACAAATACGCACCGTCTGCTTAACAGTGTATGTACACCGTACTTTTGTTGCGTCATTCAAAACGAGTAGGTCGTTGCATGCTGGCGCCTGGGTCAAAATGTAGCAAATTTTAAACATTACGCTACAAATAATAGATCACGGCACTTCGATGGCAACACAAGCAATCGTCATCAGGTGGGACAAGCACAGCAGCAATAAGAGGAAACTGCTGGAGTAGGCGCCTACTACTTCAGCAGTTTCTCTTGCTGTGGTTGTCCCATCTGATGACGATTGCTTGTGTTGTGATCTAAACGCCGTGATCTGCTATGTTTCTACCCACGTGGTGACTTTACTGAAATAACTCAACAGTGTGGATTCCTGCAGTCACGAAAGCTTCGAATCAAGATTGCCTACAAACTACACAACTGAGATGACGCATCAATCATCGCCCCCTACTGATAGGTTCTTGTCGACATGCAGGCTGGTGCAGGGCCACCACCTTGTGCCACACAGGGGCAGCTGCTACTTGGGGATGCTCGAGTGTTTCAAACGAGGTACGACACAAAACTCCGAGTTGCTGAGGCGGTTAAGCAAGCACCGTGTAAATGCAATTATTATCATAACATAGTGAATGCTTGGGAGCTTATTGTCTCTCGCTCCTGGTTAGAGATCTACCCAACCCACGGGCCCACAAAGTGTCCAACTTCACGTTCTTGTCATTAAAGGCCTATGACAAAGGTGCATCTATTGGAGCGACATCATCTCAAGCTTACACATCTACCGGGTCTCCACTTGACTTTGTATTGTCTAGGAGCAAGTCCACCCACACCTCCACTTCCACAAACTGCTGGGAGTTGCCTCGCTCTGCCTCAGTCAGAATTCTCCTCCTGCTTCACGTTGCCTCCATCGATGTGAAGGTCCCATTTTGGAGTTGAATCTTCATCTTCACATTTTACCTTCACTTCTTCGCTCTTCACCATCACTTCTTCACATTTCACGTTCACCTCTTCATATTTCACCTCGATACCTTTAAAAGAGTCCAAGCTGGGATTTTCTTCCGGTTCGTGTTTCATGAGGGATGGGCTCATTGCGGCACTTTGACTTTCACAAGCTATTTCAGACTGCACTCCGTGTGGATCTTCTGATGCTTCTGTGTTCTTTGGTGTACTTGAAGATTTGATGAATCTGCAAATGCCTTCCCAGACACACTGCACTTGAAGGGTTTCTCTCCCGTGTGTGTTCTCTGGTGTTTTTTTAAGAGTAGATGAATTTGAAAATGTCCTCCCACACACACTGCACCTGAAGGGTTTCTCTCCCGTGTGTGTTCTCTGGTGTGTTTTAAGAGATGAATCTGAAAAAGTCTTCCCACACACAGTGCATTTGAAGGGTTTCTCTCCCGTGTGTATTCTCTGGTGTTTTTTAAGAGCAAATGACTGTGAAAATGCCTTTCCACACACACTGCACTTGAAGGGTTTCTCTCCGGTGTCTATTCTCTGGTGTGTTTTAAGAGCAAATGAATCTGAAAATGTCTTCCCACACACACTGCACTTGAAGGGTTTCTCTCCCGTGTGTGTTCTCTGGTGTCTTTGAAGATGAGATGAATCTGAAAACGCCTTCCCACACACACTGCACTCGAAGGGTTTCTCTCCCGTGTGTGTTCTCTGGTGTTTTTTAAGAGATGAATCTGAAAATGTCTTCCCACACACAGTTCACTTGAAGGGTTTCTCTCCCGTGTGTGTTCTCTGGTGTGTTTTAAGAGCAGATGAATCTGAAAATGTCTTCCCACACATACTGCACCTGAAGTGTTTCTCTCCCGTGTGTGTTCTCTGGTGTGTTTTAAGAGCAAATGAATCTGAAAATGTCTTCCCACACACACTGCACTTGAAGGGTTTCTCGCCCATGTGTGTTCTATGGTGTCTTTGAAGATGAGATGAATCTGAAAATGCCTTCCCACACACACTGCACTTGAAGAGTTTCTCTCCCGTGTGTGTTCTCTGGTGTGTTTTAAGAGCAAATTAATCTGAAAATGTCTTCCCACACACACTGCACTTGAAGGGTTTCTCGCCCGTGTGTGTTCTCTGGTGTCTTTGAAGATGAGATGAATCTGAAAATGCCTTCCCACACACACTGCACTTGAAGGGTTTCTCTCCCGTATGTGTTCTCTGGTGTGTTTTAAGAGCAGATGACTGTGAAAATGCCTTCCCACACACAGTACACCTGAAGGGTTTCTCTCCCGTGTGTGTTCTCTGATGTGTTTTAAGAGCAGATAACTGTGAAAATGCCTTCCCACACACAGTGCACTTGAAGGGTTTCTCTCCTGTGTGTGTTCTCTGGTGGGTCTCAAGAGCTGATGGCCATGCAAATGCCTTGTCACACACAGTGCACTTGAAGGGTTTCTCTCCTGTGCGAGTTCTCTGGTGCTGTGTCAAATTTCCAGTCCAATCCGTGCTGTATGCACGCTGGTCACATTGTTGACTTGTCGTACCGAGCTGTGCTGAGTGCATTTGCTCCATCAGACCAGCGTCAGCTGCAGACAGAAAATAAGAATATCCACACCATCTACACGTCAGTATCGAGCCATGGAGGAATGAATATATACAGTCACACGTGACTTACACGTCTATATTCATTCATGTATTCACGACTAGCTGTACTACCCGGCTTCGCCCGGGACTTGGATCCACCACGTCCGGCCGCCTTTGTCTCCCCAGTGGCGATGTTCACACCACAACAGTTACTCGTTTGAGGCTGAGTCGACCTAGGGGAGGCCCAGAAGCGGTTCAAATAATCGTCACCGGTGGTGGCCGTGAGGGGGAATCGAACTCGGGTCACCGGGTTCGTAGCGCGGCGTAGCGCTAACCGCTACACTACAATGCGTTACGCTTCCACACACACACAGACACACATAGACACAGACACACACAGACACACACACACAGACACACACAGACACACACACAGGCACACAGACACACACAGACAACGCTAACCACTACACTACAATGAGTTACGCTTCCACGTGCGAGGGTCACGTGACAGATTTGACGTCACAGCTCACTTGCCGTGCAAAAAATCTATACATTATTGAGCTCCCCTCCCCCCCCAATAAAACACAAAAGTGTATTTGTATAATGTTTGCACGGTGTACAGTCTGGAAAGTACCTACATGGCAAATTTCCAGTTTGTTGCATGTCAGGAAGTACGCTAAACATTTTGAACAGACAACACACACAATCACAACTTTGCCTTTTATATATATTTGCAGATGCAGTGAAAAACTTTCCCAAATTCATCACGCGGTTTCAGTTTTTTGATTTTCAGTTTGATTTATTTTGGTTATAGTCCCGTGAGTCATTCGGCTCTTGAATCGGGTGCAACCACAACAAGCAACACAACAAAAACACGACCAAGAAAAACATCTTACAGTGACTATGTGTGACTGTGCAAACAGCACTGTCATGGCACGCAATGAGAGGGCAAATGTCATAAATATTCCTGTAAGCCCTCGCATCTTCAACATTAATGTTGCCATTGAAACGTGGGGTTTTTTGCTTCATTAAAAAAAATATTATCTGTTATTTATATTTTATTTTCTATCTACGTGACTTTACCGAAAGATCCAAGAATATTAATTCCTGCAGTCACCAAAGTTTTAAGTCAAAACATTCACACACGTTGACAAAGCCTCACCTTGTGTTGTTGTGGGCAGGTCGCTTCTGATAACAAGAGCAATATAGCAGCTCAAGCGGGTTTGGCCTGCTAACAAAAGAACGACAATAAAAAAACTGCGAGAATATTTACAATAAAACAAAGTTACAAAGTGGCGAGCCGGGTGAAGACAAATTAAACTTAAGCGAGATAATTAAAGTGAATGCAATCAGGCGAGGGCAGGAGGCAAGGCCCCGCGTGGCTAGGCCCCGCGTTGTAAAGTTCCAACCTGGACATCGATTCCCATGCTCGCTGCTACTCAACTGACATCCCTACGAGAGAGAGAGGCTCTACCTTAGTAAAAAAACAACTACCACCACCACAACAACCACAATCGCAATGAGAATTTCTCACTTCGGATTTCAGTGCAGGAAGCGATAGCTTCCTGTTACCTCGTGACGTCACGCGGCAGCAGGTGTCATGACGTCACATCCGGGGAACGGGACACACTCCTCCCACAATGAGCAGCTCCGTAACTAAATTATCGAGTGAATAAATTATGTTAATGTTGCGCCCATATGGCGTGAGTGCTGAACCCGTCGTAATAAACTCGCCACGGCTTTAACGGAAACATTATGTTAATGAGCCACCAGTCACTGGGCGTAGTTTTGCCCAAATAAGGATTGTACTTGAACAATATCGGCAGTGACCCAAGCGGAGCTGACGTCACGCTCAAGAGCGCGGTGGACGGGGTTGGGGTGAATACCTTGGTGACATGACGTCACTAGCGAGGTACACCTCCCCCTGGCGTTTCACGCCGATGAAGTAATGCTGAGTGGTGACGTCACAGAGAGGGGTTTGAGTTTAAGTTGATTTAGATTTTTTTCATTGCTCCCTCCCTTGGGTGCGTGGGCTCAGCTACAACAACGTGGACATTATTGTGTATACACTGTGTGTGTACACTGTGTGTGTACACTGTGTGTATACTGTGTGTGTACAATGTGTGTGTGTGTACAGTGTATACACTGTGTGTGTGTGTACACTGTGTGTACACTGTGTGTGTACACTATGTGTGTGTGTGTACACTGTGTGTGTACACTATGTCTGTGTGTACACTGTGTGTGTACACTGTGTGTGTGTGTACACTGTGTGTGTGTACTGTGTGTACATTGTGTGTGTACTGTGTGTGTACACTGTGTGTACAGTGCGTGTGTACACTGTGTGTACACTGTGTGTGTACACTGTGTGTGCAAGCCAACTGTGGACCGGTTTTGGTGGACAATGTCTCAACAGCAGTGGGGCTTGCTTCAAGCCATGGTTGAGAACATCCAGACGTTAATCAGCTAGGAGCATTTATAGTCCGAGTTCGACAAAATCTACGTCAACACGTAAGACAAAATTATAATTCGTGTTGCAGAGAATGTATCTCCTCTACGTGTAACTTTAAGGTGGTATGTCTTGTGACTGATGAATGATCCGAGTGTGCTTCCTATGTAAAGCCAATGAGTTGCTCCAGATACTTCATGAAACACAAAAGTACCGTTTGACCTGTATCACAAGAACAACAGGTCTCACCTGAGTTACAAGTACAGGTTGCTTCCAAAACACACACACACACACTTTGTCCTAACATCACTTATTCAATGTTTGACCCTTATAAATAAAATGTTGCATGTACACACAAAATCAGATAAGCGTTCAATCGAAATAATTAACAGGAATTTTAACAAAATTTAATTACTGCAGTGAAATATACTGCATCAGATAAAATCTGATTAAGAAGCTATTTGAAAAAAAAAGAATATGCACCGTCTGCTTAACAGTGGATGTAAAACATACTATTGTCATTCAAAACGAGTAGGCCATTGCATGCTGGCGAATTCTAAACATTAGCGACAAATTACATAACTGAGATGAAACATCAACCATCGCTCCCTACTGACAGCCTCTTGTTCACATACTCTTTGGTTCTTTCAGTAAAGTCACGTAGGTAGAACAAATAATAATATATCACGACGTTTCGCTCGTAACACAAGCGGTCGTCCTCAGGCGGAAAAAAATAATAAATGCAGGCCGGTGCAGGGCCACCACCCTGTGCCACACAGGGGCAGCTGCTTCTTGGGGATGCTCTTCGAGTGTTTCAGACGAGGTACGATACAAAACTCAGAGTTGCCGAGGCGATTAAGCAAGCACCGTGTAAAAGCAATTATCATGAGAACATCGTGAATGCTTGGGAGCTTATTGGCTCTCGCTCCTGGTCAGAGATCTCCCTAACCCACAGGTCCACAAAGACTGGCCGCTCGCTCTTACTCTGCAGGTTGAACCTAGGACCTGAGTGTTCAACGTCGCATTCTTTTCGTTAAAGGCCGGTGACAAAGGTGCATCTATCTCATGCTTACACATCTACCGGGTCTCCATTTAACTTTGTATTGTCTAGGAAGTCCACCCACACCTCCACTTCCACAAACTGCTGGGAGTTGCCTCGCTCTGCCTCACAGTCAGAATTCTCCTCCTGGTTCACGTTGCCTCCATCGATGTGAAGGTCCCATTTTGGAGTTGAATCTTCATCTTCACATTTCACCTTCACTTCTTCGCTCTTCACCATCACTTCTTCACATTTCACCTAGATACCTTTAAAACTGTCCAAGCTGGGATTTTCCTCCGGTTCTTGTTTCATGAGGGATGGGCTCATTGCGGCACTTTGACTTTCACAAGCTGATTTCAGACTCCACTCCTTGTGGATCTTCTGATGCTTCTGTGTTCTCTGGTGTACTTGAAGGTTTGATGAATTTGCAAACATCTGCCTGCACAGAGTACACTTGAAGGGTTTCTCTCCCGTGTGTGTTCTGTGGTGTGTTACAAGAGCAACCGACTGTGAAAATGCCTTCACACACACACTGCACTTGAAGGGTTTCTCTCCCGTGTGAGTTCTCTGGTGTGCTACAAGAGCAGATGACTGCGCAAATGCCTTCCCACACACACTGCACTTGAAGGGTTTCTCTCCCGTGTGTGTTCTCTGGTGTTCTACAAGAGCAGATGACCCTGCAAATGCCTTCCCACACACACTGCACTTGAAGGGTTTCTCTCCCGTGTGAGTTCTCTGGTGTGCTACAAGAGTAGAAGACTGTGAAAATGCCTTCACACACACTGCACTTGAAGGGTTTCTCTCCCGTGTGTGTTCTCTGGTGTATTTTAAGAGCAGATGACTGTGAAAATGCCTTCCCACACACAGTGCACTCGAAGGGTTTCTCTCCTGTGTGTGTTCTCTGGTGTGTTTTAAGAACTGATGGCCATGCAAATGCCTTGTCACACACAGTGCACTTGAAGGGTTTCTCTCCTGCGTGAGTTCTCTGGTGCTGTGTCAAATTTCCAGTCTGATCCGTGCTGTATGCACGCTGGTCGCAATGTTGACTTGTCGTACCGAGCTGCTGTGCTGACTGCCTTTGCTCCATCAGACCAGCGTCAGCTGCAGACAGAAAATAAGAATATCCACACCATCTACACGTCAGTATCGAGGCACAGAGGAATGCATATATACAGTCACATGTGACTTACACGTCTATACTTATTAATATATTCATGAAGTAGTGAAAAAGTTTCCCAAATTCATCACAGGGCTGTTATGGCACACAATGAGAGGGCAAATGGTTATAAATATGCCTGGAAGCCCTCGTATCTTCAAAATGAATGTTAACTCAAAACTCCGAGCACACAATATCGGCTGTCTGGATACAAAAGGAATATTTATGAGAGCTAAATTCAGCTGACATAGCAAAGGGTGTTGAAAACAATACCATTTGTGTTATGCATAAATTAATGTTCAATCGCAACTTAGAGGTGTGAATCCAGGCTCAGATGTCCTTAAACGCTGGGATGAACAGTTCCGACTTCAGCTGCATGTGTGTGCTATGTTAACTTCCTGTTTCCATTCTTATAAAGAGTTCCAGAAGAAAACAAAAGTAAACTACTGTTATGATACAACCTCCGTGTTCAACAGAGTTAATAGACGTTACTGCAAACACAAACTGTACACTGTCACTGGGTAAACAGGCGGTGGCGTGTCTAGAATCACGCCTGGCCACCTTCATCTGCTTGGCATGAATGCTTCCTCACTCCACCAAGTAATTAATTGAGGATCAACGAACATAGCCGACGCTAACTGGAGTTTGCGTGTCTCTCTCCGTGGTGAGATGTTAACTACCTCACCTGGTGTACAGGAAGTCGTGGGTTCGATCCCGACCCTGACGCCTGCTGTATATTTGGAGTTTGCGCGTCTCTCCGTATAGCGTCTTTGACCGATAGACATTTACACACGTATTCTTGTTGATTTCGGTAAAGTTACGTAGACAGAAAATAACAATAACAGATAATACAATTGAATTAAATAAAGACCACTTGTGTTGCGATCAAAACGCGAGTTTTTTTGCTTTATTTACTATTTTTTATTTTTATTACGTTATTTAATTTTCTATCTACGTGACTTTACCGAAAGAACCAAGAATATTAATTCCTGCAGTCACCAAAGTTTTAAGTCAAAACATTCACACACGTTGACAAAGTCTCACCTTGTGTTGTTGTGGGCAGGTCGCTTCTGACAACAAGAGCGGTATAGCAGCTCAAGCGGGCTTGGCCTGCTAACAAAAGAAAATAAAAACTGCGTGAATATTTACAATAAAACAAAGTTACAAAGTGGCGAGCCGGGTGAAGACAAATTAAACTTAAGCGAGATAATTAAAGTGAACGCAATCAGGCGAGGGCAGGAGGCAAGGCCCCGCGTGGCTAGGCCCCGCGTTGTAAGGTTCCAACCTGGACATCGATTCCCATGCTCGCTGCTACTCAACCGACATCCCTACGAGAGAGAGGCTCTACCTTGGTAAACAACAACAACCACCACCACCACAACCACCACCACAACGATGAGAATTTCTCACCTCGGATTTCAGTGCAAGCGCGCACACGGCAGCTTCCTGTTGCCTCGCGACAGCAGGAAGTAGTATGACGTCACTTCCCTCCCACGAGCGGCTCTCTAAGTGAATAAATTATGTTAATGAGACCAGACCATACGTCGAGGGATGGGGGCGTTGGCGCTGAACCCGTCGCAATAAATTCGCGACGGCTTTAACGGATACATTATGTTAATGAGCCGCCAGTCACTGGGCGTAGCTTTGCCCAAATAAGGATTGCCACTGGACCGATATCGGCAGTGACCCAGGCGGAGGTGACGTCACGCTCAAGAGCTCGGTGGACGGGGGAGGGGTGAATACCTTGGTGACATGACGTCACTAGCAAGTTACACCTCCCCCTTGCGTTTCACGCCGATGAGGTATGGCAGAGTGGTGACGTCACAGAGTTGGAGTTTAAGTTGATTTAGATTCATTTTCTACTGCTCCCTCCCTTGGGTGTGTGAGCTCAGCAACAACAACGTGGACATTATTGTGTATACACTGTGTGTGTACACTGTGTGTGTGTACACTGTGTGTCACTGTTTGTGTGTACACTGTGTGTACACTGTGTGTGTGTACACTGTGTATACTGTGTGTGTGTACACAGTGTGTGTCCGCATTGAACCGAACCCCCGGCAAGGCCATCTACTTAATGACGAGAGAAAATTCACACGAAATGTCCTTTGCAATGAAGTCTTCCAGATGTAAATTGATACAAGCTTTTATTGAAGAAATAAAATCATCTAACTCAAAACACAACACAATTCAAAGATGTTTCATTCTAAAACTTCAAAACGGAGCATGGGGTACTTGCGTGAATGCGTCCTTCGTGTGCAAATGTTGTGACTTTCCTGGCCTGAAGGCCGTCAACGTGTTGGACCTTTATTGGTGCACAGCGTCTCAACAACAGCAGTGGGGTTTGCTTCAACCGATGGTTACGAACATCCAGACGTGAATCAGCAAGGACCATATCTAGTCCCAGTTAGACAAAATCAACGTCAACACGTAAGACAAAACTACAATTTGTGTTGTAGAGAATGTACCTCCTCCTATACGTGTAACCTTCAAGTGGTATGCCTTGTAACTGATGAATGATCCAAGCGTGCTCCCTATTTCAAGGAAAATGAGTTGCTCCAGAGGCAAACGCTTCGTGAAACACAAAAGTACCCTTTGACCTGTATCACAAGAACAACGGGTCTCACCTGACTTCCCTGTACAGGTTACTTCCAAAACACACACACACACTTTGTCCTAACATCACTTATTCAATGTGTGACCTCAGACAAAATGATACATGTACGCGCACAGACAAGTATTCATTATAAATCATTGACGGGCATATTAACAACATTGAATTACTGCAGCGAAATTGACTGCATCACGTTACATCGTATTAACAAGAAGCTATTTTACAAATATGCACCGTCTGCTTAACAGTGTATGTACAACAAACTATTGTTGCGTCATTCAAAACGAGTAGGCCGTTGCATGCTGGCGTCTGGGTCAAAATGTAGCAAATTCTAAACATTACGCTACAAATAATAGATCACGGCGTTTCGAATGGCAACACAAGCAATCATCATCAGGTGGGACAAGCACAGCAGCAATAAGAAACTGCTGGAGTAGGCGCCTACTACTTCAGCAGTTTCTCTTGCTGTGGTTGTCCCACCTGATGACGATTGCTTGTGTTGTGATCTAAACGCCGTCATCTGTTATGTTTCTACCCACGTGGTGACTTTACCGAAATAACTCAAGAGTGTGGATTCCTGCAGTCACGAAAGCTATGAATCAAGATTACCTACAAACTACACAACTGAAATTACGCATCAATCATCGCCCCCTGACAGGCTCTTGTCCACATGCAGGCTGGTGTAGGACCACCACCTTGTGCCACACAGGTGCAGCTGCTACTTGGGGATGCTCTTCGAGTGCTTCAGACGAGATACAAAACTCCGAGTTGCTGAGGCGGTTAAGCAAGCACCGTGTAACTGCAATTATTATAACATAGTGAATGCTTGGGGGCTTATTGTCTCTCGCTCCTGGTTAGAGATCTACCCAACCCACGGGCCCACAAAGACTGGCCGCTCTTACTCTGCAGGTTGAACCTAGGAACTGAGTGTCCAACTTCACGTTCTTGTCATTAAAGGCCTGTGACAAAGGTGCATCTATTGTAGCGACATCGTCTCTGGCTTACACATCTACCGGGTCTCCACTTGACTTTGTATTGTCTAGGAAGTCCACCCACACCTCCACTTCCACAAACTGCTGGGAGTTGCCTCGCTCTGCCTCAGTCAGAATTCTCCTCCTGCTTTACGATGTGAAGGTCCCATTTTGGAGTTGAATCTTCATCTTCACATTTTACCTTCACTTCTTCGCTCATCACTTCTTCCCTCTTCACCATCACTTCTTCACATTTCACCTTCACCTCTTCATATTTCACCTCGATACCTTTAAAAGTGTCCAAGCTGGGATATTCGTCCGGTTCGTGATTCACGAGGGATGGGTTCATTGCGGCACTTTGACTTTCACAAGCTGATTTCAGACTCCACTCCTTGTGGATCTTCTGATGCTTCTGTGTTCTCTGGTGTACTTGAAGATTTGATGAACGTGCAAATGCCTTCCCACACACACTGCACTTGAAGGGTTTCTCTTCTGTATGTGTTCTCTGGTGTTTTAAAAGCAGATGAATCTGAAACTGTCTTCCCACACACACTGCACTTGAAGGGTTTCTCTTCTGTGTGTGTTCTCTGGTGTTTTTTAAGAGCAGATGACCGTGAAAATGCCTTCCCACAAACACTGCACTTGAAGGGTTTCTCTCCCGTGTGTGTTCTCTGGTGTTTTTTAAGAGCAAATGACCGTGTAACCGCCATCCCGCACACACTGCACTTGAAGGGTTTCTCTCCCGTGTGTATTCTCTGGTGTTTTCTAAGAGTAGATAAATCTGAAAATGCCTTCCCACAAACACTGCACTTGAAGGGTTTCTCTCCCGTGTGTGTTCTCTGGTGGTTCTTAAAAACTGATGGCCATGCAAATGCCTTGTTACACACAGTACATTTGAAGGGTTTCTCTCCTGTGCGAGTTCTCTGGTGCCGTGTCAAATTTCCAGTCCGGTCCGTGCTGTATGCACGCTGGTCGCATTGTTGACTTGTCGTACCGAGCTGCGCTGAGTGCCTTTGCTCCATCAGACCAATTCTGCAGAAGAAGCATCAGCTGCAGACAGAAAAAAAGAATATCCACACCATCTACACGTCAGGCACAGAGGAATGCACACGTGACTTACACGTCTATACTTATTAATATATTCATGATGTAGTGAAAAAGTTTCCCAAATTCATCAGATTTGATGAATCTGCAAACGCCTTCACGCACAGAGTGCACCTGAAGGGTTTCTCTCCACGGGCTGCTATGGCACACAATGAGAGGGCAAATGTCATTAATATGCCTGGAAGTCCTCATATCTGCAAAATGAATGTTAACCCAAAACTCCGAGCACACAATTTCGGCTGTCTGACTACAAAGGAATATTTATGAAAGCTAAATTCGGCTGACATAGCAAAGGGTGTTGAAAAAAATACTATTTCTGTTGTGCAGAAATGCATTAATTAACGTTCAATTGCAACTCAGGTGTGAATTCAGGCTCATATGTCCTTGAATGCTGGGGATGAACAGTTCCGACTTCAGCTGCATGTGTGTGCTGTATTCACCTCCTGTTTCCATTCTTATAAAGAGTTCCAGCGGAAAACAAAAATAAACTATTGTTTTGATATAACCTCCGTGTTCAATAGAGTTAATAGACTTTACTGCAAACACAAACTTGACACTGTCACACACTGCCATGAGTAAACAGGTGGCGGTGTGACCAGCACCATGCCTGGCCACCTTCATCTGCTCAACATTAATTCTTCCTCACTCCACCAAGTAATGAATCGAGGATCAATCAACATAGCCGAGGCTATCCGTGTGTCTGTCTCTCTCTCCCCGTGGTGAAGGTGTTCCCCTCCACACATTCAGAGTCAACAGCGGCACGCGCTTAGCGTCTTTGACCGATAGATACATTGACACACGTATTGTTGGTTCTTTCAGTAAAGTCACGTAGATAGAAAATAAAAATAACAGATTACATTTAATAAGATAAAGACCACTTGTGTTCCGACCGAAACCTCGTGGGTTTTTTGCTTTATTTTCAATTTTTCATTTAATTTTATTGTTATTTTTATTTTATTTTCTATCTACGTGACTTTACCGAAAGAACCAAGAATATTAATTCCTGCAGTCACCAAAGTTTTAAGTCAAAACATTCACACACGTTGACAAAGCCTCACCTTGCGTTGTTGTGGGCAGGTCGCTTCTGATAACAAGAGCGGTATAGCAGCTCAAGCGGGCTTGGCCTGGTAACAAAATAAAATAAAAACTGTGTGAATATTTACAATAAAACAAAGTTACAAAGTGGCGAGCCGGGTGAAGACAAATTAAACTTAAGCGAGATTATTAAAGTGAATGCAATCAGGTGAGGGCAGGAGGCAAGGCCCCGCGTGGCTAGGCCCCGCGTTGTAAAGTTCCAACCTGGACATCGATTCCCATGCTCGCTGCTACTCAACTGACATCCCCACGAGAGAGAGCGAGGCTCTACCTTGGTAAACAACAACAACCACCACAACAACAACAACAACCACCACCACGACCACCACCACCACAACGATGAGAATTTCTCACCTCGGATTTCAGTGCGAGCGCGCCACGGCAGCTTCCTGTTACCTAGCGACAGCAGGAAGTAGTATGACGTCACTTCCCTCCCACGAGCGGCTCTGTAACCGAATAAATTATGTTAATGAGGCCGGCCCATATGTCAGCGATGGGGGCGTGGGCGCTGAACCCGTCGCAATAAACTCGCGACGGCTTTAACGAATACATTATGTTAATGAGCCACCAGTCACTGGGCGTAGTTTTGCCCAAATAAGGATTGCCACTGGAACGATATCGGCAGCGACCCAGGCGGAGGTGACGTCACGCTCAAGAACGCGGTGGACTGAATACCTTGGTGACATGACGTCACTACGGAGGGAAACCTCCCCCTGGCGTTTCACGCCGATGAGGTAATGCAGAGTGGTGACGTCACAAAGGTGGAGTTTAAGTTGATTTAGATTCATTTTCCATTGCTCCCTCCCTTGGGTGTGTGAGCTCAGCTACAACACCGTGGACATTATTGTGTATACACTGTGTGTGTGTGCACTGTGTGTATGTACACTATGTGTATACAATGTGTGTGTCACTGTGTGTCGCTGTGTGTCACTGTGTGTCACTGTGTGTGTGTACACTGTGTATACCCTGTCTGTCTACACTGTGTGTCACTGTGTGTGTGTACACTGTGTGTGTATATATACACTGTGTGTGTACCGTGTGTGTACACTGTGTATATACTGTATGTACAATGTGTGTGTACACTGTGTGTGTACAATGTGTGTGTACATTGTGTACACACTGTATGTACACTGTGTGTGTGTACACTGTGTATACACTGTGTGTACACTGTGTGTGTGTACACTGTGTGTGTACACTGTGTATGTGTACACTGTGTGTATACACTGTGTGTGTACGCTGTGTGTACACTGTGTGTGTGTACACTGTGTGTGTGTACACTGTTTGTGTCCGCATTGAACCGAACCCCCAGCAAGGCCATCTACTTAATGACGAGAGAAAATTCACACGAAATGTCCTTTTCAATGAAGTCTTCCACATGTAAATTGATACAAGCTTTTAATGAAGAAATAAAATCATCTAATTCAAAACACAACACAATTCAAAGATGTTTCATTTTAAAGACTTCAAAACGGAGCATGGGGTACTTGCGTGAATGCGTCCTTCATGTGCAAATGTTGTGACTTTCCTGGCCTGAAGGCCGTCAATGTGTTGGACCCTTATTGGTGCACAGCGTCTCAACAACAGCAGTGGGGTTTGCTTCAACCGATAGGTACGAACATCCAGACGTGAATCAGCAAGGAGCATTTCTAGTCCCAGTTAGACAAAATCTACATCAACACATAAGACAAAACTACAATTCGTGTTGTAGAGAATGTACCTCCTCCTAAACGTGTAACTTTCAAGTGGTATGCCTTGTAACTGATGAATGATCCGAGCGTGCTCCCTATTTCAAAGACGATGAGTTGCTTCAGAGGCAGACGCTTCGTGAAACACAAAAGTACCCTTTGACCTGTATCACAAGAACAACGGGTCTCACCTGAGTTCTCTGCACAGGTTACTTCCAAACACACACACACACTTTGTCCTAACATCACTTATTCAATGTGTGACCCTCAGATAAAATGTTACATGTACGCGCACAATCAGACAAGTATTAATTCTAAATTATTGACGGGCATATTGACGGGCATATTAACATTGAATTACTGCAGCGAAATTGACTGCATCACGTTACATCGTATTAACAAGAAGCTATTTTACAAATACGCACCGTCTGCTTAACAGTGTATGTACAACGTACTATTGTTGCGTCATTCAAAACGAGTAGGCCGTTGCATGCTGGCGTCTGGGTCAAAATGTAGCAAATTCTAAACATTACGCTACAAATAATAGATCACGGCGTTTCGATGGCAACACAAGCAATCGTCATCAGGTGGGACAAGCACAGCAGCAAGAAGAAGAAACTGCTGGAGTAGGCGCCTACTACTTCAGCAGTTTCTCTTGCTGTGGTTGTCCCACCTGATGACGATTGCTTGTGTTGTGATCTAAACGCCGTGATCTGTTATGTTTCTACCCACGTGGTGACTTTACCGAAAGAACTCAAGAGTGTGGATTCCTGCAGTTACGAAAGCTTCGAATCAAGATTGCCTACAAACTACACAACTGAGATGACGCATCAATCATCGCCCCCTACTGACAGGCTCTTGTCCACATGCAGGCCGGTGCAGGGCCACCACCTTGTGCCACACAGGGGCAGCTGCTACTTGGGGATGCTCTTCGAGTGTTTCAGACGAGGTACGACAGGAAACTTCGAGTTGCTGAGGCGGTTAAGCAAGCACCGTGTAAATGCAATTATTATAACATAGTGAATGCTTGGGGGCTTATTGTCTCTCGCTCCTGGTTAGAGATCTACCCAACCCACAGGTCCACAAAGACTGGCCGCTCGCCCTTACTCTGCAGATAGAACCTAGAAACTGAGTGTTCAACTTCACATTCTTGTCATTAAAGGCCTGTGACAAAGGTGCATCTATTGTAGCGACATCGTCTCAAGCTTACACATCTACCGGTTCTCCACTTGACTTTGTATTGTCTCGGAGGAAGTCCACCCACACCTCCACTTCCACAAACTGCTGGGAGTTGCCTCGCTCTGCCTCACAGTCAGAATTCTCCTCCTGCTTCACGTTGCCTCCATTGATGTGAAGGTCCCATTTTGGATTTGAATCTTCATCTTCACATTTCACCTTCACTTCTTCGCTCTTCACCATCACTTCTTCCCTCTTCACCATCACCTCTTCATATTTCACCTCGATACCTCTAAAAGTGTCCACGCTGGGATTTTCTTCCGGTTCGTGTTTCATGAGGGATGGGCTCATGGTGGCACTTTGACTTTCACAAGCTGATTTCAGACTCCACTCCTTGTGGATCTTCTGATGCTTCGGTGTTCTCTGGTGTACTTTAAGATGTGACTGTGCAAACGCCATCCCACACAGAGTGCACCTGAAGGGTTTCCCTCCTGTGTGTGTACTCCGGTGTCTTTGCAGATGTGATGACTGTGCAAACGCCTTCCCGCACATCGTGCACTTGAAGGGTTTCTCTCCCGTGTGTGTTCTCTGGTGTTTTTTAACAACAAATGACCGTGAAAACGCCTTCCAACACACAGTGCACTTGAAGGGTTTCTCTCCCGTGTGAGTTCTCTTGTGCCGTGTGAAATCTCCAGTCCGATCCGTGCTGTATGCACACCGGTCGCATTGGAGCCTTGTCCTACCGAGCTGCGCTGAGCGCATTTGCTCCATCAGACCAATTCTGCGGAGGAAGCGTCAGAGGAAGCGTCAGCTGCAGACAGAAAAAAATAATATCCACACCATCTACACGTCAGTATCGAGGCACAGAGGAATGCATATATAGTCACATGTGACTTACACGTCTACATTCATATATTCATGATGTAGTAAAAACGTTTCCCAAATTCATCACAGGGCTGTTATGGCACACAATGAGAGGGCAAATGGTCATAAACATGCCTGGAAGCCCTCGTATCTTCAAAATGAATGTTCACCAAAAACTCCAACCACACAATTTCAGCTGTCTGGCTTCAAAAGGAATATTTATGAGAGCTAAATTCAGCTGACACAGCAAAGGGTGTTGAAAACAATACTATTTGTGTTGTGCAGAAATTCATAAATTAACGTTCAATCGCAACTTAGAGGTGTGAATCCAGGCTCAGATGTCCTTAAATGCTGGGATGAACAGTTCCGACTTCAGCTGCATGTGTGCTGTGTTAACTTCCTGTTTCCATTCTTATAAAGAGTTCCAGAGGAAAACAAAAGTAAACTATTGTTATGATATAACCTCCGTGTTCAACAGAGTTAATAGACTTTACTGCAAACACAAACTGTACACTGTCACTGGGTAAACAGGCGGTGGCGTGTCTAGAATCATGCCTGGCCACCTTCATCTGCTTGGAATGAATGCTTCCTCACTCCACCAAGTAATTGAGGATCAACGAACATAGCCGAGGCTAACTGGAGTTTGCGTGTCTCTCGCCGTGGTGAGATGTTAACTACCTCACCTGGTATACAGGAAGTCGTGGGTTCGATCCCGACCCTGACGCCTGCTTATATTTGGAGTTTGCGCGTCACTCCGTTTAGCGTCTTTGACCGATAGACATTGACACACGTATTCTTGTTGATTTCGGTAAAGTTACGTAAATAGAAAATAAGAATAACAGATAATACAATTACATTAAATAAAGACCACTTGTGTTGCGATCAAAACGTGAGTTTTTTTGCTTTATTTACAATTTATTTTATTTATTTTTATTTTATTTTCTATCTACGTGACTTTACCGAAAGAACCAAGAATATTAATTCCTGCAGTCACCAAAGCTTTAAGTCAAAACATTCACACACGTTGACAAAGCCTCACCTTATGTTGTTGTGGGCAGCTCGCTTCTGATAACAAGAGCGGTATAGCAGCTCAAGCGGGCTTGGCCTGGTGAAAACAAAAGAAAATAAAAACTGCGTGAATATTGACAATAAAACAAAGTTACAAAGTGGCGAGCCGGGTGAAGACAAATTAAACTTAAGCGAGATAATTAAAGTGAATGCAATCAGGCGAGGGCAGGAGGCAAGGCCCCGCGTGGCTAGGCCCCGCGTTGTAAAGTTCCAACCTGGACATCGATTCCCATGCTCGCTGCTACTCAACTGACATCCCTACGAGAGAGAGAGGCTCTACCTTGGTAAACAACAACAACCACCACCACCACCACAACGACCACCACCACAACGATGAGAATTTCTCACCTCGGATTTCAGTGCAAGCGCGCACACGGCAGCTTCCTGTTGCCTAGCGACAGCAGGAAGTAGTATGACGTCACTTCTCTCCCACGAGCGGCTCTGTAACTGAATAAATTATGTTAATGAGGCCGGCCCATATGTCGAGGGATGGGGGCGTGGGCGCTGAACCCGTCGCAATAAACTCGCGACGGCTTTAACGGATGTCTTAATTAAAAGAAGACATGATGGTTCAATGAGCCACTCTGTCTACAGGAAAGCTACCCATACAGATGCTTACTTGAAACCGGATTCCCACCACCATCCATCCCAGAAGAACTCCCTCATCAAGACTCTATACCATAGAGCCCAATGCATTTCCGACCAGGAACACATTACCAGTGAACTCAAGCACGTACACCAGGCTCTCAGGGCTAATGGCTACTCCGACTACACAATCCGCAAAGCCATCACTCCAGTCATGAAGAAGGATCCTCTTGTGGAGCCACTCAAAACCATCACCTTACCCTACATTGCAGGGGTCACTAAAAAGATCTCCAAAATCCTGAACAAACACAAGATCCAGGTCCGATTCAACACAGTACATAAAATCCGTGATTTAGTTCCATCTGTAAAAGATGCTGTTCCAGACATACAGTACCCGGGCGTTTACAAACTAAAGTGCCTCTGTGGTAGTAGCTACATTGGAGAAACCAAAAGACATATCTCGGACCGCATCCGCGAACACAAAGCAGACTTGAAACACGGTAGGACGAACTTCTCTGCCGTGGCAGATCACTGTTATAATTCAGTGGGCTCACATGACATTGACTTCTCCAAGACGGAGGTTCCTTGCAAACCAACCGGCTACCATGAGAGATTCGTTCATGAGGCCATTCACATATACAAGCACAGAGACAATTTCAACCGAGAAGATGGATTCAGGCTTAGTAACCACTGGAAAGATGTTTTAAATCATTTCTGTTCTTAATTAATTGTATTTTTACGATGACCTTCAGACCGCAGCTCTTTCGCCAGCATTGCCTCTTAATACCTCTCACACCACGGTTAATGGTATAGTTTTACAACATGGAGCATACTAGGGCCTCGCAGCTGTCTCTCTCCCCCTCCTCTGTTCCGACCATGGACGAACTCGTCCGTCTGAACGGGGCCCGTAGCTATCCGTGGTGCTGAAATTTGAGGGTAAGAATCCACCCATTTTTTCGCCATATAGCATTGTGATATATAACGACTTATTGTTGGTAGCTTAGCTGATTGGAGAATATAGAGTCTATTGATAACATGAAGGTATAAATTTTGATTTAAAGCTTTCGTGACTGCAGTAATTCATATTCTTAGTTTTTTCGGTAAAGTCACGTTGAAGAGAAACAACAAAATAACAAAATATATATAAAACAATAAAAAATTCTCACGACGTTTCGACCATAACTCAAACGGTCATCATCAGGTGTGTCGGTTTGCATAAATTTATTTTGAAAACGGCATATTTATTTATTTATTTATATAAAAAAATAACGTTTGCGTCACGCGCAACGATTGGCAGTTTGCCAGGACTAGTCCATCTATTTTTTGAAAAGAGGAGGGGTGAGACGAAATTTGTTTTTATGTATGCTGTCTGAAAGCCACTGTAAGCGTGAACAATCAATCAAGAACTGAAATGATTTATCAAATCTTTCCAATGATTGCTAAGATAGAATCCATCTTCTCGGTTGAAATTGTCTCTGTGCTTGTATATGTGGATAGCCTCATGAACGAATCTCTCATGGAAGCCAGATGGCTTACAAAGAACCTCCGTCTTGGAAAAGTCAATGGCATGTGAGCCTACTGAATTAGAACAATGATCTGCTACGGCCGAGGTGTTGGTCCTACCGTGTTTAAGGTCTGCTTTATGTTCACGAATGCGGTCCGAGATATGGCGTTTGGTTTCTCCAATGTAACTACTACCACAGAGGCAACTTAGTTTGTAGACACCAGGGTATTGTATGTCCGGAATCACATCTTTTACAGACGGAACCAGATCACGGATTTTATGTAATGTGTTGAAACGGACCTGGATCTTGTGTTTATTCAAGATTTTGGAGATCTTTTTTGTGATCCCAGCAATGTAGGGTAAAGTGATGGTTTTGAAAGGCTCCTCAAGAGGGTTTTTCTTCATGGTTTGAGTGATAGCTTTGCGGATTGTATAGTCGGAGTAACCATTAGCCCTAAGAGCTTGGTGTACGTGCTTGAGTTCACTGCTTATGTGTTCCTGGTCGGATATGCATTGGGCTCTATGATACAGAGTCTTGATGAGAGAATTCTTCTGTGATGGATGGTGGTGGGAATCCGGTTTCAGATAAGCATCCGTATGGGTAGCTTTCCTGTAGACAGAGTGGCTCATTGAACCATCAGGTCTCTTTTTAATTAGGACATCCAAAAAAGGTATCTTGCCATCTATTTCGACTTCCATGGTAAATCTGATGGCTGGGTGTATGGAATTGATGTGGTCGAAGAATTGGTCTAGAGCAGGCCGGCCATGTGGCCAGATGACAAAAGTGTCATCCACGTACCTCTTCCATAAGGTTGGGCGCAGAGTGGCAGTCTGGATGGCGTCAGTCTCAAATTTCTCCATGAAAATGTTAGCTATAACTGGAGAAAGGGGGGAGCCCATTGGGGTGCCCTCAGTTTGTTTGTAGAAAGTTCCATTCCAAGTGAAGTATGTATTGGTTAAACAGTGTCTCACCAGGGGGGGTACCTCAGTGTTTAGTCCTTGATGAACCAAGTCTTCAATGATTGCAATGGTGTCAGGTACAGGAACCTTGGTGAATAAGGAAACTACATCAAAACTGACAAGCAGGTCGTCTGGGGACAGGGAAATACCCTTGATTGTTGATACCAGGTGAGTAGAATTTTGTACCGCAGAGGTAGTTTTTCCAGTGAAAGGACGCAGGATTTCAGACAAAAAACGAGCTAGTTTGTAGGTGGGGGAGCTGATAGTAGAGACTATGGGACGAAGAGGTGTATCAACTTTATGTATTTTTGGTAAGCCGTATAATCTTGGTGGCCTGGCAGCAGAAGGTTTCAACGAAAACTGTTTAGATTGATCAATTAATGCGGTTGAATCAGAAATTATTTTGTTGGTTTGTGTGACGAGGCTGTTGGTGGGATCTCTTTTTATTTTTGTATAACTACCATCGTCGAGTAATTCTTTAATTTTGTTGTTGTATTCTATTTTATCCATGATAACAGTAGCGTTGCCTTTGTCAGCTGAGAGAACTACAATATCATTCCTCTTTTTTAATTTATATGATTCAAAACGCTCATCTTTGCTGAGGTTGCTAGCTGGCATCTTAGCGTTTTTGAGGGTTGCAGCGATTTCAGATCTTGCTACGTCTGCAGCGATGTGACCCAGGCCCCTGAGAGCAACGTCTACTTGGGCAATTATATCATTAACTGGTATGTGTTTAGGTGTGACTGCAAAGTTTAGACCTTTAGCTAAAACGGATTTCAGACCATCGGAAATAGAACTGTTACTGCGATTAATTACGACTTTATTAACGTCTAACTTTTTGGTGTATGGGTCCGGTCTTTTGTTGAAGAGGAGGTTAAATTTGGAAATCAGGTTTTCCTTACATTTGGTCGACATAGTAGCAGCTGAAGAGGCAGTCATATTGTCTACATGTTCCCAATCCGATGTGGACATTATTGCCGTCAATGATAAGTGTGATTTGTAGAGTGTCTTGTCTAACTGATCTAGTTCTGTGCGTATAAGTCTGATTTTTTCTGAGATAAGAGCTAAGCTAGTTTTGAAAAGAATTCGTTTCGCATTAGAAGAAGTTACAGTAGCAGAGGTGAGTGTAAATGCGATTGGTATTACCCCAGAGTCGCGGCATCTCTTCAGGAAGGTGAGAGACTCGATCAGCTGAGCTTTCTTATCCCGGAGTTTGTTGAACGATCTTAAAGTTATGTGAAAACCCTCCCCGTAGAGGCGATTAAATTTTGATTTAAAGCTTTCGTGACTGCAGTAATTCATATTCTTAGTTTTTAAAAAAATAACGTTTGCGTCACGCGCAACGATTGGCAGTTTGCCAGGACTAGTCCATCTATTTTTGAAAAGAGACTTATACGCACAGAACTAGATCAGTTAGACAAGACACTCTACAAATCACACTTATCATTGACGGCAATAATGTCCACATCGGATTGGGAACATGTAGACAATATGACTGCCTCTTCAGCTGCTACTATGTCGACCAAATGTAAGGAAAACCTGATTTCCAAATTTAACCTCCTCTTCAACAAAAGACCGGACCCATACACCAAAAAGTTAGACGTTAATAAAGTCGTAATTAATCGCAGTAACAGTTCTATTTCCGATGGTCTGAAATCCGTTTTAGCTAAAGGTCTAAACTTTGCAGTCACACCTAAACACATACCAGTTAATGATATAATTGCCCAAGTAGACGTTGCTCTCAGGGGCCTGGGTCACATCGCTGCAGACGTAGCAAGATCTGAAATCGCTGCAACCCTCAAAAACGCTAAGATGCCAGCTAGCAACCTCAGCAAAGATGAGCGTTTTGAATCATATAAATTAAAAAAGAGGAATGATATTGTAGTTCTCTCAGCTGACAAAGGCAACGCTACTGTTATCATGGATAAAATAGAATACAACAACAAAATTAAAGAATTACTCGACGATGGTAGTTATACAAAAATAAAAAGAGATCCCACCAACAGCCTCGTCACACAAACCAACAAAATAATTTCTGATTCAACCGCATTAATTGATCAATCTAAACAGTTTTCGTTGAAACCTTCTGCTGCCAGGCCACCAAGATTATACGGCTTACCAAAAATACATAAAGTTGATACACCTCTTCGTCCCATAGTCTCTACTATCAGCTCCCCCACCTACAAACTAGCTCGTTTTTTGTCTGAAATCCTGCGTCCTTTCACTGGAAAAACTACCTCTGCGGTACAAAATTCTACTCACCTGGTATCAACAATCAAGGGTATTTCCCTGTCCCCAGACGACCTGCTTGTCAGTTTTGATGTAGTTTCCTTATTCACCAAGGTTCCTGTACCTGACACCATTGCAATCATTGAAGACTTGGTTCATCAAGGACTAAACACTGAGGTACCCCCCCTGGTGAGACACTGTTTAACCAATACATACTTCACTTGGAATGGAACTTTCTACAAACAAACTGAGGGCACCCCAATGGGCTCCCCCCTTTCTCCAGTTATAGCTAACATTTTCATGGAGAAATTTGAGACTGACGCCATCCAGACTGCCACTCTGCGCCCAACCTTATGGAAGAGGTACGTGGATGACACTTTTGTCATCTGGCCACATGGCCGGCCTGCTCTAGACCAATTCTTCGACCACATCAATTCCATACACCCAGCCATCAGATTTACCATGGAAGTCGAAATAGATGGCAAGATACCTTTTTTGGATGTCCTAATTAAAAAGAGACCTGATGGTTCAATGAGCCACTCTGTCTACAGGAAAGCTACCCATACGGATGCTTATCTGAAACCGGATTCCCACCACCATCCATCACAGAAGAATTCTCTCATCAAGACTCTGTATCATAGAGCCCAATGCATATCCGACCAGGAACACATAAGCAGTGAACTCAAGCACGTACACCAAGCTCTTAGGGCTAATGGTTACTCCGACTATACAATCCGCAAAGCTATCACTCAAACCATGAAGAAAAACCCTCTTGAGGAGCCTTTCAAAACCATCACTTTACCCTACATTGCTGGGATCACAAAAAAGATCTCCAAAATCTTGAATAAACACAAGATCCAGGTCCGTTTCAACACATTACATAAAATTCGTGATCTGGTTCCGTCTGTAAAAGATGTGATTCCGGACATACAATACCCTGGTGTCTACAAACTAAGTTGCCTCTGTGGTAGTAGTTACATTGGAGAAACCAAACGCCATATCTCGGACCGCATTCGTGAACATAAAGCAGACCTTAAACACGGTAGGACCAACACCTCGGCCGTAGCAGATCATTGTTCTAATTCAGTAGGCTCACATGCCATTGACTTTTCCAAGACGGAGGTTCTTTGTAAGCCATCTGGCTTCCATGAGAGATTCGTTCATGAGGCTATCCACATATACAAGCACAGAGACAATTTCAACCGAGAAGATGGATTCTATCTTAGCAATCATTGGAAAGATTTGATAAATCATTTCAGTTCTTGATTGATTGTTCACGCTTACAGTGGCTTTCAGACAGCATACATAAAAACAAATTTCGTCTCCCCCCTCCTCTTTTAAAAAAATAGATGGACTAGTCCTGGCAAACTGCCAATCGTTGCGCGTGACGCAAACGTTATTTTTTTATATAAATAAATAAATAGATATGCCGTTTTCAAAATAAATTTATGCAAACCGACACACCTGATGATGACCGTTTGAGTTATGGTCGAAACGTCGTGAGAATTTTTTATTGTTTTATATATATTTTGTTATTTTGTTGTTTCTCTTCAACGTGACTTTACCGAAAAAACTAAGAATATGAACATGAAGGTAATTTATATTTTAGTTTTTATTGGTTCACTATATAGTACTGTGAATAGCTCAGATGTGTAGTCATTTCTGTGACCAGTCACTAGCTAATCAATCAGTTGTTTCAATGCTGGATTCGCCTAGTTATTTCAATGCTAAATTCTCCTGTTTGATTTGTACTAAGGGCCTCGGTGAATGTGTATGCTCTGACTTTAACGTAGCTATTTCTACAGCAGGTACAAGCTCTATTTCTGCAGCAGGTACAAGCTAATCACTCAGCTATCTCAATGCTAAATTCTATGCTAATTCCATTGTCAAGGGGTGCCTCTGCGGATGTGTATGCCTTAACTTAGCTATTTCAATGCTAAATTCTATGCTAATTCCTTTAACAATGGGTGCCTCTGCGGGTGTGTATGCTTTAACTTTTAACATAGCTATTTCTGTGACCAGTCACAAGTTAATCATTCAGCCATTTCAATGCTAAATGATATGCTAATTCCTTTGTCAAGGCGCTTTGTTCCTCTCACACAGCTTAAAGGCCATATCTGAACGTGGCTCTTTCACTCCAGCGCTGTCCTACCAGACAGTCTCGCCCCCTTCACCTGATGAAGGCCGCTTGTGTTGTGGCCGAAACGTCGTGAGAATATTATTGTGTTATTTTATTTTATCAATTTATTATTTTATTATCATTCTACGTGACTTTACCGAAAGAACCAAAGAAGATGAATCATTGCAGTCACGAAAGCTTTAAATCGAAATTCTCTATGTTATAATAATTGCATTTACACGGTGCTTGCTTAACCGCCTCGGCAACTCACAGTTTTGTGTCGTACCTCGTCTGAAACACTCGAAGAGCATCCCCAAGTAGCAGCTGCCCCTGTGTGGCACAAGGTGGTGGCCCTGCACCAGCCTGCATGTGACCAAGAGCCTGTCAGTAGGGGGCGATGATTGATGCGTCATCTCAGTTGTGTAGTTTGTAGGCAATCTTGATTCGAAGCTTTCGTGACTGCAGGAATCCAAACTCTTGAGTTATTTCGGTAAAGTCACCACGTGGGTAGAAACATAACAGGTCACGGCGTTTAGATCACAACACAAGCAATCGTCATCAGGTGGGACAACCACAGCAAGAGAAACTGCTGAAGTAGTAGGCGCCTACTCCAGCAGTTTCTTCTTCTTGCTGCTGTGCTTGTCCCACCTGATGACGAGTGCTTGTGTTGCCATCGAAACGCCGTCATCTATTATTTGTAGCGTATTTAGAATTTGCTACATTTTGACCCAGACGCCAGCATGCAATGGCCTATTCGTTTTGAATGACGCAACAATAGTACGTTGTACATACACTGTTAAGCAGACGGTGCGTATTTGTAAAATAACTTATTGTTAATACGATGTAACGTGATGCAGTCAATTTCGCTGCAGTAATTCAATTTTGTTAATATGCCGGTCAATAATTTAGAATGAATACTTGTCTGATTGTGCGCGTGCATGTAACATTTTGTCTGAGGGTCACACATTGAATAAGTGATGTTAGGACAAAGTGTGTGTGTGTTTGGAAGTAACCTGTACAGAGAACTCAGGTGAGACCCGTTGTTCTTGTGATACAGGTCAAAGGGTACTTTTGTGTTTCACGAAGCGTCTGCCTCTGGAGCAACTCATCGTCTTTGAAATAGGGAGCACGCTCGGATCATTCATCAGTTACAAGGCATACCACTTAAAAGTTACACGTATAGGAGGAGGTACATTCTCTACAACACGAATTGTAGTTTTGTCTTACGTGTTGACGTAGATTTTGTCTAAGACTATAAATGCTCCTTGCTGATTGACGTCTGGATGTTCGTTACCTATCGGTTGAAGCAAACCCCACTGCTGTTGTTGAGACGCTGTGCACCATTTAATGGTCTAACACATTGACGGCCTTCAGGCCAGGAAAGTCACAACATTTGCACACGAAGGACGCATTCACGCAAGCACCCCATGCTCCGTTTTGAAGCTTTAAAATGAAACATCTTTGAATTGTGTTGTGTTTTCAATTAGATTATTTTATTTCCTCATTAAAAGCTTGTATCAATTTACATCTGGAAGACTTCATTGAAAAGGACATTTCGTGTGAATTTTCTCTCGTCATTAAGTGGATGGCCTTGCCGGGGGTTCGGTTCAATGCGGACACACAGTGTACACACACACACAGTGTACACACAGTGTAGACACACACAGTGTACACACAGTGTAGACACACAGTGTACACACAGTGTACACACACACACAGTGTACACATAGTGTACACACACAGTGTACACACAGTGTACACACACACAGTGTACACACACACAGTGTACACACAGTGTACACACACTGTACACACACAATGTACACATACAATGTACACACACACAGTGTAGACACACAGTGTACACACACACAGTGTGCACACACAGTGTATACACTGTACACACACAGTTTACACACAGTGTATACACACTGTACACACACAGTGTACACACAGGGTACACACAGTGACACAGTGACACACACAATGACATAGTGACACAACAACAACTGCCATTCGCCACTAAGTGGTGGTGACGTCACGATGCTTGTGCCAGGCACAGTGACACACACAGTGACACAGTGACACACACAGCGACACAGTGACACACACAGTGTACACACACACACTGCATACACAATAATGTCCACGTTGTTGCTGAGCTCACACACCCAAGGGAGGGAGCAATGGAAAATGAATCTAAATCAACTTAAACTCCAACTCTGTGACGTCACCACTCTGCATTACCTCATCGGCGTGAAACACCAGGGTGAGGTGTACCTCCCTAGTGACGTCAGGTCACCAAGGTATTCACCCCTCCCCCGTCCACCGCGCTCTTGAGCGTGACGTCACCTCCGCTCGGGTCACTGCCGATATCGTTCCAGTGGCAATCCTTATTTGGGCAAAGCTACGCCCAGTGACTGGTGGCTCATTAACATAATGTGTTCGTTAAAGCCGTCGCGAGTTTATTGCGACGGGTTCAGCGCCCACGCCCCCATCGCTCGACATATGGGCCGGCCTCATTAACATAATTTATTTAGTTACAGAGCCGCTCGTGGGAGGGAAGTGACGTCATACTACTTCCTGCTGTCGCGAGGCAACAGGAAGCTGCCGTGGCGCGCTCGCACTGAAATCCGAGGTGAGAAATTCTCATCGTTGTGGTGGTGGTGGTCGTTGTGGTGGTGGTTGTTGTTGTTTACCAAGGTAGAGCCTCTCTCTCGTAGGGATGTCGGTTGAGTAGCAGCGAGCATGGGAATCGATGTCCAGGTTGGAACTTTACAACGCGGGGCCTAGCCACGCGGGGCCTTGCCTCCTGCCCTCGCCTGATTGCGTTTACTTTAATTATCTCGCTTAAGTTTAATTTGTCTTCACCCGGCTCGCCACTTTGTAACTTTGTTTTATTGTAAATATTCACGCAGTTTTTTTTCTTTTGTTAGCAGGCCAAGCCCGCTTGAGCTGCTATACCGCTCTTGTTATCAGAAGCGACCTGCCCACAACAACACAAGGTGAGGCTTTGTCAACGTGTGTGAATGTTTTGACTTAAAACTTTGGTGACTGCAGGAATTAATATTCTTGGTTCTTTCGGTAAAGTCACGTAGATAGAAAATAAAATAACAATAACATAATAAACATAAAAATATTAAATAAAGCAAAAAACCCCGCGTTTTGATTGCAACTCAAGTGGTCTTTATTTAATGTAATTGTTTTATCTGTTATTGTTATTTTCTATCTACGTAACTTTACTGAAAGAAACAAGAATACGTGTGTCAATGTCTATCGGCCTGGTATACTTCCTGTATACCAGGTGAGTTAGTTAACATCTCACCACGGAGAGAGACACGCAAACTCCAGTTTGCCTCGGCTATGTTCGTTGATCCTCAATTAATTACTTGGTGGAGTGAGGAAGCATTCATGCCAAGCAGATGAAGGTGGCCAGGCATGATTCTAGACATGCCACCGCCTGTTTACCCAGTGACAGTGTACAGTTTGTGTTTGCATTAACGTCTATTAACTCTGTTGAACACGGAGGTTATATCGTAACAATAGTTTATTTTTGTTTTCCTCTGGAACTCTTTATATGAATGGAAACAGGAAGTTAACACAGCACACACATTCAGCTGAAGTCGGAACTGTTCATCCCGGCATTCAAGGACATCTGAGCCTGGATTCACACCTCTAAGTTGCGATTGAACATTAATTTATGCATTTCTGCCTAACACAAATAGTATTGTTTTCAACACCCTTTGCTATGTCAGCTGAATTTAGCTCTCATAAATATTCCTTTTGTAGCCAGACAGCCGAAATTGTGTGCTCGGGGTTTTGGGTGAACATTAATTTTGAAGAATCGAGGGCTTCCATGCATGTTTATGACCATTTGCCCTCTCATTGTGTGCCATAACAGCCCTGTGATGAATTTGGGAAACGTTTTTACTGCATCATGAATATATGAATAAGTATAGACGTATAAGTCACATGTGACTATATATGCATTCCTCTGTGCCTCGATACTGTCGTGTAGATGGTGTGGATATTATTTTTTTATGTCTGCAGCTGACCCTTCCTCTGACACTTCCTCCGCAGAATTGGTCTGATGGAGCAAATGCAGTCAGCACAGCTCGGTATGACAAGTCAACAATGCGACCAGCGTGCATACAGCACGGATCGGACTGGAAATTTGACACAGCACCAGAGAACTCGCACAGGAGAGAAACCCTTCAAGTGCACTGTGTGTGGGAAGGCATTTTCACAGTCATCAAATCTGCAAACACACCAGAGAACACACACGGGAGAGAAACCGTTCAAGTGCACGATGTGCGGGAAGGCGTTTGCACATTCATCAAGTCTGCAAAGACACCAGAGAACACACACGGGAGAGAAACCCTTCAAGTGCACTGTGTGTGGGAAGGCATTTTCACAGTCAACTGTTCTTAAAAAACACCAGAGAACACACACAGGAGAGAAACCATTCAAGTGCACTGTGTGTGGGAAGGCATTTTCACAGTCAACTGTTCTTAAAAAATACCAGAGAACACACACAGGAGAGAAACCCTTCAGGTGCATTTTGTGCGGGATGATGTTTGCACGGTCATCAAATCTTCAAGTACACGAGAGAACACACACGGGAGAGAAACCCTTCAGGTGCACTGTGTGTGGGAAGGCGTTTGCACATTCATCAAGTCTGCAAAGACACCAGAGTACACACACGGGAGAGAAACCCTTCAAGTGCACTGTGTGTGGGAAGGCATTTTCACATTCAACTGTTCTTAAAAAACACCAGAGAACACACACAGGAGAGAAACCCTTCAGGTGCATTTTGTGCGGGATGTTTGCACGGTCACCACATCTTCAAGTACACGAGAGAACACACACGGGAGAGAAACCCTTCAAGTGCACTCTGTGCGGGAAGGCGTTTTCACAGTCACCACATCTTAAAGTACACCAGAGAACACACACGGGAGAGAAACCCTTCAAGTGCAGTGTGTGTGGGAAGGCGTTTGCACAGTCATCTCCTCTTGTAACACACCAGAGAATACACACAGGAGAGAAACCCTTCAGGTGCACTCTGCAGGAAGGCGTTTGCACATTCATAAAATCTTCAAGTACACCAGAGAACACAGAAGCATCAGAAGATCTGCAAGGAGTGGAGTCTGAAATCAGCTTGTGAAAGTCAAAGTGCTACAATAAGCCCATCCCTCATGAAACACGAACCGGAAGAAAATCCCAGCTTGGACACTTTTAAAGGTATCAAGGTGAAATATGAAGAGGTGATGGTGAAGAGGGAAGAGGTGATGGTGAAATGTGAAGATGATTCAACTCCAAAATCGGACCTTCACATTGATGGAGGCAACGTGAAGCCAGAGGTGAATTCTGACTGAGGCAGAGCGAGGCAACTCCCAGCAATTCATGGAAGTGGAGGTGTGGGTGGACTTGCTCCTAGACAATACAAAGTCAAATGGAGACCCGGTAGATGTGTAAGCTTGAGACGGTCGCTACAATAGATGCACCTTTGTCACAGGCCTTTAATGAAAAGAATGTGAAGTTGAACACTCAATTCCTAGGTTCAACCTGCAGAGTAAGAGCGAGCGGCCAGTCTTTGTGGGCCCGTGGGTTGGGGAGATCTCTGACCAGGAGCGAGAGCCAAGAAGCCCCCAAGCATTCACTATGTTATAATAATTGCATTCATTCGGTGCTTGCTTAATCGCCTCGGCAACTCGGAGTTTCGGATCTCGTCTGAAACACTCGAAGAGCATCCCCAAGTAGCAGCTGCCCCTGTGTGGCACAGGGTAGTGGCCCTGCACCGGCCTGCATTTATTATTTTTTCCGCCTGAGGACGACCGCTTGTGTTACGATCGAAACGTCGTGATCTATTATTTTTTCTACCTACGTGACTTTACTGAAAGAACCAAAGATTATGTGAACAAGAGGCTGTCAGTAGGGGGCGATGATTGATGTTTCATCTCAGTTTTGTAATTTGTCGCTAATGTTTAGAATTAGCCAGCATGAATGGCCTACTCGTTTTGAATGACACTACAATAGTATGTTTTACATCCACTGTTAAGCAGACGCTGCATATTTTTTTAAAATAGTTTCTTAATCAGATGTTATCTGATGCAGTATATTTCACTGCAGTAATTACATTTTGTTAAAATTCCTGTCAATAATTTAGAATGAACACTTGTCTGATATTGTGTGTACATGCATCACTTTATTTTTTATAAGGGTCAAACATTGAATAAGTGATGTTAGGACAAAGTGTGTGTGTGTGTTTGGAAGTAACCTGTATAGATAACTCAGGTGAGACCCGTTGTTCTTGTGATACAGGTCAAAGGCTATTTTTGTGTTTCAGGAAGCATCTGGAGCAACTCATTGTCTTTGACATAGAAAGCACACTCGGATCATTCATCAGTTACAAGGCATACCACCTTAAAGTTACACGTAGAGGAGATACATTCTTTACAACACGAATTATAATTTTGTCTTACGTGTTGACGTAGATTTTGTCGAGCTCGGACTAGAAGTGCTCCTTGCTGATTAACATCTGGATGTTCACAACCATGGCTTGAAGCAAGCCCCACTGCTGTTGAGACATTGTCCACCAAAACCGGTCCACAGTTGGCTTGCACTGAAGCAATGCTGCAGTAATTATGGACTCGCACGAAGGCCGTGGGATTTATATTTTGTGTTCAACATTCCTTTGTTTCGTGGAGAGACCGATTAAATTAAAGACGTCTTGTCTGCTGATCTTGTTCATATCTGTGTACATCGATATCCCACATTGCCTGCATGTACACACCACACGCAATTAAATCAATAAAAATAAGAATGACTTCCGGGCATTGCAAAGATCGAGGAATCTCTTTCAATGGAGCGAGTTCAGTGTGTTCGATTCAACATCTCTCTGTCCGTCTGTGTCATCTGTTTGCCTCTGTGTTTCTTTCTGCCTGTGTCTCTCTGTCGTTTCTGTGTTCCTCTTGTCTGTGTCTGTCCGCCTCTCTTGTCTGTGTGTGTGTCTCTCTATCAGCGTCTATCCAACCGTATTCAACGACTGTCAGTAGCAACACGCGCCCGGTCAACTTCCACGGCCCGCGACTCAAACTTGTTTATCTGTAACTTTCGCACCGTACGTAGCCAACCGTGTTAATCCATGGGTCTCTGTGTGTGTATAACTTCTTTCGCACCATACCTAGCCAACCGTGTTAATATATGGGTCTCTGTGTGTGTATAACTTATTTCGCACCATACCTAGCCAACCATGATAATCTATGGGTATGTGTGAGTCTCTGTGTGTGTATCTGGAACTTATTTCGCACCGTACGTAACCGAACCTGCCCAGGAAGAGCGGCTGGTATCTGTGGAGCTGTGGGCTGGGTAAATCTGTGAGCAGGAGCGAGAGACAATTAAGCTCCCAAGCATTCACTACGTTATAAACAACACATTTGCACTCATAAGTCGCTTGCCTAATTGCCTCACCAACTCGGTGTTTCGTATCGAACCTCATCTCAAACAATGGAAGGGGGCCCCCTAGTGGCAGCTGCCCCTGTGTGGCACAAGGTGGCCCTGCACCGGCCTGCACGAGACATGAGTCTGTCGGTAGGGGGCGATCATTGACGCGTCATCTCCCTGTGGAGTTTCTGGATAGTGTTACTGGAATTGCCACAATTTTGACCGTGACACCAACATGCAATGTGCGTTGTGAGTGACACAGTGGCTTGTTTGACATCCGCTGTTAAGCACACTGCACAGAGGATGTACTTTCTACGGCAGCTGAAGAAATTCAACCTGCCAAAGACAATGCTGGTGCAATTCTATACAGCGATCATTGAATCCATCCTCACATCCTCCATAACCGTCTGGTACGCTGCTGCCACTGCCAAGAACAAGAGCAGACTGCAGCGTATCATCCACACTGCTGAGAAGATAATTGCCTGCAATCTACCAACCCTCGACGACCTGCACACGACAAGGACCATGAGGCGAGCGAGGAAGATTTGTGGCCGATTCCTCCCACCCTGGACACTCTGTTTCAGCTACTCCCCTCCGGCAGAAGGCTTCGGTCCATCAGGACCAAAACCTCACGCCATAAAAACAGTTTCTTCCCATCTGCTGCTGGCCTGTTAAACAAGGCCAAGGGCTAACACTGATATTAACATTTTATCTACATAATGACACCTTGCCGATATTAACTATGTTAACCTATTTGTATTTTTTATTTTTAAATTATATCTTAAAGCTATTTTATATTCGATATTTATTCAATTGCATATACTTCAGCCCCTTGTGTGTTAGTTAGACTTTTAACCCTTATAGTAAGACTTGTTTAAAACTTATTGAAGATTTTAGATTCCTATATGTTGAATGTATGCACCATCCTGCCAAAGTAAATTCCGTGTCGGTGTGAACTTTCATGGCGAATAAAACCCTTTCTGATTCTGATTCTATCAGTAGTCTATGGGTCTCTATCAGTAGTCTATGGGTCTCTGTGTAGTGACTCTATGGGTCTCTATCAGTACTCTATGGGTCTCTATCAGTACTCTATGGGTCTCTATCAGTAGTCTATGGATCTCTATCAGTACTCTATGGGTTTCTATCAGTAGTCTATGGGTCTCTGTGCGGTGACTCTATGGGTCTCTATCAGTAGTCTATGGGTCTCTATGAGTAGTCTATGGGTCTCTATGAGTACTCTAAGGGTCTCTATGAGTAGTCTATGGGTCTCTATGAGCAGTCTATGGGTCTCTATCAATGTTCCGTTTGGAATTGATAAAAGCTACCATACTGCCTCTACTTGACTACTGTGACATCGTGTATAAATCAGCCCCAAGTACTGTACTGAAGAAGCTTGATTCCATCTATCACTCGGCCTTAAGATTTGCATTGAATTGCCCATATAGGACTCACCACTGTGATCTCTACATTGGGTCAAACTTAACATCTCTTAATGTTCGACGGCTTGTGCACCAGATCTTATTTATTCACGATGTACTTACAAAAAATTCCGCAGACTACCTACTGGATCTCCTCTGTTTCAAAGAACAAATTTGACCTCAGGTCTTCGCTCATTTACCAGCTTCACATTCCCTATTGCCGTACAAAAACTGGAGGAAGAGCTTTTGCTATTGATGCCCCCAGGGTCTGGAATGCTATTGCCAATAAACTGCAACTTAAATCACTACCTATGAGATCTTCACTCAAAACTGCTCTAGAGGAGTTGTACAACTCTAGCTGCCACTGCTATTCAGTGGCCTAAATTATGGCCCTAGATTTTGGTGTTATAATTTATTTATGTAGTTTATTGTTAAAAATTCGGTCACAGTCCCTATGATCACTGTTACATTGCATTTATGGCTTTTATTTTGGTGATTTCGAAAAGTTTTTTTGTTTTGGCCATGTTTTTGTTTATTGTAGTACGGAGTTAGACTGATGGCCTTAATCTTAGTTGTCTTGTGGTTGTTGTTGTTGTTTGACTTGCATCCCACTGAGATTTTTGCACACAGCGTTGGTGTACGGTGCTATTGCTGCTTGAATATTTTGATATTTTTTTCCTGTATTTTCTGTTTGCACAGTCACAAAATCACTTTAAGATGTTTTCTTGTTCATGTTTTTTGTTTGTTGCGGTTGCACCCGATTCAAGAGCCGAATGGCTCACAGGGCTATACCAAATAAATGAACTATGAACTCTTTCTCAGAACTGATTTTGCATTGTACGTCCACCCACGTGGCCCCGCCCCCTCGCGTGCGGATCGTGAATCGAGGTCAAAATCGACCGACGGCTTGCAATCGAAGTCGATTCGAACGTGGAGGAATCGATTTCCCTCGATACCGAATAGATCCACGGATCGATCCTACGCCATCACCGAGAACCAAATCTGAATGGAGGGAGAAGCCAAACAGCTCCCAGCGAGGCGCGAAGTCGCCACCTCCTCTGCCTCCTCTACCTCCTCTACCTCCACCTCGTCCCCCTCCTCCACCTCCTCAGTTGCCTCGCGACATCAACGACCCCGCAGCAGCGGAATCAGCAACAACGACGTCAACGCCCGCCACTGAGGCCTACACCGCCATGCAGCCTGCGGCCTCTGCCCATGCCGCGTCGCATTCTGCGGGTGGGATACAGGCGAGGGTCGGCTGCTGCGGCGGCGAGGAGGAGGAGGAGGATGAAGCGATGCAGCTGCTGACCATCGTAACCTCCGATCTAATCTCCGGCTACGTGGCTCACCTGACAGAACAGGCGGAGCAGCGGCGGCAGCTCCACAAGCAGCAGCACCAGCAGCCTGTGCAGCAGGGACAGCACCAGCAGCCTGTGCAGCAGGGACTGCAGCAGCAGCACCAGCAGCCTGTGCAGCAGGGACTGCACCAGCACCACCAGCAGCAGCTTCAGCAGTTGCAGGAGCAGCTCCTGAAGGTGCAGCGACAACTCCAGCTGGCGCAGCAGCAACAGCAGCAGCGGGCGGAGAATCTCCGGCAGCAGCAGCTCCAGCATGTGCAGGAGGTGCAGGAGCAGCTTGAGCAGGTGCAGCAGCAACAGAAGCTCGTGCGGCGGCTCCAGCAGGAGCGGCAGCAGCGCCAGGGGGTGCAGGAGCAGCAGCTCCAGGAGGTGCAGGAGCAGTATCGGCTCCAGGACTTACAGCTAATGCATCGGTTCAAGCAGCTGCAGCTGACGCAGCACGAGCAGTTTGAGCAGCTGCGGCAGTTCAAGAACTGGCAGGAACTGTGGCGGCAGGTGCAGCAACTGCGGCGGCAGGCGCAGGAGGTGCAGTCGGAGCTCCAGGCTTCCCAGCGGCTCGTCCGGCAGCGTGTGGAGCAGCTGCAGGAGGTGCTCGACACCCAAGGGGACATCTTGCTCGCTCAGCTTGAAGCCTCCATCCCGGACTTGGCGAGCCGCACGGAGGAGCTGGCGAGGGAGGCGGAGCCGCTCCGGCTGGTCGTGACCATGGCCTGGAAGGTTCTCGCCGGCGGGCCCATGAACTGGGAAGGCGTCCTGTCCATGGTGGTGTTTTGCGCGCTGCTCGTGAAGAGCTTGAGGGCCTCCGGTCGTCTGGGCGACTTGGAGAAGTCGTGGCCCTTGACAGACGCGGTGGCCGCTGTGCTGTTGATCACACGCAAGCCGTGGCTCATGGAGCAGGGAGGCTGGGTGAGGGGTTACACACCGCCAACACCAACACCACTACCGTCGCCACCACTAACACCGCCAACACCACTACCGTTGCCACCACCAATACCACTACCGTTGCCACCACTAACACCGCCAACACCTCTACCGTCGCCACCACCAACACCACTACCGTCGCCACCAATAACACCACTACCGTCACCACCGCAAACACCACTACCGTCGCCACCACTAACACCACCAACACCACTACCGTCGCCACCACTAACACCACTACCGTCGCCACCACTAACACCACTACCATCGCCATCACTAACCACTAACACCACTACCGTCACCACCGCCACCACCAACACCACTACCGTCGCCACCACTAACACCACTACCGTCACCACCGCCAACACCACTACCGTCGCCATTGCCACCACCAACACCACTACCGTTGCCACCACTAACACCACCAACACCACTACCGTCGCCACCGCCACCACCAACACCACTACCGTCGCCACCACTAACACCACTAACGTCGCCACCACCACCAACACCGCCAACACCACCACCGCCAACACCACCACCGCCAACACCACCACCAATAACATGTTTGAGAAATAGGGAGCCATCCCTTGACTGCACCCGGGCATCAATCAGCCTCCCATTGTATCTGTACCAGATGAAAAGGCTTCACAAACTACGTGGTCAAAATAGATGTTAAATAATGTGGGAGCCAGAGGACATTCCTGTCGCACCCCAAGGTGTACAGGGAATGGCTGCGACTCCCGGCCACGTAGTTTTACCCAGGCCTGCTCACCATCATGAAGGTCGTTCATGATCGTGAGCAGCAGGTCAGGGACTCCGAAAGCACGAAGAACAACCCAGATCCCAGGCCTACTGATGGTATCATAGGCCTTGACCAGGTAAATAAAGCAGAGATGTGTAGGTCTTGTTGGAATTCCCTACACCTCTGCTGTAGCAGACGGACAGATCACATGGCATCTGTGCAGGACCGCTCTTTCCTGAAACCGCATTGGGGCTCCGTAAGCCTCTCCTCAGCATGCCTGGCAAGGCGATGTTAAATAATCCTTGCCAGGACCTTTACCAGCACACTAAGGAGTGAGATGCCCCTGTAGTTGTTACAGTCTGTGCGGTCCCCCTTTTTAAAGAGGGGGACCGCCAGGGCATCCTTCCAATCCTGCGGAACCCGTCCAGTGGTCCAGACTGTTGTTATGATGTCATGTAGGGCAGTTTCAAGTTTTCAAGTTTCATTCATTAGGTGTAGCCCTGTGAGCCATGCGGCTCTTGAGTCGGGTGCAACCGCAACAAAGTATGAACAGAGAAACATCTTAAAGCGACAACGACGCGCAACAGAAACATCCTGGATAAACCAGCAAATCTTACAGAAAAAAACACCGTATTACAACGCTGTGTGCAAAAATCCCAGTGTGATGCAAGACAAACAATAACAACCAGAAGACAAGTTAGATTCAAGTTATCAGGCCAACTCCGCACTTCCGCAAGAAACATGGCTTAACCATCTGTTTTAGAAATCACCAAAATAAAGCTATAAAATACATAGTGGTCAGCACACCATACGATTGAACCCGAGTTCAACTCCCAGCCACGGCTAACATCACAGTGAGGAGCTATATCTGAACTAGTCCCTGGCTTCCACCATATAAACTAAATTAAAAATATATATTTCACCAGGTAAGGCCCAGAGCTATATAGCTCTTTTTTATAAACGATCTGGCTATCACAAATGATAGCTCAACGAAGTGGCTCATCATGGGGAAATTTATAGCAGCCAAATACTCTATAAACGCACGTTGATTCTAAATGTGGAGAGGGAAAAACCGGAGGCCCCGGAGAAAAATCCATGCGACCACGATGAGAGAGAAATTCAAACTCCAAATATACACGTGTAAGGGTCGGGATCTAACCCACGACCTCCTATATACCAGGCGAGGTAGTTAACATCTCGCCACCTCGAAGTATGGTCATACAACCATCGTGACCAAAATGGCACAGACGCATCCATCTGTCTAGCAGTGGATTGACAAATGTCCTCGATTTTATTATTTGAAAACTGCTGAACTGTACTGTCTGCTACACTTCACACAGCATTCAGTTGCCTTGGAGGTGGGTGGGCGGCTGCACAGCATGGCATCTCAATGCCTGTGTTATCCACCAACACTGCTTGCTTGTTAATGGATTATACATGCATCAGCGCCATTAAACGTCGTCAACAAAGGACAGCTGGGCAAAAAATTCAGTTAAAGATTTTTTTTTAATCAAGGTGTTTCTTTCTTCATATGCACTGCTTATCACGGTTGCTGATGCAGCACGCCAGTAAAGATTTATGCGGCACTTTGTCAATCCGCCGCTGGATGAAGGATTCCCCAACAGTATTGGTCATGGGAATTGTTGGACCATGCTTTCCCACCAGCCCTTTCGTGAAAATACTGCTGAATAATGGTCTGATTACACCATGTTGGGTCATTTAGGTTGTTTGACCATACTTCACCATGCTGATCAGTGTGGGTTGTGAAGTAGTGTGGACCTAGGACCGGTTCAGATATTATTCGCCGCTGAGAGTCATCCAAATTGCGTGTAATTCCAGGTGTTCGCTTGTTTATCAAGGACAACCTCAATGAGTATCATGACTCTTTCAGGAGGCCCCTGCCATACTTCAGCCATAGGGGTCTTCCACGAGTGCTGTCTATTACAATCTGCGGGTCATTTTTTTTTATTTGGCAAATCGGGACCGTGACAGCAGCACACAATGGCGTGATCTTGCGACAGACGTTGCGAGGTCTTTAACATCCGACTGTCAAGTGGAAGGCGCGTATGTTTACGGTTAATGCAACGGCAGCCGTGAGCAGGGTGAGTGCCGGATTTGAACGGTGAATTTCTGCAACAAGCGGCGAACGTGGTAAAGCTGGCATGCGCCACCAAAATGATTCAGCCGCGGGGATAAATGGCCACTGCTTTTGTTGATGGTTTGGAGGGGGGGGTAGCTATCCCCGTTGAGAAACTGAATAAGTAAATAATTGTCCTCTGTCATTTGAGCTACCTCTGTCGTCTACTCCGTGTCCAATGCTAATAGGCGTCTCTCTCTTACTCCGGATCATCAAAGCAATGCTGCGGTTGCCACCTAGCGGTTGAATCCCCGTACTGCCATTTCTAATAACATGACGTAAACCAACTACGTAGATGCATATATAAATAAATAAAGGATCGCCATTCAAATTTATAAAAGACAATAACCTATCACAGCAGCAACATGAGCGCGGGACGGGCAACGAACGGTTTCAGCAACGCCAAAAGATGTGTACTGTGTGGACAAAACTTTTCAACAAACGCCACCCTCGCTCAGCATTTCGCTTGGGAGATCATCTCTGCCCGCTGCCTTTCCTGGTCTTAGGCTCTGGATCGCCTTAAGTACTTCCTCAACAGATGGTACCTCAGCCAGCCACTCACAGGGGGTGACTTCTTCGACACCTTTGAGGCACCGCAGCCTCAGCAGGGTCATCTCCACTTTGTGCCACGATGTTTTCCAGGCTGAGGGATTTCCCCTCCTCCAGGACCTCACAGAAATGCTCAGCAAATCTGCAAACCCGTTCCTGGGGGTCGGAGATTGGATCACCGTTCTTTCCCCTAATCATAGTAATAAGTGTGGTGCTGCAGGTTACTTCTTTATGGAATTAAAGAGCGATTTGTGATCATGGGCCATTGAGGCAGACTCCATCTCCTTAGCAACCCGCGACAACCGACCGTCCTTACAGCGCCTCACGGCTCTCCGAACCTCCGAGCGAAGGCTGCGGTAAGCCTCATTCTCTGACGTGGGATGCTGCAGACGATGAGAGTCAGCCTGTCGCTTTTTTTTCAGCCAGCCTGAACACCTACTTTGTGAGCCAGGGTCTATGGGGATAGGTCTGGACCGCGTACCCAAAGCAGCCAATTGCAGCTGCATGAGCCACAGTCCTCGCCCATTTCCCCTCGACATCAGGAGGAGCGGGGGATGAACCAGCCCGAAGGTTCTGGAAAGGGGCGTGGCCAGTGGTGGAGCTTGGAAAGGGGCGTGGCCAGAGGTGGAGCTTGGCCACGCCCGGCATATATAAGGGAGACCGAAACCAGAGGTTCGGGGCTGTTAGCGGGTCTTGGGTCCTGGCTGCGTCTCTGCTCGTCGTGATCCCTTCGTCTCCGACCACGTGGCTGTTCTGCAACACCCTCTCCGTTGCCGCCGCCGCTACGCTAGTCGGACAGCTGGCGCAGCGTATGCCGGAGATGGGCTGTGTGTTAGGATCGTCTATGTGCAGCTGTGTTACGAAGTGTATCGCCCCGTGTGCTCTTAATAAATAAGAAGCCTTCTACTCGACGTGTCTCGGAAGTCGCTCAGTGCACACGCTTTGTCTTTGAGAACTGGTCGGCCTACACCAGATACAGCAGTAGAAGCAGTCTTCTCTATGGCCTAGACTCCTACCCAGTGTCTCACTCCCCAGTGTCTCACTACCCAGTGTCTCACTACCCAGTGTCTCACCACCCAGTGTCTCACTAGCAGTGTCTCACTACCCAGTGTCTCACCACCCAGTGTCTCACTAGCAGTGTCTCACTCCCCAGTGTCTTACTACCCAGTGTCTCACTACCCAGTGTCTCACTACCCAGTGTCTCACTAGCAGTGTCTCACTACCCAGTGTCTCACTAGCAGTGTCTCACTACCCAGTGTCTCACTACCCAGTGTCTCACTAGCAGTGTCTCACTACCCAGTGTCTCACTACCCAGTACCTCACTAGCCAGTGTCTCACTTCCCAGTGTCTCACTACCCAGTGTCTCACTACCCAGTGTCTCACTAGCAGTGTCTCACTATCAGTGTCTCACTACCCAGTGTCTCACTACCCAGTGTCTCACTAGCAGTGTCTCACTACCCAGTGTCTCACTACCCAGTGTCTCACTAGCCATTGTCTCACTACCCAGTGTCTCACTACCCAGTGTCTCTCTACCCAGTGTCTCACTAACCAGTGTCTCACTACCCAGTGTCTCACTGCCCAGTGTCTAATTAGCAGTGTCTCACTACCCAGTGTCTCACTACCCAGTGTCTCACTACCCAGTGTCTAATTAGCAGTGTCTCACTACCCAGTGTCTCACTACCCAGTGTCTCACTACCCAGTGTCTAATTAGCAGTGTCTCACTACCCAGTGTATCACTAGCAGTGTCTCACTACTCAGTGTTTCACTACCCAGTGTCTCACTACCCAGTGTCTCTGTACCAGTGACTCACTACCCAGTGTCTCACTAGCAGTGTCTCACTACCCAGTGTTTCACTACCCAGTGTCTCACTAGCAGTGTCTCACTATCAGTGTCTCACTACCCAGTGTCTCACTACCCAGTGTCTCACTGGCAGTGTCTCACTACCCAGTGTTTCACTACCCAGTCTCACTAGCAGTGTCTCACTATCAGTGTCTCACTACCCAGTGTCTCACTACCCAGTGTCTCACTAGCAGTGTCTCACTACCCAGTGTCTCACTACCCAGTGTCTCACTAGCAGTGTCTCACTACCCAGTGTCTCACTACCCAGTGTCTCACTAGCAGTGTCTCACTATCAGTGTCTCACTACCCAGTGTCTCACTACCCAGTGTCTCACTAGCAGTGTCTCACTACCCAGTGTCTCACTACCCAGTGTCTCACTAGCCATTGTCTCACTACCCAGTGTCTCACTACCCAGTGTCTCTCTACCCAGTGTCTCACTAACCAGTGTCTCACTACCCAGTGTCTCACTGCCCAGTGTCTAATTAGCAGTGTCTCACTACCCAGTGTCTCACTACCCAGTGTATCACTAGCAGTGTCTCACTACCCAGTGTTTCACTACCCAGTGTCTCACTACCCAGTGTCTCTGTACCAGTGACTCACTACCCAGTGTCTCACTAGCAGTGTCTCACTACCCAGTGTTTCACTACCCAGTGTCTCACTAGCAGTGTCTCACTATCAGTGTCTCACTACCCAGTGTCTCACTACCCAGTGTCTCACTGGCAGTGTCTCACTACCCAGTGTTTCACTACCCAGTCTCACTAGCAGTGTCTCACTATCAGTGTCTCACTACCCAGTGTCTCACTACCCAGTGTCTCACTAGCAGTGTCTCACTACCCAGTGTCTCACTACCCAGTGTCTCACTAGCAGTGTCTCACTACCCAGTGTCTCACTACCCAGTGTCTCACTAGCCATTGTCTCACTACCCAGTGTCTCACTACCCAGTGTCTCTCTACCCAGTGTCTCACTAACCAGTGTCTCACTACCCAGTGTCTCACTGCCCAGTGTCTAATTAGCAGTGTCTCACTACCCAGTGTCTCACTACCCAGTGTCTCACTAGCAGTGTCTCACTACCCAGTGTTTCACTACCCAGTGTCTCACTAGCAGTGTCTCACTATCAGTGTCTCACTACCCAGTGTCTCACTATCCAGTGTCTCACTGGCAGTGTCTCACTACCCAGTGTTTCACTACCCAGTCTCACTAGCAGTGTCTCACTATCAGTGTCTCACTACCCAGTGTCTCACTACCCAGTGTCTCACTAGCAGTGTCTCACTACCCAGTGTCTCACTACCCAGTGTCTCACTAGCAGTGTCTCACTACCCAGTGTCTCACTACCCAGTGTCTCACTAGCCATTGTCTCACTACCCAGTGTCTCACTACCCAGTGTCTCTCTACCCAGTGTCTCACTAACCAGTGTCTCACTACCCAGTGTCTCACTGCCCAGTGTCTAATTAGCAGTGTCTCACTACCCAGTGTCTCACTACCCAGTTTCTCACTACCCAGTGTCTAATTAGCAGTGTCTCACTACCCAGTGTCTCACTACCCAGTGTCTAATTAGCAGTGTCTCACTACCCAGTGTCTCACTAGCAGTGTCTCACTACCCAGTGTCTCACTACCCAGTGTCTCACTAGCAGCGTCTCACTACCCAGTGTTTCACTACCCAGTGTCTCACTACCCAGTGTCTCTGTACCAGTGACTCACTACCCAGTGTCTCACTAGCAGTGTCTCACTACCCAGTGTTTCACTACCCAGTGTCTCACTAACCAGTGTCTCTGTATCAGTGTCTCACTACCCAATGTTTCACTACCCAGTGTCTCACTACCCAGTGTCTCTGTATCAGTGTCTCACTACCCAGTGTCTCACTACCCAGTGTCTCTGTATCAGTGTTTCACTACCCATTGTCTCACTACCCAGTGTCTCACTACCCAGTGTCTCACTAACCAGTGTCTCACTACCCAGTGTCTCACTACGCAGTGTCTCACTACCCAGTGTCTCACTACCCAGTGTCTCTCTACCAGTGACTCACCACCAAGTATCAGATCAGAGAACAACGCCAAAAGGCGACCAGCACAAGGACAATGCCATGCGTACCAGCAGAGCATTTACAGCTCGGGGCTGAGTAGCAGCAGCAGCAGCTGTGTGATGACGATGATGATGATGGGGCTCTCTTTTCGTTCTGTTTCTCTGCTGCCACACAGGAGGGCTTCCTGGGAGCGTTCGGGCCGGGGACGCCCACCTATGAGAGGAGCCGCAGACGCCGAGCTCCGACGGGCAGCGACAGTGGAGACGAGAAGAGAGAGACAGAGAGAGAGACAGAGGCTTTTGACTTTTAAACAACTTTCATTGCCGCGTTAAAAACGTGCCAACTACAAACTTAAATGTTCATGTTTTAAAAAAGAAATTCCACAAAAATAATTGTCGTGGGATGCATTTTATTGAGTGCGTATACACAATTTGACTTTAAGTCTTGCCGCAGAAAACTGGTTACACACAAACAGAACGTACAGCCAAGAAATTGTGATGACGTGTTGTTTTAAATTTCCTGAATTTCTGTTAAAACACTTTTTTAAGTCACAACGTCAGACAGTTGTCTTTGATCGTTCACAATGAACGTTTGTGTGTTTAGCGTTACCGACGTAAAGTGCGTGCAAGTAAGTCGTGACTTTTAACCGTAATCTTAACTTCTAATGGAACATAAATCTGAGTAGTAGTATCATGGCACTGAGCTATGTGAAAATATAGCTGGGTACGCTCAGTTACATAACAAAAAAGTCATTTTCATGTTCCGTTGAAATACGTTCACTCAGTGTACTAAGCAACCAAAAACGACATCATAATGAACAGAGGATTAACCTTTAGTTATGGAATGCACCGTCGGATCCTAAAGATTGTTGAACTATGAGAGCACAACGACGCCTATCTTATAATCCTGTGGGGAGTATACAACATGCACACACACCAAAGTGGTCTGAGCATTCGTGGAAAATGTGCGGTACAACACATCGTTCAATTCCTGTCAAGCCTAACGCATTGCTTACGAGTATCCTATTAGAAGTGTAACAGTCGGCATTGGTCACAGGTTCATAACGTATATATATGTATCGTGTACAAAATCCTCTTCGAAGACGTCTGGCCAACGTGAAAGAGTCAAAATTACCCCGCCCGACTCAAAGGGGCTCTCCAGAGCCCCCTCTCGTGGAGCCCCATCTGTCAGCAGTGGCACAGGTAAGAATTGCAGGGCTACGCCTCTTACCTGTTACACAATGTCTGGCAATAGTGGCGGTGAGCATTGACCGAGATTGAGTGATTGATGTGAAACTATCTGCAGTAAATGATATGTTGCGTCTCTTAAAACGTTTGTGCTTTTTTTTTCTAGCTGCGCTCCGAGAACAATTTTCCCGGATGATTGTTGCGTTTGTTCAAATGCATGTTTTTTATCTTCATTAGACCTTTGCCAGTACCAAAATGTAATAATAATAGTAAGGGTTTTTCCCCTTTTTTTGGCAACAAAACTGAAACCTTTTTACAAGGATTCATGTTACTGCATTAACCACAATACCTGCAGTCAAAATGCAAACAAAACACATACTATGATAATATATGATGCATTGTCCCTTAGAAAGAAAGCCGTCCCTTGGTGTGGACCAATCAGTTTCAAGGACAATGCCACAAATATCATAGTGTGTTTTTTGTTTGCAATTTGCAGGTATTGTGGTTAATGCAGTAGCATGAATCCTTGTAAAAAGGTTTCAGTTTTGTTCCCCAAAAAAAGGGTAAAAGCCCTACTATTATTACATGTTTTATATACACATATGTAGCGACTCCAACTGAGTCGCAGACGTTGTCTAGGGAGCAACACCACTTCACCGACTCAACATAACACAAGCCACGCTTGGGTGTTGAACGCCCATCTAGCTACGCTACGGCAGCACCGGACACGGCTCGTTATCCCGGCCCGGACCCTGAGCTGGGTCCCAGACCGCATGGCTAGAGGCTTCTCCCCCCGACGTGGATCTTCATCGCTGGCAACACGAAAAACCCCGGGGCCCTCGTAGGGCCCCCGTCACATCGGCCCGGGCCGGGGCTGCCTCCGCCCCTCGCCCCGCCCACCTTCCGGATCTCTCCGCCTCTTTCCCGAAGGCTCCCCGAGAGCTCCTCTACGCCACGTGACCGCCCGGCAGCCCCCCTCCAACGTCGTCCGGCCGCGTGCTGGCGGGTCAACCGGCGTGTCGTGCCCCAACGCGAGCCCGGCTGGCCCGCGCCGCACGCCGCTCGCGGTGCCTCCGCGCTGACCGGCGCTCAGCCAGGCCCCCCGCTAGGCCCGGCGGCGCCACGCCCGGTGAGCGGGCCGCACGTGATGCCAACGCATCGTCCGCCGTGGCTTCGTAAGCCCGGCACCACGCGGTGACAGTCGCAGTCACTACACACGCGTTTTCATCTTCTTTGGTTCTTTCGGTAAAGTCACCACGTAGAATGAGAATAAAGTAATAAATTAATAAAATAAAATAACACGATCAAATTCTCACGACGTTTCAACACAAGTGGCCTGTTCTCGAGACAGTCTCGTCCCTTCACCTGATGAACACACACTACACCGATAACTCTTTAGAATTGCCGCTTGTTGTCGTCTTTCAGCACGGTTGGGCAACGTGCGGTGGTGGTGTGACAGAAAGAGTTCAACGTACACACACATACACACATACACACACATACACACACACATACACACATACACACACATATACATACATACACACACATACAAAGACAAAGATCCCCCATATAGCCTGTACCAGACTGTAGGGGCAAGTGCTGTTAGCGAGCACCTATGAAGGCCGAACGGTACACGAGGGGGTGGGTGGCCAGCACCATGCCCGACCGCCTTTGTCTCCCTAGTGGCGATGTTTACACACCGCACCAGGTACTCATTTGAGGCTGAGTCGACCTAGGGGAGGCCCGGGACCGGTCCAGATAATCGTCACTGGTGTTGGCCGTGAGCGGGAATCGAACCCGGGTCGCCATGTTCATAGCGCAGCGCGCTAACCGCTACACTATCGCTCCCCACACACACACATACACACATACATACACACATACATACACACACATACATACACACATACATACACACATACACACACACATACATACACACACATACATACACGTACATATACATACACACATACACATACATACACACATGCACACATACACACACACATACACACATACACACACATACACACACACATACATACACACATACACACACATACATACACAACAACAACAACCGCCATTCGCCACTAAGTGGCGGTGACGTCACCACGACGCTTGTGCCAGGCTATGTGCACCCTGAGGCCACGTGAAGTGTCAAACGCCCGCTGGCAGGAGGTCACGGGGCAGACCCAGGTTCCACGGGTCGACTGACTGAGATGACTGGCTGATGCACCACCTGTGCCCCCTACTGTGCCAACCTGCTGTGCTTTAGCCACCCGGCGCTCCGCTCGTTGTTCTGAGCGTCGCTCCTCCGTCCTCCGTTGTTGTTGGAGGGCGACTGCTTCCAACTGCCCAGTAGCATCCTTCACGAGCCTCCTCCACAGAGGCCGATCTTGACACCGCTGGTACCAGTCATCGGCAAGTCCACTCAGCTCCACATCCTCCTGTACCACATCACTCCATCTCTTCTCTAGCCCGTGCCGCGCCCGCTTAGCCCCCTCAATCCGGCCAAACAAAAGCTGTTTCGGCATGCGGTGGCTGGGCATGCGGGCTACATGACCCAGCCATCGCAGCCTTGCCTGCCGGAGGAGCTCACCGATGGGACCCTGCCCAGATCTTTCAAGAATTTGTGAGCTCCTCACACAATCCAGTCTGGTTAAACCCAGGATGGATCGTAGGCAGGCCAGCCTAAATGTTTCTAACCGGGGAAGATGTTCCATTAGGGGGGTCCACGTTTCGCAAGCGTAGAGAAGGGAGGGAATGACCGTGGCCGAGAAGACCTGAAGCTTAGTGCGGAGCGACAGACCAGGTAGCTTCCACACAGCGTTACGCAACCGATGAAAAGATATTGCCGCTCGACTGATTCGGAGTGAGACCTCTGCTGTTAAACTGGAGCCAGTCATAAGCACACTGCCCAGGTATGGGAAACTCTCCACTCTCTCCACAACTGCCCCATCACCGATTGGGAGTTGTGGGGGTGGAGTGTCCGATGGTACAAAATACCCAGGCAGGTGCTTAGTTTTGGTGGGGCTGATGGTAAGGCCCCACCTCTTAGTGGCACGCTCCAGTCTCAGCAGCAGCGTCTCCAACTCCTCCTCTGACTGATCAGCTATTACCAAATCATCAGCATACATAACGTGGTTAAGCAATAGGGAGCCATCCCTTGACCGCACCCGGTCATCGATTAGCCTCTCATTATATCTGTACCATATGGAGATTCCCCCGGTACAGCTATTGAAGGCTTCACGAACTACGTGGTCAAAATAGATGTTAAATAATGTGGGAGCCAGAGGACATCCCTGTCGCACCCCACGGTGTACAGGGAATGGCTCTGACTCCCGGCCATGTAGTTTTACCCGGGCCCGCTCACCATCATGAAGGTCCTTAATGATCGTGAGCAGAGGGTCAGGTACTCCAAAAGCACGAAGAACGACCCAGAGCCCAGGCCTACTGATGGTATCATAGGCCTTGACCAGGTCAATAAAGCAGAGATGTAGGTCTTGTTGGAATTCCCTACACCTCTGCTGTAGCAGACGGACAGAAAATATGGCATCTGTGCAGGACCGCCCTTTCCTGAAACCGCATTGGGGCTCCGAAAGCCTCTCCTCAGCGTGCCTGGCAAGGCGATGCTGAATAATCCTTGCCAGGACCTTTCCCGGCACACTGAGGAGTGAGATGCCCCTGTAGTTGTTACAGTCTATGCGGTCCCCCTTCTTAAAGAGGGGGACCACCAGGGCATCCTTCCAATCCTGCGGAACCCGTCCAGCGGCCCAGACCGTTGTTATGATGTCATATAGGGCAGTCTGTGCACAAACGCCACCCTCCCTCAGCATTTCGCTTGGGAGATCATCTCTGCCCGCTGCCTTTCCTGGTCTCAGACTCCGGATCGCCTTCAGTACTTCCTCAACAGATGGCACATCAGCCAGCCACTCACAGGGGGTGACTTCTTCCAATATTTGAGGCACCACAGCCTCAGCAGGGTCATCCTCACTTTGTGCCACGATCTTTTCCTGGCTGAGGGATTTTCCCTCCCCCATGACCTCACAGAAATGCTCAGCAAATCTGCAAACCTGTTCCTGGGGGTCGGAGATTGGATCACCGTTTTTTCCCCTAATGATGGTAATAGGTGTGGCGCTGCAGGTTACTTTTTTGATGGAGTTAAATAGAGATTTGTGATCGCAGGCCACTGAGGCAGACTCCATCTCCGCAGCAACCCGCGACCACCACCCATCCTTGCAGCGCCTCACGGCTCTCCGAACCTCCGAGCGAAGGCTGCGGTAAGCCTCCTCATTCTCTGACGTGGGATTCTGTAGCCGATGACAGTGGGCCTGTCGCTTTTTCTCAACCATCCTGAACACCTCCTGTCAGCCAGGGTCTCTGGGGAGGTCTGGACCGCGTACCCAAAGCAGCCATTGCAGCTGCATGAGTCACAGTCCTAAACCTCGCCCATTTACCCTCGACATCAGGAGGAGTCGGGGACGATGCCAATCCCAGCCGCAAGCGATGATGAAATTCTCGCTTGCAACTTTCATCAGATAACTGAGACCAGGCCACTTTAGGTTGGAATGGGGTCCTGGGTGTACACCCACCACCGGAGTGGAAGAATGGCAGGCGCATCTTACAGATGACTAGTCGATGGTCAGAGGGCAGATCAGCTCCACGGTAGGTCCTGGTGTCAAGGACATAGGCTCGCATCCGCTGGTCCGTCACTATGTAGTCCAGCAGATGTTCTTGCTTGGACCCGGCATGCATCCATGATGTTGTGTGGATGCGCCGATGCCGGAACAGCGTGTTGGTAATTACAAGCCCATGGGCTGCACAAAAATCTAGCAGCCTCTTACCGTTGTTATTGAGCTGATCTGGCCCATGCCCTCCAATCACTCCAGACCAGGTGCCAGTATCATGACCAACTCGGGCATTAAAGCCACCCAACATGATGACTCTATCCGGAGGGGCCACTTTAGCCAGCACCTGTGACAGGAGGTCATAGAAGGCATCTGACTCATCGGCTTTGCCTGCATCCCTCCACGGATGTTCATCTTCGGTGGGGGCATAAGTAACCACGACCACCATTCCTCGCCTCCGGTTGATGGAAAGGTGAGCCCAAAGTAGCCTGGGGCTTACAGCTTCCCACACCTCACCGCCACGCTCCCACGCCCCCTTCATTCTTTTGTTCAAAAGAAGAGCCACACCGTGTTGTTTGGCAGTCTGCTGCCCCGAGTAGAGGACTGTCCACCCCTCATGGTGGCAGGAGCCAGAGCCGGTCCACCGGACCTCCTGAATGCCGCATAGATCCAGGCGGTACCGGTCCAGCTCCCGACAGAGGAGTGGCAGCCTCTCCTCCGCAGTGAGCGTTCGAACATTCCACGTGGCCACCCGTAGTGGCTTTTCGTTGTTTCTGGAGGAGCCCCGAGGGTAGATATTCAATCTCCTGGCTCCGCCAATTGGGGTTTGGCCAGGAGACGTCATAGACGCCTGGCTCCCGGGGGCCTCCGGCACAAGCTTATTAGTTACATATTTCAGTTTACCTCGTGGTTTCGTGGTAATTAATTGAAGGTGGAGGGGTTACCAGCCCCTCGCACCCGTCCAGAGCCCCCGTTTAGCCCCTGTGGTGGACACATATGCCATGAGGGGAGGAGCCAATCAAAATTGGATCTCCCCCCACAGCACTGTCCACGACAGAGTTGCTCGTCCGGCACCGCGAGGAGGTAGGGGGTTGTTTTGCCGGACACATACACACACACATACACACACACATACCAACATACACACACATACACACACATACATACACACATACACACACACATACACACACACATACACACACATACACACACATACACATACACACACATACACACACACAGACACACACACACATACAACAACAACAACCGCCATTCGCCACTAAGTGGCGGTGACGTCACCACGACGCTTGTGCCAGGCTATGTGCACCCTGAGGCCACATGAAGTGTCGAACGCCCGCTGGCAGGAGGTCACGGGGCAGACCCAGGTGCCACGGGTCGACTGACTGAGATGGCTGGCTGATGAGCGTGAAGTCGCGATTGAGTAATGGGGGCTAACGAATGAGTAATTAGTAATACACGTTGCTTTAAGAGATGGTTGAAGTTACAATGTTCTAATACGTGTTTAATGTAAATTACTTTTTGAATGTCATTAATTTTGTTGTATTATTTAATGACTAATTAAAATAGCTCAGAGGTTACTTCATTTCCACTCGTCCTATCAATTCCCCCAGACCCGCTGCCCTTCTAAGGGCCGGGACCGAGCGGGCTAGTGGTGAGACCCTGGGAGCCCCCGGGTCCCGACGTCCTTGTAAGGGCCGGGACCGAGCGAGACAGTGGTCGAGACCCGTACCTTGACTGGGTCGGGTTAGTGTAGCCTCCCCTAGGTCACGGTTAGCCGGAGGCGAGAGAGCCCGTGGTCCCAGTGATAGGCCACGCTTGTCCGGGGGCCGTACCACCCCCAGGTAGCGGGTTAAGGGGCCGTCACCCCTTTGTGTTAGGGACCGCTACTATTGCTGTTACCGTTGTCGTTAAATCAACGTGTTGCCTCTACACGCCGTCTCCAATCTCCCTGCACCCACTACATGTGCAGCATTTGTTTCACGTCTCGTGCGGTCACTGTGGTAAGAAACTTGCTTGGCTTTGATTCCCAGACAATTCGTAATGGTAAAGAAATGTAATAATAATAGAATACGACGTTTCGATTGCAACACAAGCGACCATCATAAGGTACAAATGAATGAGAACAAACATAGTAAACTTGGAAATATAATGCAATATAACACAGAGTCGGCCAACAAAACAATCAACGCCCCACCTGGTTGATTACGTTCTTCCAACGATTGATAAATTTGAGAGAGACAAAACATAGACACGGGGACACACAAGCAGAGAGAGAGACAACACAGAAACACACAGAGAGAGACACACAACATAGACACACAGACAGACACACAGAGAGAGACAACACAGAGACACACAGAGTAACACACAGCATAGACACACAGACACACAAGCAGAGAGACTCACACAGAGACAAACAGAGAGAGACACACACAACATAGACACACAGACAGACACACAAGCAGAGAGAAACTCACAAAGAGACACACAGGGAGTGACACAACATAGACAGACAGACACACAGAGAGAGACTCACACAGAGACAAACAGAGAGAGACACACAACATAGACACAGAGACAGACACACAAGCAGAGAGAGACTCACACAGAGACACACAACATAGACACACAGACAGACACACAGGCAGAGAGAGACAACACAGAGACAAACAGAGAGAGACACACAGAGACACACAGAGCGACACACACAACATAGACACACAGACAGACACACAAGCAGAGAGAGACTCACACAGAGACACAGAGAGTGACACACAACATAGACACAGAGACAGACACACAAGCAGAGAGAGAGACTCACACAGAGACAAACAGAGAGTGACACACAACATAGACAGACAGACACACACAGAGAGAGACTCACACAGAGACAGAGAGAGACAATTTAATAGCTCTTAAAACCCCTCCCACCGCTCCTGCAGTCTAAACACAACAAGACTCCCAAGTCCTCTGGTGACATCAAAAATGATTTAATAACGAGACGATCAAACGAGCCACAGAGCGAAGCCTCGGCCCTACGCGTTGGGCCTTGCGTGGCCCATTAATGGGCACTCGACTCGAATGTGCGGACGTTTCATTGACTGAACGCAACATTGAAAGCAGCCTTGAGAATCTTCACTTGAAGCTTTCGTGGCAACTGCAGGGATCCACGCTCTCAAAGTCATCACGTGGTAGGTGTATAAAATACATCACCACGTTTCCATCGCGACACAAGCGACCGTCATCAGGCGGAACAGGTACAGTTCAACTGATGGGGGGGTCGCTTGTGTTGCGACAGAAACGTCGTGATTTATTTTATTTTGTCCCTACGTCACTTGACCGAAAGAACCTTGAAGAATGTTCTTGGTTCTTTCGGTAAAGTCACTACGTAGAAGGGAAACAATAAAATAATAAAAATATAAAACAATAAAAATTCTCACGACGTTTCGACTACGACACAAGAAGCAATCATCATCAGGTGTGAAAACCACAGCAAGAAAATTTTTTAAAAGTGGAGTTTTTTTTAACGTTAGCACCACGGAGAGCGATTTGGCAGTTGTTCAAATGGACGAGTCCATCTATGTTCGGAAAAGAGGAGGGGGGAGAGGAAGAGAATGGAATGCGGTCTGAACAACTGCCAAATCGCTCTCCGTGGTGCTATGTGGTTTTCACACCTGATGATGATTGCTCGTGTTGCAGTCGAAACGTTGTGAGAATTTTATTGTTTTATATTTTATTTATTTTATTGTTTCCCTTCTACGTGGTGGTGACTTTACCGAAAGAACCAAGAATATGAATCCCTGCAGTCACGAAAGCTTTAAATCAAAACCTTGAAGGATGTTTTACAACGTCCGTGTTTTAAACGCGCAAAATAATCACGTTTCCCCAACTTAACACATTCTCAGGAAGCTGTGTGTATATATATTTAGTTTACACTACGCGCGACGATGTTCAACGCAGCAGCCGCTTAAAAACTCTGGGTTAAGAGCGGCAAAGCCAGAAACTCGGTGCAGGCGGACGCTGCTGCTGGAGCTGAATGAACGAGCGAGCGTCGCAGCCGAGGACGGATTCGACCTTTTCAACATTTCCGAGCAGCGATTCTAAATTTGCCCGCGACCAATCTCCCGCGGGGGGAACTGCTCCGGCGTTCTCTTCGCCAAGTGCCGAGTCCAACACAAACCCCCGTGGGACGAGGCGCGCCGAGGGGCCCTAATCCAGCAGCGGGTTAACGAGTCCCCGAAAATTATCTCTCACGCGACCGATGGAAAAATAACCTGGCACTTCTTAGAAACAAAAGCGGCGAGGAACACACAAAGCCGTCCACACACAGCCCCAAAGATCCCCCAGCCACCGCCGTGTAGCCTTAACAGACTGTTGGGGCAAGTGCTGTTAGCGAGTAGCAGCAGCTATGATGATCCCCCCCGTGTAGCCTTAACAGACTGTTGGGGCAAGTGCTGTTAGCAATTAGCAGCAGCTATGAAGATCCCTCCCCGTGTAGCCTTAACAGACTGTTGGGGCAAGTGCTGTTAGCGATTAGCAGCAGCTATGAAGGCTACCGGCACTGTGGCACACGAGGGTGGGGGGGGGGGTGGGGTGGTCAACACCACGCACAGCCGCCTTTGTCTCCCCAGTGGCGATGTCTTTACATATCGCAGCGGGCACTCATTCGAGGCCAAGTCGACCTAGGGGAGGCCCAGGACCGGTTGTTCAGATGATCGCAATCACTGTGGCGTTGGCCGTGAGCGGGAATGGAACTCGGCTGATCACCGGCGTTGGTAGCGCTGACCGCTCCACCAACCCCCCACCGCTCCCCACCACCGACAAAGAGCGGCCACCGTGGAACGCGACAATTAAATTTTTGATGACATCACCATTGCAATAAGTGCTCCATGGGGCTATTATTGCACACGCTGTGTATGAACTCACTCTGTCTGTTGTTGTTGTAGTATCATCAAATATAGTAACTCAATCTTAACCCACTTACCAATGTGGTATACTTATGTCATAATGATGACAACACTGTATTCTAGCGTAAAAAATATATTTTCCAACAATCTTTTTTTAACACGTTATGTTTCGTCTTGGGTGTAATTGTCCACGCTCAACTGACGTCGTTGGCTGTAAATCTCCACGGTCCCCTTACGTCGTGGCCAAGCCTCGGGGCCACTTCCTGGAGTCGTGGAGTTATTCCGTTACCAGTAGGGTACATTTCATTAAAGAGTGTTTAAAAAAAAAAAGTATTTTAAAATATTACTTATTAATGTAATAACTCACAAACGTAAAAATGTTTACGCACGTGAACTCTGCGTAACATTCCAGTTCCAGTAAAGATTTACAGAACGTAACTTCTTCACTTCAAGTCTAGCACCAAACGCCTTACAATCACCGCAACTCTTTAACCCTTCCGCCCATTGCAATAAGCGATCCACAGAGTTACACGTGTAACAGCTTTACATGTGTAACAGCTTACACATATACACGTGTAAGCTGTTACACGTGTAACAGCTTACACGTGTATATGTGCATGTACATTCACTTCGTCACTTCCCAAGTCTGACATTGCACACGTTAAAATCAACGCACTCTTATTAACGCTTTCCCATGCCACCCATTGCATTGTCCCACAGAGTTATAAATGTAATAACTCACACATGTAAGTACGCCTTAAAATCACCGCAATCTTTGACCCTTCCACCCGTTGCAATAAGCGCTCCACAGAGTTCTAAATGTAATAGCTCCCAAATGTAGAAACTGTTAACGTGTGTAACCTATGCGTACCATCCGGTTAAAGTAAAGATTACAGAACAGTCTTAAAACTTTACTTCCTTCACTTTCCAAGTCTGACATCGTACGCCTTCAAAACCACCACACTGATAATTATCAATGAACCCTTTTACATTCCGGAAACCCCCCAAAAAAAAGGCTGCTCTATGGGTGGAGGCCGGTGGCCAAGTGAAATTGCCCTCCCCGTGCCTCCCTGTGCGGAAAAAACGAACGCCGAACGCTCGCCAGCGACCGGCTTATGCCTCGGTACGGGAGAGGGGATGGGTGAATCAACGAACTCGCCCCAACGGTCGAAGCCACGGGCGGTCGGGATCCCCGGCGGTCGTTTCTCTCTCCTCCTCCTTCGCCCGGCCGTCCGCCTAAACCATGAAGGCCCGGAGCGACGTCTGCACGGCGACGCGGCACACAGGACACCGGCTCAGGGAGAGGGCGCAGTGGCCGCACGTGGCCACGTGTCCGCACGGCACGAACATCGTGGACACCTCGCGCTCCATGCACACCTTGCAGGACAGCCGCTCTTCCAGCTTGTCCAGAAGCTCCTCAGTCGATGGCGCTGCTGTGGACGAAGCGCGCGCAGACGCACGCGGAGACACACGCGGAGACACACAGAGACACACAGACACACAGAGACACACAGAGACGCACAGAGACACACAGAGACACACAGAGACGCACAGAGACACACAGAGACGCACAGAGACACACAGAGACACACGCGCGCACGCACAGACGCAAGCGCACACACACACAGACGCACACACAGAGACACACCCGCACACACTTTCAGCGGTTTCAAAAAGTGATGGTCGATCATCACCAGACTGCTTACATATGGGGCGCAAAGTTGGCGAGATGTTGACCACCTCGTCTGGTATACATGAGGTCGTGACTCTCACCTGTATCAGACTCTCACCTGGCTCAGACTTTCACCTGTATCAGACTCTCATCTGTATCAGACTCTCACCTGTATCAGACTCTCACCTGTATCAGACCCTCACCTGTATCAGACCCTCACCTGTATCAGACTCTCACCTGTATCAGACTCTCACCTGTATCAGTCTCTCACCTGTATCAGACCCTCACCTGTATCAGACTCTCACCTGTATCAGACCCTCACCTGTATCAGACCCTCACCTGTATCAGACTCTCACCTGTATCAGACCCTCACCTGTATCAGACCCTCACCTGTATCAGGTGAGGGTCTGATACAGTGCGCAGGGATCCGCCGTCTTACCGTGCTCAATCTCCGCGGTTGTACTCTGCGGCGTCTGTCCCGGTAGCGGAGCCTTTAAACCGACAAATAAAGATGAACATCGTCGCGTGTAAGAATCATCGCCGGTGTCACGCAGAAGAACCGACAAAAATGGATAAGTTACGCAAGCGACGACCGCTCGCGTTAAAAACCATCGCGACTTTTTGCACCGTTACTCTGCGCTCGATTTGCAATCGGCGTGTCGGCAAACCAAACGGAACGACAAGAGCCGGCTCTCGATTGTCGCCGCTAACGACGGGGGGCAGGGCAGCTGCAGATGGCTCAAAATCGCGCAGCATCCAAAAAGATAAAATTAAAATTTTTTCCGTGGATCTCTACGCCAAAAACACCGATTATCCCCATAGTTATATATAGTTATAGAGTACATTTAATCTGGCCGTCGCCTGATGAAGCTGGTTGTTGTAATTACTGGTGAAACGTCGTACTCAGATTCTAAATGTTGTGGCTTGGCACTCCAACACACCAGTGTGAGCTGTACTAGTATTATACGCTATACACTACTACACTATTATACACTATACACTACTACACTACTTTACACTACTATACACTATTATACACTACTATACTATTATACACTATACACTACTACACTACTATACACTACTACACTATACACTACTATACACTATACACTACTAGACTATACCTATACACTACTATACTATACACTACACTATATACTACTACACTATACACTACTACACTATACACTACTAGACTATACCTATACACTACTGTACTATACACTATACACTACACTACTATACACTACACTATACACTACATTATACACTACACTATACACTACACCACTATATACTACACTACACGACTACACACTACACCGAGAACTCTTTAGAATTGCCACTTGTTGTTGTTGTCGTCTTTCAGCACGGTTGGGCAACGTGCGGTGGTGGTGTGACAGAAAGAGTTCAACGTACACACACACACATACACACATATACACACATACACACACATACACACATATACACACATACACACACATACACACACATACACACAACAACAACAACAACCGCCATTCGCCACTAAGTGGCGGTGACGTCACCACGACGCTTGTGCCAGGCTATGTGCACCCTGAGGCCACGTGAAGTGTCGAACGCCCGCTGGCAGGAGGTCACGGGGCAGACCCAGGTGCCACGGGTCGACTGACTGAGATGACTGGCTGATGCACCACCTGTGCCCCCTTCTGTGCCAACCTGCTGTGCTTTAGCCACCCGGCGCTCCGTTGTTGTTGGAGGGCGACTACCTCCAACTGCCCAGTAGCATCCTTCACAAGCCGCCTCCACAGAGGCCAATCTTGACACCGCTGGTACCAGCCATCGGCAAGTCCACTCAGCTCCACGTCCTCCTGTACCACATCACTCCATCTCTTCTCTAGCCCGTGCAGCGCCCGTTTAGCCCCCTCGATCCAGCCAAACAAAAGCTGTTTCGGCATGCGGTGGCTGGGCACACACAGGTACACACACAGATACACACACAGATACACACACACACAGGTACACACACAAATACACACACAGATACACACACAGATACACACACAGGTATACACACTGAGGAGATGGAGTCTGCCTTAATGGCCCGCAATCAAAAATCGCTCTTAAATTCCATAAAAAAAAGTAACCTGCAGCACGACATCTATTACCATCACTGGGGAAAAGAACGGTGATCCAATCTCCAACCCCCAGGAACAGGTTCGCAGATTTGCTGAGCATTTCTGAGGTCCTGGAGGAGGGGAATCTCTCAGCCTGGAAAACAACGTGGCACAAAGTGGGGATGACCCTGCCGAGGCTGCGGTGCCTCAAATATTGGAATAAGAAGTCACCCCCTGTCAGTGGCTGGCTGAGATGTCATCTGTTGAGAAAGTACTGAAGGCAATCTGGAGTCTGAGACCAGGAAAGGCACCGGGCAATGATGATCTCCCAAGCGAAATGCTGAGGGAGGGTGGCGTTTTTGCACAGACTGCCCTATATGACATCATAACAACAGTCTGGACCACTGGACGGGTTCCGCAGGATTGGAAGGATGCTCTGGTGGTCCCCCTCTTTAAGAAGGGGGACCGCACAGACTGTAACAACTACAGGGGCATCTCACTCCTCAGTATGCCGGGAAAGGTCCTGGCAAGGATTATCCAACATCGCCTTGCTAGGCACGCTAAGGAGTGGCTTGCGGAGCCAAAATGCGGTTTCAGGAAAGGGCGGCCCTGCACAGATGCCATATTTTCTGTCCGTTTGCTACAGCAGAGATGTAGGGAATTCCAACAAGACCTACATCTCTGGTGTATTGACCTGGGGAGGGTGGGGTGGGGCTGGGTGGTGGGTGAGAGGGGTGGGGCTGGGTGGGGAGGGGCTGGTCACCCTGTGGTGCCCTTATAAAACTCAACGTTTCACCTACTCACGTCGGCTTGGGCCCACCCTCACAGTCGGGAATATTTGCTGAATACACCACGTGGTGCCGCTGTTGACCCTGGCCATTGACCGAGCAACCCAACACGTTCCAACCAGCTCCCTCTGCAGGAATGTGTTTGAGCCTCGTCTCAAACGGTGTTAGACCAGAGGATGCCAAAAGGCGAACACAAACTTCAGTTTTCTTAAAGTCGACAGCTGTGGTTGCATGGGAAAATATGCCCAATACATTTTTTTCCAGCAAACTATAACGTTCAAAAGCTAAGTAATAATGTGTCCAGCAATCGCCTTACTTTAGGGGAGTCCATAAATGACGTCACGCGATTTTGGACGATTTTTGACCCCCCCCCCTCGTCACACGGCGTCACAAAAAGTCAGACCCCTCCCTCAAATATGACGTCACAAAGCTCTGCCCCCCCCCCCCCCCAAAATAAAACATGCTTCAAATCGCTTTCAACTATTGCCATTGTAGTGCGTATTTAATGTGGCGCTACACTCTGAGGTTGTGGGAGAAAACATTTATTAAAAGTCTATTTAATTAAGTGGAACGTGTTGTCTATATTTATTTAAAGGTGCGCATTTTGATGTGACGTCACATTTCTCACCCACCCCCCCCCCCCTCGTCACACATCGTCACAAATGTCTGACCCCTCCCCCTCCAGGTGCGTGACGTAATTTATGGACGGCCCCTTATTTCAAATCTCACAATTTTATTCCAACGTAACACACCTTAACTTGACTTGAGCAGCGTTCAGAAACCCGGCCTTCCACAGCCAGCGCTCCCGATGAGTTTCTGATGCTCCACAGCGGGGACTTCCAAGCAGCCGGTGTAAGAACTTGCAACCTGAAATGTGCACAGCAGAAGGGCGCCGACAGCGTCGAAGCCTTCAAACGCGACGCTTCTCGGCCACGTGATTCGGCCGTGAAGAGCTCTCCCATGTTCTCTTTGGTAAAGCCACGTAGATAGGTTGAAGAAACTACGACGTTTTGATCGCGACGCCCGATGACGATCGCTTGCGTTGCGATCGAAACGTCATCGTTTTTTGTCTACTTTTTCGACCCATCGACGTCACTTTTACCGAAAGAACCCAAAGAAGACGAATTCCTGCAGTCACGAAAGCTTCAAGTCGAGTTGTCTCCCATCCCAATTCGCTGCCTCCGCCGTTCCCTTTCAATGGCTGCCTGGTTCTGGACAAGCAAGCCACGTGCACGCCAGGGAACGGAAGAGACACCCCCCCCCCCGCTCTCCCCCCCAGAGAGCCGTCTGCCAAGGTCGATGGCGTGCCGAGTCAACCGCGCAGCCATTGCCGTGATCTCTCTTCCTTAGCTGCGATTCTCTTAGCCTCGTCAGTAAGGAGACGCCTTTATATGTGTCGAGGAGTAGTCGGGGACACTCCCGTCACACTTACCTCCCGGTTGTGATGACGTCACGGGATGTGACGTCACGGGAGCCTTCCGGTGCGATGACGTCACATGATGTCACAGGATGTGATGTCATGGGATGTGACGTCAAGGGATGTGCGCATTTTCAGGTACGGTAATATCATGTCTCGTGTCGGGGATTTAAGGGGGAGCCCGGGATGGAGACAGGGTCGTTGTGGAAGCCGGGAACAAGATGGCTGGGAGTTGGGAGCCGGGGTAGGGATCAGGCTGGAGAGGCTGCTTCACCCAGCCAGCCGAGTTGGCTGATCCCTCGGTCGGTGCAGTGGGAAGAACTGAGCAGTCTGTGGGTGTGTTAGGAATCTCCCAGTACCCTTCCCCTGGGGGGACAGTTATGTCAGCTAATGTACGGCGTAAAGCCCCTGAATAAACTGACGGAAGCCCTTACCATATTTGTCTCCGAGTCGTCAAGAGCTTCTCTACGTATGCGCCGTTTAATCATTATCCTAATCGACCAGGTTACACTCAAACGAAATATCTTTTAGCTCTGGGGCCTGATGATATCGTAAGGACAGCCATGCAGGTGAACCAGCGTGATCATTAGAGTTGTGTGTTCATTGGTTTGTGATTTGGCGGATTAGAATCATGTAAGATTAATATGTTTAGTGGTTGGTGAAAATAGACCTTCCTTAATTATATTCAGGTGTATTGTGTTCTTTAAAGCTGGGGGTTTGATGGAATTATTATGAGCGTGAAGTCGCGATTGACTAATGGGGGCTAACGAATGAGTAATTAGTAATACACGTTGCTTGAAGAGATTGTTAAAGTTACAATGTTCTAATACGTGTTTAATCTAAATTACTTTTTGAATGTCATTAATTTTGTTGTATTATTTAATAAGACTAATCAAAATAGCTCAGAGGTTACTTGATTTCCACTCGTCCTATCAATTCCCCCAGACCCGCTGCCCTTCTAAGGGCCGGGACCGAGCGGGCCAGTGGTGAGACCCTGGGAGCCCCCGGGTCCCGACGTCCTTGTAATGGCCGGGACCGAGCGGGACAGTGGTCGAGACCCGTACCTTGGCTGGGTCGGGTCAGGGTAGCCTCCCCTAGGTCACCGTTAGCCGGAGGCGAGAGAGCCCGTGGTCCCAGTGATAGGCCACGCTTGTCCAGGGGCCGTACCACCCCCAGGTAGCGGGTTAAGGGGCCGTTACCCCTTTGTGTTAGGGACCGTTACTATTGCTGTTACCGTTGTCGTTAAATCAACGTGTTGCCTCTACACGCCGTCTCCAATCTCCCTGCACCCACTACACGCGCAGTGTTTGTTTCACGTCTCGTGCGGTTACTGTGGTAAGAAACTTGCTTGGCTTTGATTCCCAGACAATTCGTAATGGTGAAGAAAATTAATAATAAAATACGACGTTTCGATTGCAACACAAGCGACCATCATCAGGTACAAATGAATGAGAACAAACATAGTAAACTTGGAAATATAATGCAATATAACACAGAGTCGGCAAACAAAACAATCAACCACCCCACCTGGTTGATTACGTTCTTCCAAAGATTGATAAATATGAGAGAGACAAAACATAGACACGGGGACACACAAGCAGAGAGAGAGAGACAACACAGAAACACACAGAGAGACACACAACATAGACACACAGAGAGAGACAACACAGAAACACACAGAGAGAGACACAACATAGACACACGGACAGGCACACAAGCAGAGAGACAACACAGAGACACACAGATAGAGACACACAACATAGACACACAGAGAGAGACAATACAGAGACACACAGAGAGACACACAACATAGACACACGGACAGGCACACAAGCAGAGAGACTCACACAGAGACACACAGAGAGAGACACACAACATAGACACACAAGCAGAGAGAGAGAGACTTACACAGAGACACACAGAGAGAGACACACACAACATAGACACACAGACAGACACACAAGCAGAGAGAGACAACACAGAGACACGCAGAGAGAGACACACAACATAGACACACAGAGAGAGACAACACAGAGACACACAGAGAGAGACACACAACATAGACACACACACAGACACACAAGCAGAGAGAGACAACAGAGACACACAAGCAGAGAGAGAGAGACTCACACAGAGACAAACAGAGAGACACACAACATAGACACACAGACATACACACAAGCAGAGAGAGACAACACAGAGACACACACAGAGTGACACACAACACAGACAGACACACAGAGAGAGAGACTCACACAGAGACAGAGAGAGACAACCAAGAGCTTTAATAGCTCTTAAAACCCCTCCCACCGCTCCAGCAGTCTAAACACAACAAGACTCCCAAGTCTTCTGGTGACATCAAAAATTATTTAATAACGAGACGATCAAACGAGCCACAGAGCGAAGCCTCGGCCCTACGCGTTGGGCCTTGCGTGGCCCATTAATGGGCACTCGACTCGAATGTGCGGACGTTTCACTGACTGAACGCAACATTGAAAGCAGCCTTGAGAATCTTCACTTGAAGCTTTCGTGAAAACTGCAGGGATCTACGCTCTCAAAGTCATCACGTGGTAGGTGTATAAAATACATCACCACGTTTCCATCGCGACACAAGCGCCCGTCATCAGGCGGAACAGGTACAGTTCAACTGATGGGGGGGTCACTTGTGTTGCGACAGAAATGTCGTGATTTATTTTATTTTGTCCCCACGTCGCTCGACCGAAAGAACCTTGAAGAATGTTCTTGGTTCTTTCGGTAAAGTCACTACGTAGAAGGGAAACAATAAAATAATAAAAATATAAAACAATAAAAATTCTCACGACGTTTCGACTACGACACAAGAAGCAATCATCATCAGGTGTGAAAACCACAGCAAGAAATTTTTTAAAAAGTGGAGTTTTTTTAACGTTAGCACCACGGAGAGCGATTTGGCAGTTGTTCAAATGGACGAGTCCATCTATGTTCGGAAAAGAGGAGGGGGGAGAGGAAGAGAATGGAATGCGGTCTGAACAACTGCCAAATCGCTCTCCGTGGTGCTATGTGGTTTTCACACCTGATGATGATTGCTCGTGTTGCAGTCGAAACGTTGTGAGAATTTTATTGTTTTATATTTTATTTATTTTATTGTTTCCCTTCTACGTGGTGGTGACTTTACCGAAAGAACCAAGAATATGAATCCCTGCAGTCACGAAAGCTTTAAATCAAAACCTTGAAGGATGTTTTACAACGTCCGTGTTTTAAACGCGCAAAATAATCACGTTTCCCCAACTTAACACATTCTCAGGAAGCTGTGTGTATATATATATTTAGTTTACACTACGCGCGACGATGTTCAACGCAGCAGCCGCTTTAAAACTCTGGGTTAAGAGCGGCAAAGCCAGAAACTCGGTGCAGGCGGACGCTGCTGCTGGAGCTGAATGAACGAGCGAGCGTCGCAGCCGAGGACGGATTCGACCTTTTCAACATTTCCGAGCAGCGATTCTAAATTTGCCCGCGACCAATCTCCCGCGGGGGGAACTGCTCCGGCGTTCTCTTCGCCAAGTGCCGAGTCCAACACAAACCCCCGTGGGACGAGGCGCGCCGAGGGGCCCTAATCCAGCAGCGGGTTAACGAGTCCCCGAAAATTATCTCTCACGCGACCGATGGAAAAATAACCTGGCACTTCTTAGAAACAAAAGCGGCGAGGAACACACAAAGCCGTCCACACACAGCCCCAAAGATCCCCCAGCCACCGCCGTGTAGCCTTAACAGACTGTTGGGGCAAGTGCTGTTAGCGAGTAGCAGCAGCTATGATGATCCCCCCCGTGTAGCCTTAACAGACTGTTGGGGCAAGTGCTGTTAGCAATTAGCAGCAGCTATGAAGATCCCTCCCCGTGTAGCCTTAACAGACTGTTGGGGCAAGTGCTGTTAGCGATTAGCAGCAGCTATGAAGGCTACCGGCACTGTGGCACACGAGGGTGGGGGGGGGGGTGGGGTGGTCAACACCACGCACAGCCGCCTTTGTCTCCCCAGTGGCGATGTCTTTACATATCGCAGCGGGCACTCATTCGAGGCCAAGTCGACCTAGGGGAGGCCCAGGACCGGTTGTTCAGATGATCGCAATCACTGTGGCGTTGGCCGTGAGCGGGAATGGAACTCGGCTGATCACCGGCGTTGGTAGCGCTGACCGCTCCACCAACCCCCCACCGCTCCCCACCACCGACAAAGAGCGGCCACCGTGGAACGCGACAATTAAATTTTTGATGACATCACCATTGCAATAAGTGCTCCATGGGGCTATTATTGCACACGCTGTGTATGAACTCACTCTGTCTGTTGTTGTTGTAGTATCATCAAATATAGTAACTCAATCTTAACCCACTTACCAATGTGGTATACTTATGTCATAATGATGACAACACTGTATTCTAGCGTAAAAAATATATTTTCCAACAATCTTTTTTTAACACGTTATGTTTCGTCTTGGGTGTAATTGTCCACGCTCAACTGACGTCGTTGGCTGTAAATCTCCACGGTCCCCTTACGTCGTGGCCAAGCCTCGGGGCCACTTCCTGGAGTCGTGGAGTTATTCCGTTACCAGTAGGGTACATTTCATTAAAGAGTGTTTTAAAAAAAAAAGTATTTTAAAATATTACTTATTAATGTAATAACTCACAAACGTAAAAATGTTTACGCACGTGAACTCTGCGTAACATTCCAGTTCCAGTAAAGATTTACAGAACGTAACTTCTTCACTTCAAGTCTAGCACCAAACGCCTTACAATCACCGCAACTCTTTAACCCTTCCGCCCATTGCAATAAGCGATCCACAGAGTTACACGTGTAACAGCTTTACATGTGTAACAGCTTACACATATACACGTGTAAGCTGTTACACGTGTAACAGCTTACACGTGTATATGTGCATGTACATTCACTTCGTCACTTCCCAAGTCTGACATTGCACACGTTAAAATCAACGCACTCTTATTAACGCTTTCCCATGCCACCCATTGCATTGTCCCACAGAGTTATAAATGTAATAACTCACACATGTAAGTACGCCTTAAAATCACCGCAATCTTTGACCCTTCCACCCGTTGCAATAAGCGCTCCACAGAGTTCTAAATGTAATAGCTCCCAAATGTAGAAACTGTTAACGTGTGTAACCTATGCGTACCATCCGGTTAAAGTAAAGATTACAGAACAGTCTTAAAACTTTACTTCCTTCACTTTCCAAGTCTGACATCGTACGCCTTCAAAACCACCACACTGATAATTATCAATGAACCCTTTTACATTCCGGAAACCCCCCAAAAAAAAGGCTGCTCTATGGGTGGAGGCCGGTGGCCAAGTGAAATTGCCCTCCCCGTGCCTCCCTGTGCGGAAAAAACGAACGCCGAACGCTCGCCAGCGACCGGCTTATGCCTCGGTACGGGAGAGGGGATGGGTGAATCAACGAACTCGCCCCAACGGTCGAAGCCACGGGCGGTCGGGATCCCCGGCGGTCGTTTCTCTCTCCTCCTCCTTCGCCCGGCCGTCCGCCTAAACCATGAAGGCCCGGAGCGACGTCTGCACGGCGACGCGGCACACAGGACACCGGCTCAGGGAGAGGGCGCAGTGGCCGCACGTGGCCACGTGTCCGCACGGCACGAACATCGTGGACACCTCGCGCTCCATGCACACCTTGCAGGACAGCCGCTCTTCCAGCTTGTCCAGAAGCTCCTCAGTCGATGGCGCTGCTGTGGACGAAGCGCGCGCAGACGCACGCGGAGACACACGCGGAGACACACAGAGACACACAGACACACAGAGACACACAGAGACACACAGAGACGCACAGAGACACACAGAGACACACAGAGACGCACAGAGACACACAGAGACGCACAGAGACACACAGAGACACACGCGCGCACGCACAGACGCAAGCGCACACACACACAGACGCACACACAGAGACACACCCGCACACACTTTCAGCGGTTTCAAAAAGTGATGGTCGATCATCACCAGACTGCTTACATATGGGGCGCAAAGTTGGCGAGATGTTGACCACCTCGTCTGGTATACATGAGGTCGTGACTCTCACCTGTATCAGACTCTCACCTGGCTCAGACTTTCACCTGTATCAGACTCTCATCTGTATCAGACTCTCACCTGTATCAGACTCTCACCTGTATCAGACCCTCACCTGTATCAGACCCTCACCTGTATCAGACTCTCACCTGTATCAGACTCTCACCTGTATCAGTCTCTCACCTGTATCAGACCCTCACCTGTATCAGACCCTCACCTGTATCAGACTCTCACCTGTATCAGACCCTCACCTGTATCAGGTGAGGGTCTGATACAGTGCGCAGGGATCCGCCGTCTTACCGTGCTCAATCTCCGCGGTTGTACTCTGCGGCGTCTGTCCCGGTAGCGGAGCCTTTAAACCGACAAATAAAGATGAACATCGTCGCGTGTAAGAATCATCGCCGGTGTCACGCAGAAGAACCGACAAAAATGGATAAGTTACGCAAGCGACGACCGCTCGCGTTAAAAACGATCGCGACTTTTTGCACCGTTACTCTGCGCTCGATTTGCAATCGGCGTGTCGGCAAACCAAACGGAACGACAAGAGCCGGCTCTCGATTGTCGCCGCTAACGACGGGGGGCAGGGCAGCTGCAGACGGCTCAAAATCGCGCAGCATCCAAAAAGATAAAATTAAAAAAATTCCGTGGATCTCTATGCCAAAAACACCGATTATCCCCATAGTTATATATAGTTATAGAGTACATTTAATCTGGCCGTCGCCTGATGAAGCTCGTTGTTGTTGTAATTACTGGTGAAACGTCATACTCAGATTCTAAATGTTGTGGCTTGGCTCTCCAACACACCGGTGTGAGCTGTACTAGTATTATACACTATACACTACTATACACTATTATACACTATACACTACTACACTACTATACACTACTACACTACTATACACTACTATACACTATTATACACTACTATACACTACTATACACTACTACACTATACACTACTATACAATACTATACTATACACTACTATACTATACACTACACTACTATACACTATACACTACTACACTACTATACACTACTATACATACACTACTATACACTACACTATACACTACTATACTATACACTACTACACTATACACTATATACTACTATACTATACACTACATTACTATACACTACACTATACACTACTATATTATACACTATACTATACACTACTATACTATACTACTATACTATACACTACACTACTATACACTACTACACTATACATTACTATACTATACACTACACTATACACTACACTACTATACACTACTACACTATACATTACTATACTATACACTACACTATACACTACACTACTATACACTACACTATACACTACTATACACTACACTATACACTACTATACACTACACTATACACTACACTACTATACACTACTATACACTACACTATACACTACACTATACACTACACTACTATACACTACACTATACACTACACTATACACTACACTACTATACACTACACTATACACTACACTATACACTACACTACTATACACTACACTATACACTACACTACACTATACACTACACTATACACTACTATACTATACACACTACTATATTTACAATGAGCATATTGGTAATAAAACCACATTATTTTTGTATTTTTACCCCTGAATGATGAACAACATTTCAAGCTGCCTGCGAAGTTTAAGTTTGAGTCTATTTGTGTTCAAGACCCCTGATAAACTCCATCAAGAGACGAGGATAGTCTCGTCTGTTCAACGACCGGAGTTGACCAAGGTCAACGTTAAAAAACGAAACAAAAAATCGTACGTGCGGCGTGTTCGCACGCCGGCGTTAAACTCGATTTTCCTGCGAAACCAAAAGTTGGCGAGAAAATGTTTTGTTACCGGCGGCCGCATCGACCCGCGGACGAAAGCTTCCCCCTTCTGTCGTCCAACAAACGCGCAGCTGTTCAGCAAACGACGCGGGAAGAGGGGGGGGGTCATTACGTTATGCCGGCTGGGTATAATGTGGTGGATGTATTGGGGAGCACATCACCATCATTATTATTATTATTTATATTATGATCTTATAGTGAGATGGTTGTATTGGGGAACACATTATATTTATTATTTTATCGCGTTTATTATGATTTTGTTATTATCTTATAATGCGTTGGATGTATCGGGGAACACATCATTATTATATAATGCGATGGATGTGTTGGGGAACACATAATTAGTGAATATTTACAGTGAGGGAAAAAAGTATTTGATCCCCTGCTGATTTTGTACGTTTGCCCACTGACAAAGAAATGATCAGTCTATAATTTTAATGGTAGGTTTATTTGAACAGTGAGAGACAGAATAACAACAAAAAATCCAGAAAAACGTATGTCAAAAATGTTATAAATTGATTTGCATTTTAATGAGGGAAATAAGTATTTGACCCCTCTGCAAAACATGACTTAGTACTTGGTGGCAAAAACCCTTGTTGGCAATCACAGAGGTCAGACGTTTCTTGTAGTTGGCCACCAGGTTTGCACACATCTCAGGAGGGATTTTGTCCCACTCCTCTTTGCAGATCTTCTCCAAGTCATTAAGGTTTCGAGGCTGACGTTTGGCAACTCGAACCTTCAGCTCCCTCCACAGATTTTCTATGGGATTAAGGTCTGGAGACTGGCTAGGCCACTCCAGGTCCTTAATGTGCTTCTTCTTGAGCCACTCCTTTGTTGCCTTGGCCGTGTGTTTTGGGTCATTGTCATGCTGGAATACCCATCCACAACCCATTTTCAATGCCCTGGCTGAGGGAAGGAGGTTCTCACCCAAGATTTGATGGTACATGGCCCCGTCCATCGTCCCTTTGATGCGGTGAAGTTGTCCTGTCCCCTTAGCAGAAAAACACCCCCAAAGCATAATGTTTCCACCTCCATGTTTAACGGTGGGGATGGTGTTCTTGGGGTCATAGGCAGCATTCCTCCTCCTCCAAACATGGCATGTTGAGTTGATGCCAAAGAGCTCCATTTTGGTCTCATCTGACCACAACACTTTCACCCAGTTGTCCTCTGAATCATTCAGATGTTCATTGGCAAACTTCAGACGGGCATGTATATGTGCTTTCTTGAGCAGGGGGACCTTGCGGGCACTGCAGGATTTCAGTCCTTCACGAGGTAGTGCAGGGGTCGGGAACCTTTTTGACTAAGAGAGCCATGAAAGCAAAAAATTTGGAAATTTATTTCAGTGAGAGCCATATAATATATTTTAAAAGTGAATTCAACTAAATGTCAGTATAATAAGCCTCTGAATTTATTATTTTAAATAATGTTGTTATAACACTCACCATTAATGCGACTTCTGGTGCTGCATGGATTTGCTGATGTCTTTGTAGTCGGGTTGGTACTTGGTGAGGTTAAGCTTCATGCAAGCGTTGAGGCTTTCATCCGTTAAACGTGATCGTAGGTTGGACTTGATGTTTTTAAGATGTGAGAATGACTGCTCACATGCATACGTAGGCCAGTATCATCCAATTAAAATAATGGACAATTGCTCCTGCAGCCATGAACAGGACATGCGCAGTGAAAAATTGATGGATGGATTAAAACAAGTGAGAATATTTTGTTTTATCTGCGAGCCATATGCAATCATCAAAAGAGCCACATCTGGCTCGCGAGCCATAGGTTCCCGACCCCTGAGGTAGTGTGTTACCAATTGTTTTCTTGGTGACTATGGTCCCTCTGCCTTGAGATCATTGACAAGATCCTCCCGTGTAGTTCTGGGCTGATTCCTCACCGTTCTCATGATCATTGCAACTCCACGAGGTGAGATCTTGCATGGAGCCCCATGCCGAGGGAGATTGACAGTTCTTTTGTGTTTTTTCCATTTGCGAATAATCGCACAAACTGTTGTCACCTTCTGACCAAGCTGCTTGGCAATGGTCTTGTAGCCCATTCCAGCCTTGTGTAGGTCTACAATCTTGTCCCTGACATCCTTGGAGAGCTCTTTGGTCTTGGCCATGGTGGAGAGTTTGGAATTTGATTGATTGATTGATTGCTTCTGTGGACAGGTGTCTTTTATACAGGTAACGAGCTGAGATTAGGAGCACACTCTTAAAGAGTGTACTCCTAATCTCAGCTCCTAATCTCAGCTTGTTACCTGCATAAAAGAAACCTGGGAGCCAGAAATCTTTCTGATTGAGAGGGGGTCAAATACTTTTTTCCCTCATTAAAATGCAAATCAATTTATAACATTTTTGACATGCGTTTTTCTGGATTTTGTTGTTGTTATTCTGTCTCTCACTTTTCAAATAAACCTACCATTAAAATTATAGACTGATCATTTCTTTGTCAGTGGGCAAACGTACAAAATCAGCAGGGGATCAAATACTTTTTTCCCTCACTGTATATATATACATTTCACGGGAGCAGCAGGTGCCAAACGCCTCACCTGGGAAACCACTTTGCGTGCTCATGCCAAGCGCTGTCTCCCAGCGCCCACTCTTGTAGATGACCGTCGCAGCTGAAGCACCTCACAAGATCTCCGTGACCTACTCAAAATAGAAAACACGTTACAGGGACCTCTCCCCTACATATCGACACTGTCAACTTTTCAGAGATAAACAAACCCATCCAGTTGCCCGTTCGGACCGAGAGTCGTAAGTTCAACCGCCTCACAATAGATGGAGGTGGTGGCATCAACATCTGCAGAACGTGAAGAACCAGTGGCATTTACATCTACAGAACGTGAAGAACCAGTGGCATTTACATCTACAGAATGTGAAGAACCAGTGGCATCAACATCTGCAGAACGTGAAGAACCAGTGGCATTTACAGCTACAGAACGTGAAGAACCAGTGGCATTTACAGCTACAGAACATGAAGAACCAGTGGCATCAACATCTGCAGAACATGAAGAACCAGCGTCATCTACATCTACAGAACGTGAAGAACCAGCGTCATCTACATCTACAGAACGTGAAGAACCAGTTGCATCTACATCTGCAGAATACGAAAATCCAGTGGCATCTACATCTACAGAACGTGAATAACCAGCGTCATCTACATCTACAGAACGTGAAGAACCAGTGGCATCTATATCTACAGAACGTGAAGAACCAGCGGCATCTACAGCTACAGAACGTGAAGAACCAGCGGCATCTACATCTACAGAACGTGAAGAACCAGCGGCATCTACATCTACAGAACGTGAAGAACCAGTTGTATCTACATCTACAGAATACGAAAAACCAGTGGCATCTACATCTACAGAACGTGAAGAACCAGCGTCATCTACATCTACAGAACGTGAAGAACCAGTGGCATCTACATCTACAGAACGTGAAAAACCAGCGTCATCTGCATCTACAGAACGTGAAGAACCAGTGGCATCTACATCTACAGAACGTGAAGAACCAGCGGCATCTACAGCTACAGAACGTGAAGAACCAACGGCATCTACATCTACAGAACGTGAAGAACCAGCGGCATCTACATCTACAGAACGTGAAGAACCAGTGGCATCTACATCTACAGAACGTGAAGAACCAGCGTCATCTACATCTACAGAACGTGAAGAACCAGCGGCATCTACATCTACAGAACGTGAAGAACCAGTGGCATCTACATCTACAGAACGTGACGAACCAGTGGCATCTACATCTACAGAACGTGAAGAACCAGCGGCATCTACATCTACAGAACGTGAAGAACCAGTGTCATCTACATCTACAGAACGTGAAGAACCAGCGTCATCTACATCTGCATGAGATTATACAACTTGTAAAGGCCTTCCCCGTGTTTCGTGTACGCACTCTACAACACGCTTGGAACCGACAGGACTTCGCACTCCTATCGTGTTTTTGTAAACTGTTCGTTGCCGTGACGTTCTTACCCCCCATGCCCCGACTGGACATCATGCGAAAAAGAGCTTCACAGCTCAATGGATTCCTCCAGTATAGATAAATATTCTGATTCTGACCTCCCTCAGGTGTTTGACCAAAACTATTAACCAACATTGAAACTATTTTATGATACTAGGTGTTAGGACCATTGAGTTGCTATTCAGCTCTTTTTCAGAGGCGACCACCTGGCATTCACAAACGATAGCTCAACGAAGTGGCTTATCGCATGATAATTTAAACGCAGCCAAATTCTCTAAACGCGTGTTTCTAAATGTGCGAGGAAAAAAACCGGAGGACCGGCAGAAAAAATCCACGCGACCACGGGGAGGCACGAAAATTCCAAATACGCATCAGGCGTCAGGATGGAACCCACCACCTCCTGCCTTCCAGGCGAGGTAGTCAACATCTCCGAGCCACCGTGGCGCTTGCCCCCCAAAGAGCCGCCCCTCCCCCCACAAAACGGGGACGACTACAGCACCGGGGAAGGCCTCCACCCACTTCTACGTAGCAGCAGCAGCAGCGGCAGCAGCAGCACAAACCGTACCGGAATAGTAGAAGCCTGCGTAGGCCAGCTCATGCGGGGACACATTGGTGGTGTACGGCCAGCTCGCGAAAGATCTGATTCGCGCCCCGAACGAACGCATCTCTGGACACAGTGCGGAGTCGGGGCCATCCTGAGTGGCCTGCGGCAACGGGGCCTGCGGGGAAAAGGCACCACCCAGAAACAAACGCAACGACGACAATGGTGACGACGATGACGACTGTGACGACAGCGTCAATGGCGACGACGGTGATGCAGTGAGCTCATCGAATTGTCCCCGCCCTTTGGAACGGCTCCCCAGGAAGCCGTGAGGGCATTGGAATCGTTTTTTTTTAAACGACATCTTCGAAACAAAACCTTTTTAGACTGACCTAAAAAGGTTAAGTCATTTACATGACTTAATACGATTACATCTCCATAACTAGCATAACCTATGCGCATAATTACATCAATTAACATTATTTCGGATAATTACGCATTTTTCCAAATTTTATTTCATTTTTATCATTTTTATTAAAATTTTCAAGACCCGGCATATACAACAGGTGGGGGAATTTATAGAGAAGATAACATTACAGTAGAATCTTGATTTGAATTACAGTAGACTCTGGATGATCCGTGCGCGGTTTATTCGATTTGCAGATGAACCGCACACCTGCGATTTTGACAGAGATTAAGAACTCGTGGATATTCCCCTGAAGTCCAAATAATCTAAAAACAGTTTATACAACATTGGTTAATTCTTGGACGTTTTTATTACAAGTCACGCGGCGCTTAAACCGAACAAATACGTTGCCTCGGTTAATCCGAAATCCACGTGACCGCCTCTACGGCACGGCAGCTGCAACGTCTTTACAACGGTGGGCAGAGTTTAATTGATTTTGTTGCCGTGGCTCTGCTGTCAAATGAGCGAGCCAACTCTTCAGCGCGGGGAGCGGGAAAGTCTCATCATTGAACATGGTTATAGGCACAAAGCATTGAAGAACTGAGACTCATCTACAAGGGCGCAGCGGTAGCCAGGAGATGTCAACGACCTCGCCTGGTATGCAGGAGGTCATGGGCTCGAAACCCGACCCTGACACCTGCTTCTGCCTATTTGGAGTTTCCGTGTCTCTCTCTCTCTGTTCCCCCCGTGGTCACCACGTGCGAGGGTATTCGGCAAATATAAATGTCCACGCAACGATGCTGAGCCCGCTTCGCTGAGCAACGTCGCTGCTTTGCGTGACGGAGAGGGTCGGCATCTGAAACAAATAGCTACATCATCGCAGCGCTGAGTAGGGCCCTCGCCAGGTCAAGAATAACTGTGTTAGCACAGGGTGCTTACAAAGAAATGTTCACACTTGTTTTTGGACTATCGTTTTTTAATATAACACGAATCTGACCGCGAATGCGCGTCAATGGATTCAACGAGCCAAAGGGTCTCCGCTCGTTCGCCATCGTCGTCTAAACACGCCTAGAATTATCTCCAATCGGTACCCAGAACCCCGAGGCACATCTCTTCGTGCCAATCGTTGCAAATTCTCAGCGGCACCCCGCACTAGTTTTAGGAAAGACCCGGCCTCGCCCCCCCAAAACAAGCGTCAGGACGTCACCGGCGCCGTCGCTGGCGTCACCCACCGCGCGAGCGCAGGCGGGGAAGTGCCTGGCGTGCTCCCGAGCGGGGTCGTCCCCCTCCTCCCAGCGATGCATCATCCCGCCGCAGCGGAAGCAGGCCACCAGGTCGCTGAAGCCCATGCGGTAGAGTCCGGCCCGCGCCAAGTCCGCGGGCCGCACGGGGGACGACCGGGGCCACCCCTTGGAGAACGACAGCAGCCTGGCCGATTCTCTCAGCATCTTCGAGGCCGACGGTCGCGGGATCCGGTCGAAGCGGGGCATCGGGGGGGCAGAGCGTCTCGCCGCCGCCGACGCCCTGCGGGAGGCCCGAAAGTCTACGACGTTCGGCATCGACCCGGCGGAAAAATACGGGGTAATTTGGGGTGAAAAGAATGCTTTTGCGAGGGACGAGTCCGCCCGGGGGTCTCTTGTTAAAGATCGCTCAAGAAACGTCGAGGCCTTCTCCTCCTTTCAAGGCGTCGAAGAGATCCCGGGGCTCGTAGCTCAACGGGTAGTTTAAAAACCGGCGATGGGAAATGGCACGACCCCTGTTGTCACCCTCGACGGCTCCTGAATGCGGGAACAAAAATGTTCGGGCGGCAAGCGTCATTAAAAACGGACATCTTTTAGTGATATTCTTAGCTCTTTCGGTAAAGTCACGTTGAAGGCAAACAATAAAATAATAAAATACATATAAAACAATAAAAATTCTCACGACGTTTCGACCATAACACAAACGGTCGTTATGTTATGGTCGAAACGTCGTGATAATTTTTATTGTTTTGTATATATATTTTATTATTTTATTGTTTCCCTTCAACGTGACTTTGCCGAAAGAGCTAAGAATATGAATTACTGCAGTCACGAAAGCTTTAAATCAAAATAAAATATTTAAGTGACTTGAAATGTTTGGTTTAAACAATTCATCCATACACAAAGGCTTTTTGTGGGTTAGATTGCGTAAATATATTAATGTTAAACCCGCCACCACCCGACACGGCCAACTGGTAAGGGTTGTCACGTAAACAGAACATTGGTCGCCAAAAGCCTACGTGTTAAGAATTAAACAGTTCAGTCTGTCACTTCTGACAAACTCATGCACAGCAATAAAAGGGGGCACACACAGTCTGGATGGTCCTGTACCAAACGGAGTTTCGAGAGTTATCTGGTGTGAGAAAAACCAACACTACCCATAGACTCAGCACTGCACCATAGACTCAACACTACCCAAAGACTCAACACTAACCATAGACTCAACACTGCCCATAGACTCAACAGTGCCCATAGACTCAACACTACCCATAGACTCAACACTGTACCATGGACTCAGCACTGCACCATAGACTCAACACTGCCCGATAGACTCAACACTACCCAAAGACTCAACACTGCCCATAGACTCAAAACTGCCCATAGACTCAACACTGCACCATAGACTCAACACTGCCCATAGACTCAGCACTGCACCATACATTCAACACTGCATCATAGACTCAGCACTGTACCATAGACTCAACACTGCACCATAGACTCAACACTGCCCATAGACTCAACACTGCACCATAGACTCAACACTGCCCATAGACTCAACACTGCACCATAGACTCAACACTGCCCATAGACTCAACACTACACCATAGACTCAACACTGCACCATAGACTCAACACTACACCATAGACTCAACACTACACGATAGATTTCGATTTAAAGCTGTCGTGACTGCAGGGATTAATCTTCTTGGTTCTTTAGGTAAAATCACGTCGGTTCTAAACTAATTGTATTTTTACGGTGACCTCAGACCGCAGCTCTTTTGCTGGCACCGCCTCTTAACACCTCTCACAGCACGGTTAACGTTGTGGTTTGTAACGTGGAGTATAACAGCGCCTCGTGGCTGTTTCTCTCCCCCCCCTCCTCCGTCCCGAGGAGCGCGGTACGACACAGACACATAGACTCACACAGAGACACATAGACTCACACAGAGACCCATAGACTCACTCAGAGACCCACAGACTCACACAGAGACCCACAGACTCGCACAGAGATCCACAGACACACACATAGACCCATAGACTCACACAGAGACCCATAAACTCACACAGAGACCCATGGACTCACACAGAGACCCATAGACTTACACAGAGACCCACAGACTCACACAGAGACCCATATACTCACACATAGACCCATAGACTCACACAGAGACCCATGAACTCACACAGAGACCCATAGACTCACACAGAGACCCATAGACTTACACAGAGACCCACAGACTCACACAGAGAACCATATACTCACACAGAGACCCATAGATTCACTCAGAGACCCATAGACTCACACAGAGACCCACACACTCACACAGAGGCCCATAGACTCACTCAGAGACCCATAGACTCACACAGAGACCCATAGACTCACACATAGAGCCATAGACTCACACAGAGACCCACAGACTCACACAGAGACCATAGACTCACACATAGACCCATAGACTAACACAGAGACCCATAAACTCACACAGAGACCCATAGACTCACACAGAGACCCATAGACTCACACAGAGACCCATAGACTCACACAGAGACACATAGACTCACACAGAGACCCATAGACTCACACAGAGACACATAGACTCACACAGAGACCCATAGACTCACACAGAGACCCACAGACTCACACAGAGACCCCTAAACTCACACAGAGACCCATAGACTTACACAGAGACCCACAGACTCACACAGAGACCCATAGACGCACACAGAGACCCACAGACTCACGCAGAGACCCACAGACTCACACAGAGACCCACAGACTCGCACAGAGATCCACAGACTCACACAGAGACCCATAGACTCACACAGAGACCCATAGACTCACACAGAGACCCATAGACTCACACAGAGACCCACAGACTCACACAGAGACCCATAGACTCACACAGAGAACCATAGACTCACACAGAGACCCACAGACTCACACAGAGACCGACAGACTCACACAGAGACCCACAGACTCACACAGAGACACATAGACTCACACAGAGATGCATAGACTCACACAGAGACCCATAGACTCACACATAGACCCATAGACTCACACAGAGACCCATAGACTCACACAGAGACCCATAGACTCACACAGAGACCCACAGACTCACACAGAGACCCACAGACTCACACAGAGACCCATAGACTCACACAGAGACCCATAGACTCACACAGAGACCCATAGACTCACACAGAGACACATAGACTCACACAGAGACCCATAGACTCACACAGAGACACATAGACTCACACAGAGACCCATAGACTCACACAGAGACCCACAGACTCACACAGAGACCCCTAAACTCACACAGAGACCCATAGACTTACACAGAGACCCACAGACTCACACAGAGCCCCATAGACTCACACAGAGACCCACAGACTCACGCAGAGACTCACAGACTCACACAGAGACCCACAGACTCACACAGAGATCCACAGACTCACACAGAGACCCATAGACTCACACGGAGACCCATAGACTCACACAGAGACCCATAGACTCACACAGAGACCCATAGACTCACACAGAGACCCATAGACTCACACAGAGACACATAGACTCACACAGAGACCCATAGACTCACACAGAAACCCACAGACTCACACAGAGACCCATAGAATCACACAGAGACCCACAGACTCACACAGAGACCCACAGACTCGCACAGAGATCCACAGACTCACACAGAAACCCACAGACTCACACAGAGACCCATAGAATCACACAGAGACCCACAGACTCACACAGAGACCCACAGACTCGCACAGAGATCCACAGACTCACACAGAGACCCATAGACTAACACAGAGACCCATAAACTCACACAGAGACACATAGACTCACACATAGACCCATAGACTCACACAGAGACCCATAGACTAACACAGAGACCCATAGACTCACACAGAGACCCACAGACTCACACAGAGACCCATAGACTCACACAGAGACCCACAGACTCACACAGAGACCCATAGACTCACACAGAGACCCATAGACTCACACAGAGTGCCACAGACTCACACAGAGACCGACAGACTCACACAGAGACCCACAGACTCACACAGAGACCCATAGACTCACACAGAGACCCATAGACTCACACAGAGACCCATAGACTCACACAGAGACCCACAGACTCACGCAGAGACCCACAGACTCACACAGAGACCCACAGACTCGCACAGAGATCCACAGACTCACACAGAGACCCATAGACTCACACGGAGACCCATAGACTCACACAGAGACCCATAGACTCACACAGAGACCCATAGACTCACACAGAGACACATAGACTCACACAGAGACCCATAGACTCACACAGAGACACATAGACTCACACAGAGACCCATAGACTCACACAGAGACCCACAGACTCACACAGAGACCCATAGAATCACACAGAGACCCACAGACTCACACAGAGACCCACAGACTCGCACAGAGATCCACAGACTCACACAGAGACCCATAGACTAACACAGAGACCCATAAACTCACACAGAGACCCATAGACTCACACAGAGACCCATAGACTCACACAGAGACCCATAGACTCACACAGAGACACATAGACTCACACAGAGACCCATAGACTCACACAGAGACACATCGACTCAAACAGAGACCCATAGACTCACACAGAGACACATAGACTCACACAGAGACCCATAGACTCACACAGAGACACATAGAATCACACAGAGACCCATAGACTCACATAGAGACCCACAGACTCACACAGAGACCCATAGACTCACACAGAGACCCACAGACTCACACAGAGACCCACAGACTCGCACAGAGATCCACAGACTCACACATAGACCCATAGACTCACACAGAGACCCATAAACTCACACAGAGACCCATAGACTCACACAGAGACCCATAGACTCACACAGAGACCCACAGACTCGCACAGAGATCCACAGACTCACACAGAGACCCATAGACTCACACAGAGACCCATAGACTCACACAGAGACCCATAGACTCACACAGAGACCCACAGACTCACACAGAGACCCATAGACTCACACAGAGAACCATAGACTCACACAGAGACACACAGACTCACACAGAGACCGACAGACTCACACAGAGACCCACAGACTCACACAGAGACCCATAGACTCACACAGAGACCCATAGACTCACACAGAGACCCATAGACTCACACAGAGACCCATAGACTCACACAGAGACCGACAGACTCACACAGAGACCCACAGACTCACACAGAGACCCATAGACGCACACAGAGACCCACAGACTCACACAGAGACCCACAGACTCGCACAGAGATCCACAGACTCACACAGAGACCCATAGACTCACACAGAGACCCATAGACTCACACAGAGACCCATAGACTCACACAGAGACCCACAGACTCACACAGAGACCCATAGACTCACACAGAGAACCATAGACTCACACAGAGACCCACAGACTCACACAGAGACCGACAGACTCACACAGAGACCCACAGACTCACACAGAGACACATAGACTCACACAGAGACGCATAGACTCACACAGAGACCCATAGACTCACACATAGACCCATAGACTCACACAGAGACCCATAGACTCACACAGAGACCCATAGACTCACACAGAGACCCACAGACTCACACAGAGACCCACAGACTCACACAGAGACCCATAGACTCACACAGAGACCCATAGACTCACACAGATACCCATAGACTCACACAGAGACACATAGACTCACACAGAGACCCATAGACTCACACAGAGACACATAGACTCACACAGAGACCCATAGACTCACACAGAGACCCACAGACTCACACAGAGATCCCTAAACTCACACAGAGACCCATAGACTTACACAGAGACCCACAGACTCACACAGAGCCCCATAGACTCACACAGAGACCCACAGACTCACGCAGAGACCCACAGACTCACACAGAGACCCACAGACTCACACAGAGATCCACAGACTCACACAGAGACCCATAGACTCACACGGAGACCCATAGACTCACACAGAGACCCATAGACTCACACAGAGACCCATAGACTCACACAGAGACACATAGACTCACACAGAGACCCATAGACTCACACAGAGACACATAGACTCACACAGAGACCCATAGACTCACACAGAGACCCACAGACTCACACAGAGACCCATAGAATCACACAGAGACCCACAGACTCACACAGAGACCCACAGACTCGCACAGAGATCCACAGACTCACACAGAGACCCATAGACTAACACAGAGACCCATAAACTCACACAGAGACCCATAGACTCACACAGAGACCCATAGACTCACACAGAGACACATAGACTCACACAGAGACCCATAGACTCACACAGAGACACATAGACTCAAACAGAGACCCATAGACTCACAGAGAGACACATAGACTCACACAGAGACCCATAGACTCACACAGAGACACATAGACTCACACAGAGACCCATAGACTCACACAGAGACACATAGACTCACACAGAGACCCATAGACTCACACAGAGACCCACAGACTCACACAGAGACCCCTAAACTCACACAGAGACCCATAGACTTACACAGAGACCCACAGACTCACACAGAGACCCATAGACTCACACAGAGACCCACAGACTCACGCAGAGACCCACAGACTCACACAGAGACCCACAGACTCGCACAGAGATCCACAGACTCACACAGAGACCCATAGACTCACACGGAGACCCATAGACTCACACAGAGACTCATAGACTCACACAGAGACCCATAGACTCACACAGAGACACATAGACTCACACAGAGACCCATAGACTCACACAGAGACACATAGACTCACACAGAGACCCATAGACTCACACAGAGACCCACAGACTCACACAGAGACCCATAGAATCACACAGAGACCCACAGACTCACACAGAGACCCACAGACTCGCACAGAGATCCACAGACTCACACAGAGACCCATAGACTAACACAGAGACCCATAAACTCACACAGAGACCCATAGACTCACACAGAGACCCATAGACTCACACAGAGACCCATAGACTCACACAGAGACACATAGACTCACACAGAGACCCATAGACTCACACAGAGACACATCGACTCAAACAGAGACCCATAGACTCACACAGAGACACATAGACTCACACAGAGACCCATAGACTCACACAGAGACACATAGACTCACACAGAGACCCATAGACTCACATAGAGACCCACAGACTCACACAGAGACCCATAGACTCACACAGAGACCCACAGACTCACACAGAGACCCACAGACTCGCACAGAGATCCACAGACTCACACATAGACCCATAGACTCACACAGAGACCCATAAACTCACACAGAGACCCATAGACTCACACAGAGACCCATAGACTCACACAGAGACCCACAGACTCGCACAGAGATCCACAGACTCACACAGAGACCCATAGACTCACACAGAGACCCATAGACTCACACAGAGACCCACAGACTCACACAGAGACCCATAGACTCACACAGAGAACCATAGACTCACACAGAGACACACAGACTCACACAGAGACCGACAGACTCACACAGAGACCCACAGACTCACACAGAGACCCATAGACTCACACAGAGACCCATAGACTCACACAGAGACCCATAGACTCACACAGAGACCCATAGACTCACACATAGACCCATAGACTCACACAGAGACCCATAGACTAACACAGAGACCCATAGACTCACACAGAGACCCACAGACTCACACAGAGACCCATAGACTCACACAGAGACCCACAGACTCACACAGAGACCCATAGACTCACACAGAGACCCATAGACTCACACAGAGTGCCACAGACTCACACAGAGACCGACAGACTCACACAGAGACCCACAGACTCACACAGAGACCCATAGACTCACACAGAGACCCATAGACTCACACAGAGACCCATAGACTCACACAGAGACCCATAGACTCACACAGAGACCCACAGACTCACACAGAGACCCATAGACTCACACAGAGACCCACAGACTCACACAGACCCACAGACTCGCACAGAGATCCACAGACTCACACATAGACCCATAGACTCACACAGAGACCCATAAACTCACACAGAGACCCATAGACTCACACAGAGACCCATAGACTCACACAGAGACCCACAGACTCACGCAGAGACCCATACACTCACACAGAGACCCACAGACTCACACAGAGACCCATAGAGTCACACAGAGACACATAGACTCACACAGAGACCCATAGACTCACACAGAGGCAATAGACCCACTCAGAGACCCATAGACTCACGCAGAGACCCATAGACTCACATAGAGACCCATAGACTCACTCAGAGACCCATAGACTCACACAGAGACCCTTAGACTCACACAGAGACCCATAGACTCACACAGAGACCCACAGACTCACACAGAGACACATAGCCTCACACAGAGACCCATAGACTCACACAGAGACCCATAGACTCACACAGAGACACATAGACTCACACAGAGACACATAGACTCACACAGAGACCCATAGACTCACACAGAGACCCATAGACTCACACAGAGACCCACAGACTCACACAGAGACCCACAGACTCACACAGAGACCCATAGACTCACTTAGAGACCCATAGACTCACACAGAGACCCATAAACTCACACAGAGACCCATAGACTCACACAGAGACCCATAGACTCACACAGAGACCCATAGACTCACACAGAGACACATAGACTCACACAGAGACCCATAGACTCACACAGAGACACATAGACTCACACAGAGACCCATAGACTCACACAGAGACCCACAGACTCACACAGAGACCCCTAAACTCACACAGAGACCCATAGACTTACACAGAGACCCACAGACTCACACAGAGACCCATAGACGCACACAGAGACCCACAGACTCACGCAGAGACCCACAGACTCACACAGAGACCCACAGACTCGCACAGAGATCCACAGACTCACACAGAGACCCATAGACTCACACAGAGACCCATAGACTCAATACAGAGACCCATAGACTCACACAGAGACCCACAGACTCACACAGAGACCCATAGACTCACACAGAGAACCATAGACTCACACAGAGACCCACAGACTCACACAGAGACCGACAGACTCACACAGAGACCCACAGACTCACACAGAGACACATAGACTCACACAGAGACGCATAGACTCACACAGAGACCCATAGACTCACACATAGACCCATAGACTCACACAGAGACCCATAGACTCACACAGAGACCCATAGACTCACACAGAGACCCACAGACTCACACAGAGACCCACAGACTCACACAGAGACCCATAGACTCACACAGAGACCCATAGACTCACACAGAGACACATAGACTCACACAGAGACCCATAGACTCACACAGAGACCCATAGACTCACACAGAGACCCACAGACTCACACAGAGACCCCTAAACTCACACAGAGACCCATAGACTTACACAGAGACCCACAGACTCACACAGAGCCCCATAGACTCACACAGAGACCCACAGACTCACGCAGAGACCCACAGACTCACACAGAGACCCACAGACTCACACAGAGATCCACAGACTCACACAGAGACCCATAGACTCACACGGAGACCCATAGACTCACACAGAGACCCATAGACTCACACAGAGACCCATAGACTCACACAGAGACCCATAGACTCACACAGAGACCCACAGACTCACACAGAGACCCACAGACTCACACAGAGACCCATAGACTCACACAGAGACCCATAGACTCACACAGAGACACATAGACTCACACAGAGACCCATAGACTCACACAGAGACACATAGACTCACACAGAGACCCATAGACTCACAAAGAGACCCACAGACTCACACAGAGACCCCTAAACTCACACAGAGACCCATAGACTTACACAGAGACCCACAGACTCACACAGAGCCCCATAGACTCACACAGAGACCCACAGACTCACGCAGAGACCCACAGACTCACACAGAGACCCACAGACTCACACAGAGACCCACAGACTCACGCAGAGACCCACAGACTCACACAGAGACCCATAGACTCACACAGAGACCCACAGACTCACGCAGAGACCCACAGACTCACACAGAGACCCATAGACTCACACAGAGACACATAGACTCACACAGAGACACATAGACTCACACAGAGACCCATAGACTCACACAGAGACCCATAGACTCACACAGAGACCCACAGACTCACACAGAGACCCACAGACTCACACAGAGACCCATAGACTCACTTAGAGACCCATAGACTCACACAGAGACCCATAAACTCACACAGAGACCCATAGACTCACACAGAGACCCATAGACTCACACAGAGACCCATAGACTCACACAGAGACACATAGACTCACACAGAGACCCATAGACTCACACAGAGACACATAGACTCACACAGAGACCCATAGACTCACACAGAGACCCACAGACTCACACAGAGACCCCTAAACTCACACAGAGACCCATAGACTTACACAGAGACCCACAGACTCACACAGAGACCCATAGACGCACACAGAGACCCACAGACTCACGCAGAGACCCACAGACTCACACAGAGACCCACAGACTCGCACAGAGATCCACAGACTCACACAGAGACCCATAGACTCACACAGAGACCCATAGACTCAATACAGAGACCCATAGACTCACACAGAGACCCACAGACTCACACAGAGACCCATAGACTCACACAGAGAACCATAGACTCACACAGAGACCCACAGACTCACACAGAGACCGACAGACTCACACAGAGACCCACAGACTCACACAGAGACACATAGACTCACACAGAGACGCATAGACTCACACAGAGACCCATAGACTCACACATAGACCCATAGACTCACACAGAGACCCATAGACTCACACAGAGACCCATAGACTCACACAGAGACCCACAGACTCACACAGAGACCCACAGACTCACACAGAGACCCATAGACTCACACAGAGACCCATAGACTCACACAGAGACACATAGACTCACACAGAGACCCATAGACTCACACAGAGACACATAGACTCACACAGAGACCCATAGACTCACACAGAGACCCACAGACTCACACAGAGACCCCTAAACTCACACAGAGACCCATAGACTTACACAGAGACCCACAGACTCACACAGAGCCCCATAGACTCACACAGAGACCCACAGACTCACGCAGAGACCCACAGACTCACACAGAGACCCACAGACTCACACAGAGATCCACAGACTCACACAGAGACCCATAGACTCACACGGAGACCCATAGACTCACACAGAGACCCATAGACTCACACAGAGACCCATAGACTCACACAGAGACCCATAGACTCACACAGAGACCCACAGACTCACACAGAGACCCACAGACTCACACAGAGACCCATAGACTCACACAGAGACCCATAGACTCACACAGAGACACATAGACTCACACAGAGACCCATAGACTCACACAGAGACACATAGACTCACACAGAGACCCATAGACTCACAAAGAGACCCACAGACTCACACAGAGACCCCTAAACTCACACAGAGACCCATAGACTTACACAGAGACCCACAGACTCACACAGAGCCCCATAGACTCACACAGAGACCCACAGACTCACGCAGAGACCCACAGACTCACACAGAGACCCACAGACTCACACAGAGACCCACAGACTCACGCAGAGACCCACAGACTCACACAGAGACCCATAGACTCACACAGAGACCCACAGACTCACGCAGAGACCCACAGACTCACACAGAGACCCATAGACTCACACAGAGACACATAGACTCACACAGAGACACATAGACTCACACAGAGACCCATAGACTCACACAGAGACCCATAGACTCACACAGAGACCCACAGACTCACACAGAGACCCACAGACTCACACAGAGACCCATAGACTCACTTAGAGACCCATAGACTCACACAGAGACCCATAAACTCACACAGAGACCCATAGACTCACACAGAGACCCATAGACTCACACAGAGACCCATAGACTCACACAGAGACACATAGACTCACACAGAGACCCATAGACTCACACAGAGACACATAGACTCACACAGAGACCCATAGACTCACACAGAGACCCACAGACTCACACAGAGACCCCTAAACTCACACAGAGACCCATAGACTTACACAGAGACCCACAGACTCACACAGAGACCCATAGACGCACACAGAGACCCACAGACTCACGCAGAGACCCACAGACTCACACAGAGACCCACAGACTCGCACAGAGATCCACAGACTCACACAGAGACCCATAGACTCACACAGAGACCCATAGACTCAATACAGAGACCCATAGACTCACACAGAGACCCACAGACTCACACAGAGACCCATAGACTCACACAGAGAACCATAGACTCACACAGAGACCCACAGACTCACACAGAGACCGACAGACTCACACAGAGACCCACAGACTCACACAGAGACACATAGACTCACACAGAGACGCATAGACTCACACAGAGACCCATAGACTCACACATAGACCCATAGACTCACACAGAGACCCATAGACTCACACAGAGACCCATAGACTCACACAGAGACCCACAGACTCACACAGAGACCCACAGACTCACACAGAGACCCATAGACTCACACAGAGACCCATAGACTCACACAGAGACACATAGACTCACACAGAGACCCATAGACTCACACAGAGACACATAGACTCACACAGAGACCCATAGACTCACACAGAGACCCACAGACTCACACAGAGACCCCTAAACTCACACAGAGACCCATAGACTTACACAGAGACCCACAGACTCACACAGAGCCCCATAGACTCACACAGAGACCCACAGACTCACGCAGAGACCCACAGACTCACACAGAGACCCACAGACTCACACAGAGATCCACAGACTCACACAGAGACCCATAGACTCACACGGAGACCCATAGACTCACACAGAGACCCATAGACTCACACAGAGACCCATAGACTCACACAGAGACCCATAGACTCACACAGAGACCCACAGACTCACACAGAGACCCACAGACTCACACAGAGACCCATAGACTCACACAGAGACCCATAGACTCACACAGAGACACATAGACTCACACAGAGACCCATAGACTCACACAGAGACACATAGACTCACACAGAGACCCATAGACTCACACAGAGACCCACAGACTCACACAGAGACCCCTAAACTCACACAGAGACCCATAGACTTACACAGAGACCCACAGACTCACACAGAGCCCCATAGACTCACACAGAGACCCACAGACTCACGCAGAGACCCACAGACTCACACAGAGACCCACAGACTCACACAGAGATCCACAGACTCACACAGAGACCCATAGACTCACACAGAGCCCCATAGACTCACACAGAGACCCACAGACTCACGCAGAGACCCACAGACTCACACAGAGACCCACAGACTCACACAGAGATCCACAGACTCACACAGAGACCCATAGACTCACACGGAGACCCATAGACTCACACAGAGACCCATAGACTCACACAGAGACCCATAGACGCACACAGAGACCCACAGACTCACGCAGAGACCCACAGACTCACACAGAGACCCACAGACTCGCACAGAGATCCACAGACTCACACAGAGACCCATAGACTCACACAGAGACCCATAGACTCAATACAGAGACCCATAGACTCACACAGAGACCCACAGACTCACACAGAGACCCATAGACTCACACAGAGAACCATAGACTCACACAGAGACCCACAGACTCACACAGAGACCGACAGACTCACACAGAGACCCACAGACTCACACAGAGACACATAGACTCACACAGAGACGCATAGACTCACACAGAGACCCATAGACTCACACATAGACCCATAGACTCACACAGAGACCCATAGACTCACACAGAGACCCATAGACTCACACAGAGACCCACAGACTCACACAGAGACCCACAGACTCACACAGAGACCCATAGACTCACACAGAGACCCATAGACTCACACAGAGACACATAGACTCACACAGAGACCCATAGACTCACACAGAGACCCATAGACTCACACAGAGACCCACAGACTCACACAGAGACCCCTAAACTCACACAGAGACCCATAGACTTACACAGAGACCCACAGACTCACACAGAGCCCCATAGACTCACACAGAGACCCACAGACTCACGCAGAGACCCACAGACTCACACAGAGACCCACAGACTCACACAGAGATCCACAGACTCACACAGAGACCCATAGACTCACACGGAGACCCATAGACTCACACAGAGACCCATAGACTCACACAGAGACCCATAGACTCACACAGAGACCCATAGACTCACACAGAGACCCACAGACTCACACAGAGACCCACAGACTCACACAGAGACCCATAGACTCACACAGAGACCCATAGACTCACACAGAGACACATAGACTCACACAGAGACCCATAGACTCACACAGAGACACATAGACTCACACAGAGACCCATAGACTCACAAAGAGACCCACAGACTCACACAGAGACCCCTAAACTCACACAGAGACCCATAGACTTACACAGAGACCCACAGACTCACACAGAGCCCCATAAACTCACACAGAGACCCACAGACTCACGCAGAGACCCACAGACTCACACAGAGACCCACAGACTCACACAGAGACCCACAGACTCACGCAGAGACCCACAGACTCACACAGAGACCCATAGACTCACACAGAGACCCACAGACTCACGCAGAGACCCACAGACTCACACAGAGACCCATAGACTCACACAGAGACACATAGACTCACACAGAGACACATAGACTCACACAGAGACCCATAGACTCACACAGAGACCCATAGACTCACACAGAGACCCACAGACTCACACAGAGACCCACAGACTCACACAGAGACCCATAGACTCACTTAGAGACCCATAGACTCACACAGAGACCCATAAACTCACACAGAGACCCATAGACTCACACAGAGACCCATAGACTCACACAGAGACCCATAGACTCACACAGAGACACATAGACTCACACAGAGACCCATAGACTCACACAGAGACACATAGACTCACACAGAGACCCATAGACTCACACAGAGACCCACAGACTCACACAGAGACCCCTAAACTCACACAGAGACCCATAGACTTACACAGAGACCCACAGACTCACACAGAGACCCATAGACGCACACAGAGACCCACAGACTCACGCAGAGACCCACAGACTCACACAGAGACCCACAGACTCGCACAGAGATCCACAGACTCACACAGAGACCCATAGACTCACACAGAGACCCATAGACTCAATACAGAGACCCATAGACTCACACAGAGACCCACAGACTCACACAGAGACCCATAGACTCACACAGAGAACCATAGACTCACACAGAGACCCACAGACTCACACAGAGACCGACAGACTCACACAGAGACCCACAGACTCACACAGAGACACATAGACTCACACAGAGACGCATAGACTCACACAGAGACCCATAGACTCACACATAGACCCATAGACTCACACAGAGACCCATAGACTCACACAGAGACCCATAGACTCACACAGAGACCCACAGACTCACACAGAGACCCACAGACTCACACAGAGACCCATAGACTCACACAGAGACCCATAGACTCACACAGAGACACATAGACTCACACAGAGACCCATAGACTCACACAGAGACACATAGACTCACACAGAGACCCATAGACTCACACAGAGACCCACAGACTCACACAGAGACCCCTAAACTCACACAGAGACCCATAGACTTACACAGAGACCCACAGACTCACACAGAGCCCCATAGACTCACACAGAGACCCACAGACTCACGCAGAGACCCACAGACTCACACAGAGACCCACAGACTCACACAGAGATCCACAGACTCACACAGAGACCCATAGACTCACACGGAGACCCATAGACTCACACAGAGACCCATAGACTCACACAGAGACCCATAGACTCACACAGAGACCCATAGACTCACACAGAGACCCACAGACTCACACAGAGACCCACAGACTCACACAGAGACCCATAGACTCACACAGAGACCCATAGACTCACACAGAGACACATAGACTCACACAGAGACCCATAGACTCACACAGAGACACATAGACTCACACAGAGACCCATAGACTCACAAAGAGACCCACAGACTCACACAGAGACCCCTAAACTCACACAGAGACCCATAGACTTACACAGAGACCCACAGACTCACACAGAGCCCCATAGACTCACACAGAGACCCACAGACTCACGCAGAGACCCACAGACTCACACAGAGACCCACAGACTCACACAGAGACCCACAGACTCACGCAGAGACCCACAGACTCACACAGAGACCCATAGACTCACACAGAGACCCACAGACTCACGCAGAGACCCACAGACTCACACAGAGACCCATAGACTCACACAGAGACACATAGACTCACACAGAGACACATAGACTCACACAGAGACCCATAGACTCACACAGAGACCCATAGACTCACACAGAGACCCACAGACTCACACAGAGACCCACAGACTCACACAGAGACCCATAGACTCACTTAGAGACCCATAGACTCACACAGAGACCCATAAACTCACACAGAGACCCATAGACTCACACAGAGACCCATAGACTCACACAGAGACCCATAGACTCACACAGAGACACATAGACTCACACAGAGACCCATAGACTCACACAGAGACACATAGACTCACACAGAGACCCATAGACTCACACAGAGACCCACAGACTCACACAGAGACCCCTAAACTCACACAGAGACCCATAGACTTACACAGAGACCCACAGACTCACACAGAGACCCATAGACGCACACAGAGACCCACAGACTCACGCAGAGACCCACAGACTCACACAGAGACCCACAGACTCGCACAGAGATCCACAGACTCACACAGAGACCCATAGACTCACACAGAGACCCATAGACTCAATACAGAGACCCATAGACTCACACAGAGACCCACAGACTCACACAGAGACCCATAGACTCACACAGAGAACCATAGACTCACACAGAGACCCACAGACTCACACAGAGACCGACAGACTCACACAGAGACCCACAGACTCACACAGAGACACATAGACTCACACAGAGACGCATAGACTCACACAGAGACCCATAGACTCACACATAGACCCATAGACTCACACAGAGACCCATAGACTCACACAGAGACCCATAGACTCACACAGAGACCCACAGACTCACACAGAGACCCACAGACTCACACAGAGACCCATAGACTCACACAGAGACCCATAGACTCACACAGAGACACATAGACTCACACAGAGACCCATAGACTCACACAGAGACACATAGACTCACACAGAGACCCATAGACTCACACAGAGACCCACAGACTCACACAGAGACCCCTAAACTCACACAGAGACCCATAGACTTACACAGAGACCCACAGACTCACACAGAGCCCCATAGACTCACACAGAGACCCACAGACTCACGCAGAGACCCACAGACTCACACAGAGACCCACAGACTCACACAGAGATCCACAGACTCACACAGAGACCCATAGACTCACACGGAGACCCATAGACTCACACAGAGACCCATAGACTCACACAGAGACCCATAGACTCACACAGAGACCCATAGACTCACACAGAGACCCACAGACTCACACAGAGACCCACAGACTCACACAGAGACCCATAGACTCACACAGAGACCCATAGACTCACACAGAGACACATAGACTCACACAGAGACCCATAGACTCACACAGAGACACATAGACTCACACAGAGACCCATAGACTCACACAGAGACCCACAGACTCACACAGAGACCCCTAAACTCACACAGAGACCCATAGACTTACACAGAGACCCACAGACTCACACAGAGCCCCATAGACTCACACAGAGACCCACAGACTCACGCAGAGACCCACAGACTCACACAGAGACCCACAGACTCACACAGAGATCCACAGACTCACACAGAGACCCATAGACTCACACGGAGACCCATAGACTCACACAGAGACCCATAGACTCACACAGAGACCCATAGACTCACACAGAGACCCATAGACTCACACAGAGACACATAGACTCACACAGAGACCCATAGACTCACACAGAAACCCACAGACTCACACAGAGACCCATAGAATCACACAGAGACCCACAGACTCACACAGAGACCCACAGACTCGCACAGAGATCCACAGACTCACACAGAGACCCATAGACTAACACAGAGACCCATAAACTCACACAGAGACCCATAGACTCACACAGAGACCCATAGACTCACACAGAGACACATAGACTCACACAGAGACCCATAGACTCACACAGAGACACATAGACTCAAACAGAGACCCATAGACTCACACAGAGACACATAGACTCACACAGAGACCCATAGACTCACACAGAGACACATAGACTCACACAGAGACCCATAGACTCACACAGAGACACATAGACTCACACAGAGACCCATAGACTCACACAGAGACCCACAGACTCACACAGAGACCCCTAAACTCACACAGAGACCCATAGACTTACACAGAGACCCACAGACTCACACAGAGACCCATAGACTCACACAGAGACCCACAGACTCACGCAGAGACCCAAAGACTCACACAGAGACCCACAGACTCGCACAGAGATCCACAGACTCACACAGAGACCCATAGACTCACACGGAGACCCATAGACTCACACAGAGACCCATAGACTCACACAGAGACCCATAGGCTCACACAGAGACACATAGACTCACACAGAGACCCATAGACTCACACAGAGACACATAGACTCACACAGAGACCCATAGACTCACACAGAGACCCACAGACTCACACAGAGACCCATAGAATCACACAGAGACCCACAGACTCACACAGAGACCCACAGACTCGCACAGAGATCCACAGACTCACACAGAGACCCATAGACTAACACAGAGACCCATAAACTCACACAGAGACCCATAGACTCACACAGAGACCCATAGACTCACACAGAGACCCATAGACTCACACAGAGACACATAGACTCACACAGAGACCCATAGACTCACACAGAGACACATCGACTCAAACAGAGACCCATAGACTCACACAGAGACACATAGACTCACACAGAGACCCATAGACTCACACAGAGACACATAGACTCACACAGAGACCCATAGACTCACACAGAGACCCACAGACTCACACAGAGACCCATAGACTCACACAGAGACCCATAGACTCACACAGAGACACATAGACTCACACAGAGACCCATAGACTCACACAGAAACCCACAGACTCACACAGAGACCCATAGAATCACACAGAGACCCACAGACTCACACAGAGACCCACAGACTCGCACAGAGATCCACAGACTCACACAGAGACCCATAGACTAACACAGAGACCCATAAACTCACACAGAGACCCATAGACTCACACAGAGACCCATAGACTCACACAGAGACACATAGACTCACACAGAGACCCATAGACTCACACAGAGACACATAGACTCAAACAGAGACCCATAGACTCACACAGAGACACATAGACTCACACAGAGACCCATAGACTCACACAGAGACACATAGACTCACACAGAGACCCATAGACTCACACAGAGACACATAGACTCACACAGAGACCCATAGACTCACACAGAGACCCACAGACTCACACAGAGACCCCTAAACTCACACAGAGACCCATAGACTTACACAGAGACCCACAGACTCACACAGAGACCCATAGACTCACACAGAGACCCACAGACTCACGCAGAGACCCACAGACTCACACAGAGACCCACAGACTCGCACAGAGATCCACAGACTCACACAGAGACCCATAGACTCACACGGAGACCCATAGACTCACACAGAGACCCATAGACTCACACAGAGACCCATAGACTCACACAGAGACACATAGACTCACACAGAGACCCATAGACTCACACAGAGACACATAGACTCACACAGAGACCCATAGACTCACACAGAGACCCACAGACTCACACAGAGACCCATAGAATCACACAGAGACCCACAGACTCACACAGAGACCCACAGACTCGCACAGAGATCCACAGACTCACACAGAGACCCATAGACTAACACAGAGACCCATAAACTCACACAGAGACCCATAGACTCACACAGAGACCCATAGACTCACACAGAGACCCATAGACTCACACAGAGACACATAGACTCACACAGAGACCCATAGACTCACACAGAGACACATCGACTCAAACAGAGACCCATAGACTCACACAGAGACACATAGACTCACACAGAGACCCATAGACTCACACAGAGACACATAGACTCACACAGAGACCCATAGACTCACATAGAGACCCACAGACTCACACAGAGACCCATAGACTCACACAGAGACCCACAGACTCACACAGAGACCCACAGACTCGCACAGAGATCCACAGACTCACACATAGACCCATAGACTCACACAGAGACCCATAAACTCACACAGAGACCCATAGACTCACACAGAGACCCATAGACTCACACAGAGACCCACAGACTCGCACAGAGATCCACAGACTCACACAGAGACCCATAGACTCACACAGAGACCCATAGACTCACACAGAGACCCATAGACTCACACAGAGACCCACAGACTCACACAGAGACCCATAGACTCACACAGAGAACCATAGACTCACACAGAGACACACAGACTCACACAGAGACCGACAGACTCACACAGAGACCCACAGACTCACACAGAGACCCATAGACTCACACAGAGACCCATAGACTCACACAGAGACCCATAGACTCACACAGAGACCCATAGACTCACACAGAGACCGACAGACTCACACAGAGACCCACAGACTCACACAGAGACCCATAGACGCACACAGAGACCCACAGACTCACACAGAGACCCACAGACTCGCACAGAGATCCACAGACTCACACAGAGACCCATAGACTCACACAGAGACCCATAGACTCACACAGAGACCCATAGACTCACACAGAGACCCACAGACTCACACAGAGACCCATAGACTCACACAGAGAACCATAGACTCACACAGAGACCCACAGACTCACACAGAGACCGACAGACTCACACAGAGACCCACAGACTCACACAGAGACACATAGACTCACACAGAGATGCATAGACTCACACAGAGACCCATAGACTCACACATAGACCCATAGACTCACACAGAGACCCATAGACTCACACAGAGACCCATAGACTCACACAGAGACCCACAGACTCACACAGAGACCCACAGACTCACACAGAGACCCATAGACTCACACAGAGACCCATAGACTCACACAGAGACCCATAGACTCACACAGAGACACATAGACTCACACAGAGACCCATAGACTCACACAGAGACACATAGACTCACACAGAGACCCATAGACTCACACAGAGACCCACAGACTCACACAGAGACCCCTAAACTCACACAGAGACCCATAGACTTACACAGAGACCCACAGACTCACACAGAGCCCCATAGACTCACACAGAGACCCACAGACTCACGCAGAGACCCACAGACTCACACAGAGACCCACAGACTCACACAGAGACCCACAGACTCACACAGAGACCCATAGACTCACACAGAGACCCATAGACTCACACAGAGACCCATAGACTCACACAGAGACACATAGACTCACACAGAGACCGACAGACTCACACAGAGACCCACAGACTCACACAGAGACCCATAGACGCACACAGAGACCCACAGACTCACACAGAGACCCACAGACTCGCACAGAGATCCACAGACTCACACAGAGACCCATAGACTCACACAGAGACCCATAGACTCACACAGAGACCCATAGACTCACACAGAGACCCACAGACTCACACAGAGACCCATAGACTCACACAGAGAACCATAGACTCACACAGAGACCCACAGACTCACACAGAGACCGACAGACTCACACAGAGACCCACAGACTCACACAGAGACACATAGACTCACACAGAGACGCATAGACTCACACAGAGACCCATAGACTCACACATAGACCCATAGACTCACACAGAGACCCATAGACTCACACAGAGACCCACAGACTCACACAGAGACCCACAGACTCACACAGAGACCCATAGACTCACACAGAGACCCATAGACTCACACAGAGACCCATAGACTCACACAGAGACACATAGACTCACACAGAGACCCATAGACTCACACAGAGACACATAGACTCACACAGAGACCCATAGACTCACACAGAGACCCACAGACTCACACAGAGACCCCTAAACTCACACAGAGACCCATAGACTTACACAGAGACCCACAGACTCACACAGAGCCCCATAGACTCACACAGAGACCCACAGACTCACGCAGAGACCCACAGACTCACACAGAGACCCACAGACTCACACAGAGACCCACAGACTCACACAGAGACCCATAGACTCACACAGAGACCCATAGACTCACACAGAGACACATAGACTCACACAGAGACCCATAGACTCACACAGAGACACATAGACTCACACAGAGACCCATAGACTCACACAGAGACCCACAGACTCACACAGAGACCCCTAAACTCACACAGAGACCCATAGACTTACACAGAGACCCACAGACTCACACAGAGCCCCATAGACTCACACAGAGACCCACAGACTCACGCAGAGACCCACAGACTCACACAGAGACCCACAGACTCACACAGAGATCCACAGACTCACACAGAGACCCATAGACTCACACGGAGACCCATAGACTCACACAGAGACCCATAGACTCACACAGAGACCCATAGACTCACACAGAGACACATAGACTCACACAGAGACCCATAGACTCACACAGAGACACATAGACTCACACAGAGACCCATAGACTCACACAGAGACCCACAGACTCACACAGAGACCATAGAATCACACAGAGACCCACAGACTCACACAGAGACCCACAGACTCGCACAGAGATCCACAGACTCACACAGAGACCCATAGACTAACACAGAGACCCATAAACTCACACAGAGACCCATAGACTCACACAGAGACCCATAGACTCACACAGAGACACATAGACTCACACAGAGACCCATAGACTCACACAGAGACACATAGACTCAAACAGAGACCCATAGACTCACAGAGAGACACATAGACTCACACAGAGACCCATAGACTCACACAGAGACACATAGACTCACACAGAGACCCATAGACTCACACAGAGACACATAGACTCACACAGAGACCCATAGACTCACACAGAGACCCCTAAACTCACACAGAGACCCATAGACTTACACAGAGACCCACAGACTCACACAGAGACCCATAGACTCACACAGAGACCCACAGACTCACGCAGAGACCCACAGACTCACACAGAGACCCACAGACTCGCACAGAGATCCACAGACTCACACAGAGACCCATAGACTCACACGGAGACCCATAGACTCACACAGAGACCCATAGACTCACACAGAGACCCATAGACTCACACAGAGACACATAGACTCACACAGAGACCCATAGACTCACACAGAGACACATAGACTCACACAGAGACCCATAGACTCACACAGAGACCCACAGACTCACACAGAGACCCATAGAATCACACAGAGACCCACAGACTCACACAGAGACCCACAGACTCGCACAGAGATCCATAGACTCACACAGAGACCCATAGACTAACACAGAGACCCATAAACTCACACAGAGACCCATAGACTCACACAGAGACCCATAGACTCACACAGAGACCCATAGACTCACACAGAGACACATAGACTCACACAGAGACCCATAGACTCACACAGAGACACATCGACTCAAACAGAGACCCATAGACTCACACAGAGACACATAGACTCACACAGAGACCCATAGACTCACACAGAGACACATAGACTCACACAGAGACCCATAGACTCACATAGAGACCCACAGACTCACACAGAGACCCATAGACTCACACAGAGACCCACAGACTCACACAGAGACCCACAGACTCGCACAGAGATCCACAGACTCACACATAGACCCATAGACTCACACAGAGACCCATAAACTCACACAGAGACCCATAGACTCACACAGAGACCCATAGACTCACACAGAGACCCACAGACTTGCACAGAGATCCACAGACTCACACAGAGACCCATAGACTCACACAGAGACCCATAGACTCACACAGAGACCCACAGACTCACACAGAGACCCATAGACTCACACAGAGAACCATAGACTCACACAGAGACACACAGACTCACACAGAGACCGACAGACTCACACAGAGACCCACAGACTCACACAGAGACCCATAGACTCACACAGAGACCCATAGACTCACACAGAGACCCATAGACTCACACAGAGACCCATAGACTCACACATAGACCCATAGACTCACACAGAGACCCATAGACTAACACAGAGACCCATAGACTCACACAGAGACCCACAGACTCACACAGAGACCCATAGACTCACACAGAGATCCACAGACTCACACAGAGACCCATAGACTCACACAGAGACCCATAGACTCACACAGAGTGCCACAGACTCACACAGAGACCGACAGACTCACACAGAGACCCACAGACTCACACAGAGACCCATAGACTCACACAGAGACCCATAGACTCACACAGAGACCCATAGACTCACACAGAGACCCATAGACTCACACAGAGACCCACAGACTCACACAGAGACCCATAGACTCACACAGAGACCCACAGACTCACACAGACCCACAGACTCGCACAGAGATCCACAGACTCACACATAGACCCATAGACTCACACAGAGACCCATAAACTCACACAGAGACCCATAGACTCACACAGAGACCCATAGACTCACACAGAGACCCTTAGACTCACACAGAGACCCATAGACTCACACAGAGACCCACAGACTCACACAGAGACACATAGCCTCACACAGAGACCCATAGACTCACACAGAGACCCATAGACTCACACAGAGACACATAGACTCACACAGAGACACATAGACTCACACAGAGACCCATAGACTCACACAGAGACCCATAGACTCACACAGAGACCCACAGACTCACACAGAGACACATAGACTCACACAGAGACACATAGACTCACACAGAGACGCATAGACTCACACAGAGACCCATGGACTCACACATAGACCCATAGACTCACACAGAGACCCATAGACTCACACAGAGACCCATAGACTCATACAGAGACCCACAGACTCACACAGAGACCCACAGACTCACACAGAGACCCATAGACTCACACAGAGACCCATAGACTCACACAGAGACACATAGACTCACACAGAGACCCATAGACTCACACAGAGACACATAGACTCACACAGAGACCCATAGACTCACACAGAGACCCACAGACTCACACAGAGACCCCTAAACTCACACAGAGACCCATAGACTTACACAGAGACCCACAGACTCACACAGAGCCCCATAGACTCACACAGAGACCCACAGACTCACGGAGAGACCCACAGACTCACACAGAGACCCACAGACTCACACAGAGATCCACAGACTCACACAGAGACCCATAGACTCACACGGAGACCCATAGACTCACACAGAGACCCATAGACTCACACAGAGACCCATAGACTCACACAGAGACCCATAGACTCACACAGAGACCCATAGACTCACACAGAGACACATAGACTCACACAGAGACCCATAGACTCACACAGAGACCCACAGACTCACACAGAGACCCCTAAACTCACACAGAGACCCATAGACTTACACAGAGACCCACAGACTCACACAGAGCCCCATAGACTCACACAGAGACCCACAGACTCACGGAGAGACCCACAGACTCACACAGAGACCCACAGACTCACACAGAGATCCACAGACTCACACAGAGACCCATAGACTCACACGGAGACCCATAGACTCACACAGAGACCCATAGACTCACACAGAGACCCATAGACTCACACAGAGACCCACAGACTCACACAGAGACCCATAGACGCACACAGAGACCCACAGACTCACACAGAGACCCACAGACTCGCACAGAGATCCACAGACTCACACAGAGACCCATAGACTCACACAGAGACCCATAGACTCACACAGAGACCCATAGACTCACACAGAGACCCACAGACTCACACAGAGACCCATAGACTCACACAGAGAACCATAGACTCACACAGAGACCCACAGACTCACACAGAGACCGACAGACTCACACAGAGACCCACAGACTCACACAGAGACACATAGACTCACACAGAGATGCATAGACTCACACAGAGACCCATAGACTCACACATAGACCCATAGACTCACACAGAGACCCATAGACTCACACAGAGACCCATAGACTCACACAGAGACCCACAGACTCACACAGAGACCCACAGACTCACACAGAGACCCATAGACTCACACAGAGACCCATAGACTCACACAGAGACCCATAGACTCACACAGAGACACATAGACTCACACAGAGACCCATAGACTCACACAGAGACACATAGACTCACACAGAGACCCATAGACTCACACAGAGACCCACAGACTCACACAGAGACCCCTAAACTCACACAGAGACCCATAGACTTACACAGAGACCCACAGACTCACACAGAGCCCCATAGACTCACACAGAGACCCACAGACTCACGCAGAGACCCACAGACTCACACAGAGACCCACAGACTCACACAGAGACCCACAGACTCACACAGAGACCCATAGACTCACACAGAGACCCATAGACTCACACAGAGACCCATAGACTCACACAGAGACACATAGACTCACACAGAGACCGACAGACTCACACAGAGACCCACAGACTCACACAGAGACCCATAGACGCACACAGAGACCCACAGACTCACACAGAGACCCACAGACTCGCACAGAGATCCACAGACTCACACAGAGACCCATAGACTCACACAGAGACCCATAGACTCACACAGAGACCCATAGACTCACACAGAGACCCACAGACTCACACAGAGACCCATAGACTCACACAGAGAACCATAGACTCACACAGAGACCCACAGACTCACACAGAGACCGACAGACTCACACAGAGACCCACAGACTCACACAGAGACACATAGACTCACACAGAGACGCATAGACTCACACAGAGACCCATAGACTCACACATAGACCCATAGACTCACACAGAGACCCATAGACTCACACAGAGACCCACAGACTCACACAGAGACCCACAGACTCACACAGAGACCCATAGACTCACACAGAGACCCATAGACTCACACAGAGACCCATAGACTCACACAGAGACACATAGACTCACACAGAGACCCATAGACTCACACAGAGACACATAGACTCACACAGAGACCCATAGACTCACACAGAGACCCACAGACTCACACAGAGACCCCTAAACTCACACAGAGACCCATAGACTTACACAGAGACCCACAGACTCACACAGAGCCCCATAGACTCACACAGAGACCCACAGACTCACACAGAGACCCACAGACTCACACAGAGACCCACAGACTCACACAGAGACCCACAGACTCACACAGAGACCCATAGACTCACACAGAGACCCATAGACTCACACAGAGACACATAGACTCACACAGAGACCCATAGACTCACACAGAGACACATAGACTCACACAGAGACCCATAGACTCACACAGAGACCCACAGACTCACACAGAGACCCCTAAACTCACACAGAGACCCATAGACTTACACAGAGACCCACAGACTCACACAGAGCCCCATAGACTCACACAGAGACCCACAGACTCACGCAGAGACCCACAGACTCACACAGAGACCCACAGACTCACACAGAGATCCACAGACTCACACAGAGACCCATAGACTCACACGGAGACCCATAGACTCACACAGAGACCCATAGACTCACACAGAGACCCATAGACTCACACAGAGACACATAGACTCACACAGAGACCCATAGACTCACACAGAGACACATAGACTCACACAGAGACCCATAGACTCACACAGAGACCCACAGACTCACACAGAGACCATAGAATCACACAGAGACCCACAGACTCACACAGAGACCCACAGACTCGCACAGAGATCCACAGACTCACACAGAGACCCATAGACTAACACAGAGACCCATAAACTCACACAGAGACCCATAGACTCACACAGAGACCCATAGACTCACACAGAGACACATAGACTCACACAGAGACCCATAGACTCACACAGAGACACATAGACTCAAACAGAGACCCATAGACTCACAGAGAGACACATAGACTCACACAGAGACCCATAGACTCACACAGAGACACATAGACTCACACAGAGACCCATAGACTCACACAGAGACACATAGACTCACACAGAGACCCATAGACTCACACAGAGACCCCTAAACTCACACAGAGACCCATAGACTTACACAGAGACCCACAGACTCACACAGAGACCCATAGACTCACACAGAGACCCACAGACTCACGCAGAGACCCACAGACTCACACAGAGACCCACAGACTCGCACAGAGATCCACAGACTCACACAGAGACCCATAGACTCACACGGAGACCCATAGACTCACACAGAGACCCATAGACTCACACAGAGACCCATAGACTCACACAGAGACACATAGACTCACACAGAGACCCATAGACTCACACAGAGACACATAGACTCACACAGAGACCCATAGACTCACACAGAGACCCACAGACTCACACAGAGACCCATAGAATCACACAGAGACCCACAGACTCACACAGAGACCCACAGACTCGCACAGAGATCCATAGACTCACACAGAGACCCATAGACTAACACAGAGACCCATAAACTCACACAGAGACCCATAGACTCACACAGAGACCCATAGACTCACACAGAGACCCATAGACTCACACAGAGACACATAGACTCACACAGAGACCCATAGACTCACACAGAGACACATCGACTCAAACAGAGACCCATAGACTCACACAGAGACACATAGACTCACACAGAGACCCATAGACTCACACAGAGACACATAGACTCACACAGAGACCCATAGACTCACATAGAGACCCACAGACTCACACAGAGACCCATAGACTCACACAGAGACCCACAGACTCACACAGAGACCCACAGACTCGCACAGAGATCCACAGACTCACACATAGACCCATAGACTCACACAGAGACCCATAAACTCACACAGAGACCCATAGACTCACACAGAGACCCATAGACTCACACAGAGACCCACAGACTTGCACAGAGATCCACAGACTCACACAGAGACCCATAGACTCACACAGAGACCCATAGACTCACACAGAGACCCACAGACTCACACAGAGACCCATAGACTCACACAGAGAACCATAGACTCACACAGAGACACACAGACTCACACAGAGACCGACAGACTCACACAGAGACCCACAGACTCACACAGAGACCCATAGACTCACACAGAGACCCATAGACTCACACAGAGACCCATAGACTCACACAGAGACCCATAGACTCACACATAGACCCATAGACTCACACAGAGACCCATAGACTAACACAGAGACCCATAGACTCACACAGAGACCCACAGACTCACACAGAGACCCATAGACTCACACAGAGATCCACAGACTCACACAGAGACCCATAGACTCACACAGAGACCCATAGACTCACACAGAGTGCCACAGACTCACACAGAGACCGACAGACTCACACAGAGACCCACAGACTCACACAGAGACCCATAGACTCACACAGAGACCCATAGACTCACACAGAGACCCATAGACTCACACAGAGACCCATAGACTCACACAGAGACCCACAGACTCACACAGAGACCCATAGACTCACACAGAGACCCACAGACTCACACAGACCCACAGACTCGCACAGAGATCCACAGACTCACACATAGACCCATAGACTCACACAGAGACCCATAAACTCACACAGAGACCCATAGACTCACACAGAGACCCATAGACTCACACAGAGACCCTTAGACTCACACAGAGACCCATAGACTCACACAGAGACCCACAGACTCACACAGAGACACATAGCCTCACACAGAGACCCATAGACTCACACAGAGACCCATAGACTCACACAGAGACACATAGACTCACACAGAGACACATAGACTCACACAGAGACCCATAGACTCACACAGAGACCCATAGACTCACACAGAGACCCACAGACTCACACAGAGACACATAGACTCACACAGAGACACATAGACTCACACAGAGACGCATAGACTCACACAGAGACCCATGGACTCACACATAGACCCATAGACTCACACAGAGACCCATAGACTCACACAGAGACCCATAGACTCATACAGAGACCCACAGACTCACACAGAGACCCACAGACTCACACAGAGACCCATAGACTCACACAGAGACCCATAGACTCACACAGAGACACATAGACTCACACAGAGACCCATAGACTCACACAGAGACACATAGACTCACACAGAGACCCATAGACTCACACAGAGACCCACAGACTCACACAGAGACCCCTAAACTCACACAGAGACCCATAGACTTACACAGAGACCCACAGACTCACACAGAGCCCCATAGACTCACACAGAGACCCACAGACTCACGGAGAGACCCACAGACTCACACAGAGACCCACAGACTCACACAGAGATCCACAGACTCACACAGAGACCCATAGACTCACACGGAGACCCATAGACTCACACAGAGACCCATAGACTCACACAGAGACCCATAGACTCACACAGAGACCCATAGACTCACACAGAGACACATAGACTCACACAGAGACCCATAGACTCACACAGAGACCCACAGACTCACACAGAGACCCCTAAACTCACACAGAGACCCATAGACTTACACAGAGACCCACAGACTCACACAGAGCCCCATAGACTCACACAGAGACCCACAGACTCACGCAGAGACCCACAGACTCACACAGAGACCCACAGACTCACACAGAGATCCACAGACTCACACAGAGACCCATAGACTCACACGGAGACCCATAGACTCACACAGAGACCCATAGACTCACACAGAGACCCATAGACTCACACAGAGACACATAGACTCACACAGAGACCCATAGACTCACACAGAGACACATAGACTCACACAGAGACCCATAGACTCACACAGAGACCCACAGACTCACACAGAGACCATAGAATCACACAGAGACCCACAGACTCACACAGAGACCCACAGACTCGCACAGAGATCCACAGACTCACACAGAGACCCATAGACTAACACAGAGACCCATAAACTCACACAGAGACCCATAGACTCACACAGAGACCCATAGACTCACACAGAGACACATAGACTCACACAGAGACCCATAGACTCACACAGAGACACATAGACTCAAACAGAGACCCATAGACTCACAGAGAGACACATAGACTCACACAGAGACCCATAGACTCACACAGAGACACATAGACTCACACAGAGACCCATAGACTCACACAGAGACACATAGACTCACACAGAGACCCATAGACTCACACAGAGACCCCTAAACTCACACAGAGACCCATAGACTTACACAGAGACCCACAGACTCACACAGAGACCCATAGACTCACACAGAGACCCACAGACTCACGCAGAGACCCACAGACTCACACAGAGACCCACAGACTCGCACAGAGATCCACAGACTCACACAGAGACCCATAGACTCACACGGAGACCCATAGACTCACACAGAGACCCATAGACTCACACAGAGACCCATAGACTCACACAGAGACACATAGACTCACACAGAGACCCATAGACTCACACAGAGACACATAGACTCACACAGAGACCCATAGACTCACACAGAGACCCACAGACTCACACAGAGACCCATAGAATCACACAGAGACCCACAGACTCACACAGAGACCCACAGACTCGCACAGAGATCCATAGACTCACACAGAGACCCATAGACTAACACAGAGACCCATAAACTCACACAGAGACCCATAGACTCACACAGAGACCCATAGACTCACACAGAGACCCATAGACTCACACAGAGACACATAGACTCACACAGAGACCCATAGACTCACACAGAGACACATCGACTCAAACAGAGACCCATAGACTCACACAGAGACACATAGACTCACACAGAGACCCATAGACTCACACAGAGACACATAGACTCACACAGAGACCCATAGACTCACATAGAGACCCACAGACTCACACAGAGACCCATAGACTCACACAGAGACCCACAGACTCACACAGAGACCCACAGACTCGCACAGAGATCCACAGACTCACACATAGACCCATAGACTCACACAGAGACCCATAAACTCACACAGAGACCCATAGACTCACACAGAGACCCATAGACTCACACAGAGACCCACAGACTTGCACAGAGATCCACAGACTCACACAGAGACCCATAGACTCACACAGAGACCCATAGACTCACACAGAGACCCACAGACTCACACAGAGACCCATAGACTCACACAGAGAACCATAGACTCACACAGAGACACACAGACTCACACAGAGACCGACAGACTCACACAGAGACCCACAGACTCACACAGAGACCCATAGACTCACACAGAGACCCATAGACTCACACAGAGACCCATAGACTCACACAGAGACCCATAGACTCACACATAGACCCATAGACTCACACAGAGACCCATAGACTAACACAGAGACCCATAGACTCACACAGAGACCCACAGACTCACACAGAGACCCATAGACTCACACAGAGATCCACAGACTCACACAGAGACCCATAGACTCACACAGAGACCCATAGACTCACACAGAGTGCCACAGACTCACACAGAGACCGACAGACTCACACAGAGACCCACAGACTCACACAGAGACCCATAGACTCACACAGAGACCCATAGACTCACACAGAGACCCATAGACTCACACAGAGACCCATAGACTCACACAGAGACCCACAGACTCACACAGAGACCCATAGACTCACACAGAGACCCACAGACTCACACAGACCCACAGACTCGCACAGAGATCCACAGACTCACACATAGACCCATAGACTCACACAGAGACCCATAAACTCACACAGAGACCCATAGACTCACACAGAGACCCATAGACTCACACAGAGACCCTTAGACTCACACAGAGACCCATAGACTCACACAGAGACCCACAGACTCACACAGAGACACATAGCCTCACACAGAGACCCATAGACTCACACAGAGACCCATAGACTCACACAGAGACACATAGACTCACACAGAGACACATAGACTCACACAGAGACCCATAGACTCACACAGAGACCCATAGACTCACACAGAGACCCACAGACTCACACAGAGACACATAGACTCACACAGAGACACATAGACTCACACAGAGACGCATAGACTCACACAGAGACCCATGGACTCACACATAGACCCATAGACTCACACAGAGACCCATAGACTCACACAGAGACCCATAGACTCATACAGAGACCCACAGACTCACACAGAGACCCACAGACTCACACAGAGACCCATAGACTCACACAGAGACCCATAGACTCACACAGAGACACATAGACTCACACAGAGACCCATAGACTCACACAGAGACACATAGACTCACACAGAGACCCATAGACTCACACAGAGACCCACAGACTCACACAGAGACCCCTAAACTCACACAGAGACCCATAGACTTACACAGAGACCCACAGACTCACACAGAGCCCCATAGACTCACACAGAGACCCACAGACTCACGGAGAGACCCACAGACTCACACAGAGACCCACAGACTCACACAGAGATCCACAGACTCACACAGAGACCCATAGACTCACACGGAGACCCATAGACTCACACAGAGACCCATAGACTCACACAGAGACCCATAGACTCACACAGAGACCCATAGACTCACACAGAGACACATAGACTCACACAGAGACCCATAGACTCACACAGAAACCCACAGACTCACACAGAGACCCATAGAATCACACAGAGACCCACAGACTCACACAGAGACCCACAGACTCGCACAGAGATCCACAGACTCACACAGAGACCCATAGACTAACACAGAGACCCATAAACTCACACAGAGACCCATAGACTCACACAGAGACCCATAGACTCACACAGAGACACATAGACTCACACAGAGCCCCATAGACTCACACAGAGACACATAGACTCAAACAGAGACCCATAGACTCACACAGAGACACATAGACTCACACAGAGACCCATAGACTCACACAGAGACACATAGACTCACACAGAGACCCATAGACTCACACAGAGACACATAGACTCACACAGAGACCCATAGACTCACACAGAGACCCACAGACTCACACAGAGACCCCTAAACTCACACAGAGACCCATAGACTTACACAGAGACCCACAGACTCACACAGAGACCCATAGACTCACACAGAGACCCACAGACTCACGCAGAGACCCACAGACTCACACAGAGACCCACAGACTCGCACAGAGATCCACAGACTCACACAGAGACCCATAGACTCACACGGAGACCCATAGACTCACACAGAGACCCATAGACTCACACAGAGACCCATAGACTCACACAGAGACACATAGACTCACACAGAGACCCATAGACTCACACAGAGACACATAGACTCACACAGAGACCCATAGACTCACACAGAGACCCACAGACTCACACAGAGACCCATAGAATCACACAGAGACCCACAGACTCACACAGAGACCCACAGACTCGCACAAAGATCCACAGACTCACACAGAGACCCATAGACTAACACAGAGACCCATAAACTCACACAGAGACCCATAGACTCACACAGAGACCCATAGACTCACACAGAGACCCATAGACTCACACAGAGACACATAGACTCACACAGAGACCCATAGACTCACACAGAGACACATCGACTCAAACAGAGACCCATAGACTCACACAGAGACACATAGACTCACACAGAGACCCATAGACTCACACAGAGACACATAGACTCACACAGAGACCCATAGACTCACATAGAGACCCACAGACTCACACAGAGACCCATAGACTCACACAGAGACCCACAGACTCACACAGAGACCCACAGACTCGCACAGAGATCCACAGACTCACACATAGACCCATAGACTCACACAGAGACCCATAAACTCACACAGAGACCCATAGACTCACACAGAGACCCATAGACTCACACAGAGACCCACAGACTCGCACAGAGATCCACAGACTCACACAGAGACCCATAGACTCACACAGAGACCCATAGACTCACACAGAGACCCATAGACTCACACAGAGACCCACAGACTCACACAGAGACCCATAGACTCACACAGAGAACCATAGACTCACACAGAGACACACAGACTCACACAGAGACCGACAGACTCACACAGAGACCCACAGACTCACACAGAGACCCATAGACTCACACAGAGACCCATAGACTCACACAGAGACCCATAGACTCACACAGAGACCGACAGACTCACACAGAGACCCACAGACTCACACAGAGACCCATAGACGCACACAGAGACCCACAGACTCACACAGAGACCCACAGACTCGCACAGAGATCCACAGACTCACACAGAGACCCATAGACTCACACAGAGACCCATAGACTCACACAGAGACCCATAGACTCACACAGAGACCCACAGACTCACACAGAGACCCATAGACTCACACAGAGAACCATAGACTCACACAGAGACCCACAGACTCACACAGAGACCGACAGACTCACACAGAGACCCACAGACTCACACAGAGACACATAGACTCACACAGAGACGCATAGACTCACACAGAGACCCATAGACTCACACATAGACCCATAGACTCACACAGAGACCCATAGACTCACACAGAGACCCATAGACTCACACAGAGACCCACAGACTCACACAGAGACCCACAGACTCACAAAGAGACCCATAGACTCACACAGAGACCCATAGACTCACACAGAGACCCATAGACTCACACAGAGACACATAGACTCACACAGAGACCCATAGACTCACACAGAGACACATAGACTCACACAGAGACCCATAGACTCACACAGAGACCCACAGACTCACACAGAGACCCCTAAACTCACACAGAGACCCATAGACTTACACAGAGACCCACAGACTCACACAGAGCCCCATAGACTCACACAGAGACCCACAGACTCACGCAGAGACCCACAGACTCACACAGAGACCCACAGACTCACACAGAGACCCACAGACTCACACAGAGACCCATAGACTCACACAGAGACCCATAGACTCACACAGAGACCCATAGACTCACACAGAGACACATAGACTCACACAGAGACCCATAGACTCACACAGAGACACATAGACTCACACAGAGACCCATAGACTCACACAGAGACCCACAGACTCACACAGAGACCCCTAAACTCACACAGAGACCCATAGACTTACACAGAGACCCACAGACTCACACAGAGCCCCATAGACTCACACAGAGACCCACAGACTCACGCAGAGACCCACCGACTCACACAGAGACCCACAGACTCACACAGAGATCCACAGACTCACACAGAGACCCATAGACTCACACGGAGACCCATAGACTCACACAGAGACCCATAGACTCACACAGAGACCCATAGACTCACACAGAGACACATAGACTCACACAGAGACCCATAGACTCACACAGAGACACATAGACTCACACAGAGACCCATAGACTCACACAGAGACCCACAGACTCACACAGAGACCCATAGAATCACACAGAGACCCACAGACTCACACAGAGACCCACAGACTCGCACAGAGATCCACAGACTCACACAGAGACCCATAGACTAACACAGAGACCCATAAACTCACACAGAGACCCATAGACTCACACAGAGACCCATAGACTCACACAGAGACACATAGACTCACACAGAGACCCATAGACTCACACAGAGACACATAGACTCAAACAGAGACCCATAGACTCACAGAGAGACACATAGACTCACACAGAGACCCATAGACTCACACAGAGACACATAGACTCACACAGAGACCCATAGACTCACACAGAGACACATAGACTCACACAGAGACCCATAGACTCACACAGAGACCCCTAAACTCACACAGAGACCCATAGACTTACACAGAGACCCACAGACTCACACAGAGACCCATAGACTCACACAGAGACCCACAGACTCACGCAGAGACCCACAGACTCACACAGAGACCCACAGACTCACACAGAGACCCACAGACTCGCACAGAGATCCATAGACTCACACAGAGACCCATAGACTAACACAGAGACCCATAAACTCACACAGAGACCCATAGACTCACACAGAGACCCATAGACTCACACAGAGACCCATAGACTCACACAGAGACACATAGACTCACACAGAGACCCATAGACTCACACAGAGACACATCGACTCAAACAGAGACCCATAGACTCACACAGAGACACATAGACTCACACAGAGACCCATAGACTCACACAGAGACACATAGACTCACACAGAGACCCATAGACTCACATAGAGACCCACAGACTCACACAGAGACCCATAGACTCACACAGAGACCCACAGACTCACACAGAGACCCACAGACTCGCACAGAGATCCACAGACTCACACATAGACCCATAGACTCACACAGAGACCCATAAACTCACACAGAGACCCATAGACTCACACAGAGACCCATAGACTCACACAGAGACCCACAGACTTGCACAGAGATCCACAGACTCACACAGAGACCCATAGACTCACACAGAGACCCATAGACTCACACAGAGACCCATAGACTCACACAGAGACACATAGACTCACACAGAGACCCATAGACTCACACAGAGACACATCGACTCAAACAGAGACCCATAGACTCACACAGAGACACATAGACTCACACAGAGACCCATAGACTCACACAGAGACACATAGACTCACACAGAGACCCATAGACTCACATAGAGACCCACAGACTCACACAGAGACCCATAGACTCACACAGAGACCCACAGACTCACACAGAGACCCACAGACTCGCACAGAGATCCACAGACTCACACATAGACCCATAGACTCACACAGAGACCCATAAACTCACACAGAGACCCATAGACTCACACAGAGACCCATAGACTCACACAGAGACCCACAGACTCGCACAGAGATCCACAGACTCACACAGAGACCCATAGACTCACACAGAGACCCATAGACTCACACAGAGACCCATAGACTCACACAGAGACCCACAGACTCACACAGAGACCCATAGACTCACACAGAGAACCATAGACTCACACAGAGACACACAGACTCACACAGAGACCGACAGACTCACACAGAGACCCACAGACTCACACAGAGACCCATAGACTCACACAGAGACCCATAGACTCACACAGAGACCCATAGACTCACACAGAGACCGACAGACTCACACAGAGACCCACAGACTCACACAGAGACCCATAGACGCACACAGAGACCCACAGACTCACACAGAGACCCACAGACTCGCACAGAGATCCACAGACTCACACAGAGACCCATAGACTCACACAGAGACCCATAGACTCACACAGAGACCCATAGACTCACACAGAGACCCACAGACTCACACAGAGACCCATAGACTCACACAGAGAACCATAGACTCACACAGAGACCCACAGACTCACACAGAGACCGACAGACTCACACAGAGACCCACAGACTCACACAGAGACACATAGACTCACACAGAGACGCATAGACTCACACAGAGACCCATAGACTCACACATAGACCCATAGACTCACACAGAGACCCATAGACTCACACAGAGACCCATAGACTCACACAGAGACCCACAGACTCACACAGAGACCCATAGACTCACACAGAGACCCACAGACTCACACAGAGACCCACAGACTCACACAGAGACCCATAGACTCACACAGAGACCCATAGACTCACACAGAGACCCATAGACTCACACAGAGACACATAGACTCACACAGAGACCCATAGACTCACACAGAGACACATAGACTCACACAGAGACCCATAGACTCACACAGAGACCCACAGACTTACACAGAGACCCACAGACTCACACAGAGCCCCATAGACTCACACAGAGACCCACAGACTCACGCAGAGACCCACAGACTCACACAGAGACCCACAGACTCACACAGAGACCCACAGACTCACACAGAGACCCATAGACTCACACAGAGACCCATAGACTCACACAGAGACCCATAGACTCACACAGAGACACATAGACTCACACAGAGACCCATAGACTCACACAGAGACACATAGACTCACACAGAGACCCATAGACTCACACAGAGACCCACAGACTCACACAGAGACCCCTAAACTCACACAGAGACCCATAGACTTACACAGAGACCCACAGACTCACACAGAGCCCCATAGACTCACACAGAGACCCACAGACTCACGCAGAGACCCACCGACTCACACAGAGACCCACAGACTCACACAGAGATCCACAGACTCACACAGAGACCCATAGACTCACACGGAGACCCATAGACTCACACAGAGACCCATAGACTCACACAGAGACCCATAGACTCACACAGAGACACATAGACTCACACAGAGACCCATAGACTCACACAGAGACACATAGACTCACACAGAGACCCATAGACTCACACAGAGACCCACAGACTCACACAGAGACCCATAGAATCACACAGAGACCCACAGACTCACACAGAGACCCACAGACTCGCACAGAGATCCACAGACTCACACAGAGACCCATAGACTAACACAGAGACCCATAAACTCACACAGAGACCCATAGACTCACACAGAGACCCATAGACTCACACAGAGACACATAGACTCACACAGAGACCCATAGACTCACACAGAGACACATAGACTCAAACAGAGACCCATAGACTCACAGAGAGACACATAGACTCACACAGAGACCCATAGACTCACACAGAGACACATAGACTCACACAGAGACCCATAGACTCACACAGAGACACATAGACTCACACAGAGACCCATAGACTCACACAGAGACCCCTAAACTCACACAGAGACCCATAGACTTACACAGAGACCCACAGACTCACACAGAGACCCATAGACTCACACAGAGACCCACAGACTCACGCAGAGACCCACAGACTCACACAGAGACCCACAGACTCACACAGAGACCCACAGACTCGCACAGAGATCCATAGACTCACACAGAGACCCATGGACTAACACAGAGACCCATAAACTCACACAGAGACCCATAGACTCACACAGAGACCCATAGACTCACACAGAGACCCATAGACTCACACAGAGACACATAGACTCACACAGAGACCCATAGACTCACACAGAGACACATCGACTCAAACAGAGACCCATAGACTCACACAGAGACACATAGACTCACACAGAGACCCATAGACTCACACAGAGACACATAGACTCACACAGAGACCCATAGACTCACATAGAGACCCACAGACTCACACAGAGACCCATAGACTCACACAGAGACCCACAGACTCACACAGAGACCCACAGACTCGCACAGAGATCCACAGACTCACACATAGACCCATAGACTCACACAGAGACCCATAAACTCACACAGAGACCCATAGACTCACACAGAGACCCATAGACTCACACAGAGACCCACAGACTTGCACAGAGATCCACAGACTCACACAGAGACCCATAGACTCACACAGAGACCCATAGACTCACACAGAGACCCATAGACTCACACAGAGACACATAGACTCACACAGAGACCCATAGACTCACACAGAGACACATCGACTCAAACAGAGACCCATAGACTCACACAGAGACACATAGACTCACACAGAGACCCATAGACTCACACAGAGACACATAGACTCACACAGAGACCCATAGACTCACATAGAGACCCACAGACTCACACAGAGACCCATAGACTCACACAGAGACCCACAGACTCACACAGAGACCCACAGACTCGCACAGAGATCCACAGACTCACACATAGACCCATAGACTCACACAGAGACCCATAAACTCACACAGAGACCCATAGACTCACACAGAGACCCATAGACTCACACAGAGACCCACAGACTCGCACAGAGATCCACAGACTCACACAGAGACCCATAGACTCACACAGAGACCCATAGACTCACACAGAGACCCATAGACTCACACAGAGACCCACAGACTCACACAGAGACCCATAGACTCACACAGAGAACCATAGACTCACACAGAGACACACAGACTCACACAGAGACCGACAGACTCACACAGAGACCCACAGACTCACACAGAGACCCATAGACTCACACAGAGACCCATAGACTCACACAGAGACCCATAGACTCACACAGAGACCGACAGACTCACACAGAGACCCACAGACTCACACAGAGACCCATAGACGCACACAGAGACCCACAGACTCACACAGAGACCCACAGACTCGCACAGAGATCCACAGACTCACACAGAGACCCATAGACTCACACAGAGACCCAAAGACTCACACAGAGACCCATAGACTCACACAGAGACCCACAGACTCACACAGAGACCCATAGACTCACACAGAGAACCATAGACTCACACAGAGACCCACAGACTCACACAGAGACCGACAGACTCACACAGAGACCCACAGACTCACACAGAGACACATAGACTCACACAGAGACGCATAGACTCACACAGAGACCCATAGACTCACACATAGACCCATAGACTCACACAGAGACCCATAGACTCACACAGAGACCCATAGACTCACACAGAGACCCACAGACTCACACAGAGACCCACAGACTCACACAGAGACCCATAGACTCACACAGAGACCCATAGACTCACACAGAGACCCATAGACTCACACAGAGACACATAGACTCACACAGAGACCCATAGACTCACACAGAGACACATAGACTCACACAGAGACCCATAGACTCACACAGAGACCCACAGACTCACACAGAGACCCCTAAACTCACACAGAGACCCATAGACTTACACAGAGACCCACAGACTCACACAGAGCCCCATAGACTCACACAGAGACCCACAGACTCACGCAGAGACCCACAGACTCACACAGAGACCCACAGACTCACACAGATACCCACAGACTCACACAGAGACCCATAGACTCACACAGAGACCCATAGACTCACACATAGACCCATAGACTCACACAGAGACCCATAGACTAACACAGAGACCCATAGACTCACACAGAGACCCACAGACTCACACAGAGACCCATAGACTCACACAGAGACCCACAGACTCACACAGAGACCCATAGACTCACACAGAGACCCATAGACTCACACAGAGTGCCACAGACTCACACAGAGACCGACAGACTCACACAGAGACCCACAGACTCACACAGAGACCCATAGACTCACACAGAGACCCATAGACTCACACAGAGACCCATAGACTCACACAGAGACCCATAGACTCACACAGAGACCCACAGACTCACACAGAGACCCACAGACTCACACAGACCCACAGACTCGCACAGAGATCCACAGACTCACACATAGACCCATAGACTCACACAGAGACCCATAAACTCACACAGAGACCCATAGACTCACACAGAGACCCATAGACTCACACAGAGACCCACAGACTCACGCAGAGACCCATACACTCACACAGAGACCCACAGACTCACACAGAGACCCACAGACTCACACAGAGACCCACAGACTCGCACAGAGATCCACAGACTCACACAGAGACCCATAGACTCACACAGAGACCCATAGACTCACACAGAGACCCATAGAGTCACACAGAGACACATAGACTCACACAGAGACCCATAGACTCACACAGAGGCAATAGACCCACTCAGAGACCCATAGACTCACGCAGAGACCCATAGACTCACATAGAGACCCATAGACTCACTCAGAGACCCATAGACTCACACAGAGACCCTTAGACTCACACAGAGACCCATAGACTCACACAGAGACCCACAGACTCACACAGAGACACATAGCCTCACACAGAGACCCATAGACTCACACAGAGACCCATAGACTCACACAGAGACACATAGACTCACACAGAGACACATAGACTCACACAGAGACCCATAGACTCACACAGAGACCCATAGACTCACACAGAGACCCACAGACTCACACAGAGACCCATAGACTCACTTAGAGACCCATAGACTCACACAGAGACCCATAAACTCACACAGAGACCCATAGACTCACACAGAGACCCATAGACTCACACAGAGACCCATAGACTCACACAGAGACACATAGACTCACACAGAGACCCACAGACTCACACAGAGACCCACAGACTCACACAGAGACCCATAGACTCACACAGAGACCCATAGACTCACACAGAGACACATAGACTCACACAGAGACCCATAGACTCACACAGAGACACATAGACTCACACAGAGACCCATAGACTCACACAGAGACCCACAGACTCACACAGAGACCCCTAAACTCACACAGAGACACATAGACTCACACAGAGACCCATAGACTCACACAGAGACACATAGACTCACACAGAGACCCATAGACTCACATAGAGACCCACAGACTCACACAGAGACCCATAGACTCACACAGAGACCCACAGACTCACACAGAGACCCACAGACTCGCACAGAGATCCACAGACTCACACATAGACCCATAGACTCACACAGAGACCCATAAACTCACACAGAGACCCATAGACTCACACAGAGACCCATAGACTCACACAGAGACCCACAGACTCGCACAGAGATCCACAGACTCACACAGAGACCCATAGACTCACACAGAGACCCATAGACTCACACAGAGACCCATAGACTCACACAGAGACCCACAGACTCACACAGAGACCCATAGACTCACACAGAGACCCATAGACTCACTCAGAGACCCATAGACTCACACAGAGACCCTTAGACTCACACAGAGACCCATAGACTCACACAGAGACCCACAGACTCACACAGAGACACATAGCCTCACACAGAGACCCATAGACTCACACAGAGACCCATAGACTCACACAGAGACACATAGACTCACACAGAGACACATAGACTCACACAGAGACCCATAGACTCACACAGAGACCCATTGACTCACACAGAGACCCACAGACTCACACAGAGACCCATAGACTCACTTAGAGACCCATAGACTCACACAGAGACCCATAAACTCACACAGAGACCCATAGACTCACACAGAGACCCATAGACTCACACAGAGACCCATAGACTCACACAGAGACACATAGACTCACACAGAGACCCACAGACTCACACAGAGACCCACAGACTCACACAGAGACCCATAGACTCACACAGAGACCCATAGACTCACACAGAGACACATAGACTCACACAGAGACCCATAGACTCACACAGAGACACATAGACTCACACAGAGACCCATAGACTCACACAGAGACCCACAGACTCACACAGAGACCCCTAAACTCACACAGAGACACATAGACTCACACAGAGACCCATAGACTCACACAGAGACACATAGACTCACACAGAGACCCATAGACTCACATAGAGACCCACAGACTCACACAGAGACCCATAGACTCACACAGAGACCCACAGACTCACACAGAGACCCACAGACTCGCACAGAGATCCACAGACTCACACATAGACCCATAGACTCACACAGAGACCCATAAACTCACACAGAGACCCATAGACTCACACAGAGACCCATAGACTCACACAGAGACCCACAGACTCGCACAGAGATCCACAGACTCACACAGAGACCCATAGACTCACACAGAGACCCATAGACTCACACAGAGACCCATAGACTCACACAGAGACCCACAGACTCACACAGAGACCCATAGACTCACACAGAGACCCATAGACTCACACAGAGACCCATAGACTCACACAGAGACCCACAGACTCACACAGAGACCCACAGACTCACACAGAGACCCATAGACTCACACAGAGACCCATAGACTCACACAGAGACCCATAGACTCACACAGAGACACATAGACTCACACAGAGACCCATAGACTCACACAGAGACACATAGACTCACACAGAGACCCATAGACTCACACAGAGACCCACAGACTCACACAGAGACCCCTAAACTCACACAGAGACCCATAGACTTACACAGAGACCCACAGACTCACACAGAGCCCCATAGACTCACACAGAGACCCACAGACTCACGCAGAGACCCACAGACTCACACAGAGACCCACAGACTCACACAGAGATCCACAGACTCACACAGAGACCCATAGACTCACACGGAGACCCATAGACTCACACAGAGACCCATAGACTCACACAGAGACCCATAGACTCACACAGAGACACATAGACTCACACAGAGACCCATAGACTCACACAGAGACACATAGACTCACACAGAGACCCATAGACTCACACAGAGACCCACAGACTCACACAGAGACCCATAGAATCACACAGAGACCCACAGACTCACACAGAGACCCACAGACTCGCACAGAGATCCACAGACTCACACAGAGACCCATAGACTAACACAGAGACCCATAAACTCACACAGAGACCCATAGACTCACAAAGAGACCCATAGACTCACACAGAGACACATAGACTCACACAGAGACCCATAGACTCACACAGAGACACATAGACTCAAACAGAGACCCATAGACTCACACAGAGACACATAGACTCACACAGAGACCCATAGACTCACACAGAGACACATAGACTCACACAGAGACCCATAGACTCACACAGAGACACATAGACTCACACAGAGACCCATAGACTCACACAGAGACCCACAGACTCACACAGAGACCCCTAAACTCACACAGAGACCCATAGACTTACACAGAGACCCACAGACTCACACAGAGACCCATAGACTCACACAGAGACCCACAGACTCACGCAGAGACCCACAGACTCACACAGAGACCCACAGACTCGCACAGAGATCCACAGACTCACACAGAGACCCATAGACTCACACGGAGACCCATAGACTCACACAGAGACCCATAGACTCACACAGAGACCCATAGACTCACACAGAGACCCATAGACTCACACAGAGACACATAGACTCACACAGAGACCCATAGACTCACACAGAGACCCACAGACTCACACAGAGACCCATAGAATCACACAGAGACCCACAGACTCACACAGAGACCCACAGACTCGCACAGAGATCCACAGACTCACACAGAGACCCATAGACTAACACAGAGACCCATAAACTCACACAGAGACCCATAGACTCACACAGAGACCCATAGACTCACACAGAGACCCATAGACTCACACAGAGACACATAGACTCACACAGAGACCCATAGACTCACACAGAGACACATCGACTCAAACAGAGACCCATAGACTCACACAGAGACACATAGACTCACACAGAGACCCATAGACTCACACAGAGACACATAGACTCACACAGAGACCCATAGACTCACATAGAGACCCACAGACTCACACAGAGACCCATAGACTCACACAGAGACCCACAGACTCACACAGAGACCCATAGACTCGCACAGAGATCCACAGACTCACACATAGACCCATAGACTCACACAGAGACCCATAAACTCACACAGAGACCCATAGACTCACACAGAGACCCATAGACTCACACAGAGACCCACAGACTCGCACAGAGATCCACAGACTCACACAGAGACCCATAGACTCACACAGAGACCCATAGACTCACACAGAGACCCATAGACTCACACAGAGACCCACAGACTCACACAGAGACCCATAGACTCACACAGAGAACCATAGACTCACACAGAGACACACAGACTCACACAGAGACCGACAGACTCACACAGAGACCCACAGACTCACACAGAGACCCATAGACTCACACAGAGACCCATAGACTCACACAGAGACCCATAGACTCACACAGAGACCCATAGACTCACACATAGACCCATAGACTCACACAGAGACCCATAGACTAACACAGAGACCCATAGACTCACACAGAGACCCACAGACTCACACAGAGACCCATAGACTCACACAGAGACCCACAGACTCACACAGAGACCCATAGACTCACACAGAGACCCATAGACTCACACAGAGTGCCACAGACTCACACAGAGACCGACAGACTCACACAGCGACCCACAGACTCACACAGAGACCCATAGACTCACACAGAGACCCATAGACTCACACAGAGACCCATAGACTCACACAGAGACCCACAGACTCACACAGAGACCCATAGATTCACACAGAGACCCACAGACTCACACAGACCCACAGACTCGCACAGAGATCCACAGACTCACACATAGACCCATAGACTCACACAGAGACCCATAAACTCACACAGAGACCCATAGACTCACACAGAGACCCATAGACTCACACAGAGACCCACAGACTCACGCAGAGACCCATACACTCACACAGAGACCCACAGACTCACACAGAGAACCACAGACTCACACAGAGACCCACAGACTCGCGCAGAGATCCACAGACTCACGCAGAGACCCATAGACTCACACAGAGACCCATAGACTCACACAGAGACCCATAGAGTCACACAGAGACACATAGACTCACACAGAGACCCATAGACTCACACAGAGGCAATAGACCCACTCAGAGACCCATAGACTCACGCAGAGACCCATAGACTCACATAGAGACCCATAGACTCACTCAGAGACCCATAGACTCACACAGAGACCCTTAGACTCACACAGAGACCCATAGACTCACACAGAGACCCACAGACTCACACAGAGACACATAGCCTCACACAGAGACCCATAGACTCACACAGAGACCCATAGACTCACACAGAGACACATAGACTCACACAGAGACACATAGACTCACACAGAGACCCATAGACTCACACAGAGACCCATAGACTCACACAGAGACCCACAGACTCACACAGAGACCCACAGACTCACACAGAGACCCATAGACTCACTTAGAGACCCATAGACTCACACAGAGACCCGTAGACTCACACAGAGACCCATAGACTCACACAGATACACGTAGACTCACACAGAGACTCATAGACTCACACAGAGACACATAGACTCACACAGAGACCCATAGACTCACACAGAGACCCATAGACTCACACAGAGACCCACAGACTCACACAGAGACCCATAGACTCGCACAGAGATCCACAGACTCACACATAGACCCATAGACTAACACAGAGACCCATAAACTCACACAGAGACCCATAGACACACACATAGGCACATAGACTCACACAGAGACCCATAGACTCACACAGAGACCCATAGACTCACACAGAGATGCATAGACTCACACAGAGATCCATAGACTCACACAGAGACCCACAGACTCACACAGAGGCCCATAGACTCACAAAGCGACCCATAGACTCACACAGAGATCCACAGACTCACACATAGACCCATAGACTCACACAGAGACCCATAAACTCACACAGAGACCCATAGACTCACACAGAGACCCATAGACTCACACAGAGACCCATAGACTCACACAGAGACCCAAAGACTCACACAGAGACCCATAGATTCACACAGAGTCACATAGACTCACACAGAGACCCACAGACTCACAGAGAGACCCATAGACTCACACAGAGACCCACAGACTCACACAGAGAACCATAGACTCACACAGAGGCACATAGACTCACACAGAGACCCATAGACTCACACAGAGACACATAGACTCACACAGAGACCCATAGACTCACACAGAGACCCATAGACTCACACAGAGACCCACAGACTCGCACAGAGATCCACAGACTCACACAGAGACCCATAGACTCACACAGAGACCCATAGACTCACACAGAGACCCATAGACTCACACAGAGACCCATAGAGTCACACAGAGACACATAGACTCACACAGAGACCCATAGACTCACACAGAGACCAATAGACTCACTCAGAGACCCATAGACTCACACAGAGACCCATAGACTCACACAGAGACCCATAGACTCACACAGAGACCCATAGAGTCACACAGAGACACATAGACTCACACAGAGACCCATAGACTCACACAGAGACCAATAGACTCACTCAGAGACCCATAGACTCACGCAGAGACCCATAGACTCACATAGAGACCCATAGACTCACTCAGAGACCCATAGACTCACACAGAGACCCTTAGACTCACACAGAGACCCATAGACTCACACAGAGACCCACAGACTCACACAGAGACACATAGACTCACACAGAGACCCATAGACTCACACAGAGACCCATAGACTCACACAGAGACACATAGACTCACACAGAGACACATAGACTCACACAGAGACGCATAGACTCACACAGAGACCCATAGACTCACACAGAGACCCACAGACTCACACAGAGACCCACAGACTCACACAGAGACCCATAGACTCACACAGAGACCCATAGACTCACACAGAGACCCATAGACTCACACAGAGACTCATAGACTCACACAGAGACACATAGACTCACACAGAGACCCATAGACTCACACAGAGACCCATAGACTCACACAGAGACCCATAGACTCACACAGAGACCCACAGACTCACACAGAGACCCATATACTCGCACAGAGATCCACAGACTCACACATAGACCCATAGACTAACACAGAGACCCATAAACTCACACAGAGACCCATAGACTCACACAGAGACACATAGACTCACGCAGAGACCCATAGACTCACACAGAGACCCACAGACTCACACAGAGACCCATAGACTCACACAGAGACCCATAGACTCACACAGAGACCCACAGACTCGCACAGAGATCCACAGACTCACACATAGACCCATAGACTCACACAGAGACCCATAAACTCACACAGAGACCCATAGACTCACACAGAGACCCATAGACTTACACAGAGACCCACAGACTCACACAGAGACCCATAGACTCACACAGAGACCCACAGACTCACACAGAGACCCATAGACTCACACAGAGACCCATAGACTCACACAGAGACCCACAGACTCGCACAGAGACCCATAGACTCGCACAGAGACCCATAGACTCACACAGAGATCCACAGACTCACACATAGACCCATAGACTAACACAGAGACCCATAAACTCACACAGAGACCCATAGACTCACACAGAGACACATAGACTCACGCAGAGACCCATAGACTCACACAGAGACCCACAGACTCACACAGAGACCCATAGACTCACACAGAGACCCATAGACTCACACAGAGACCCACAGACTCGCACAGAGATCCACAGACTCACACATAGACCCATAGACTCACACAGAGACCCATAAACTCACACAGAGACCCATAGACTCACACAGAGACCCATAGACTTACACAGAGACCCACAGACTCACACAGAGACCCATAGACTCACACAGAGACCCACAGACTCACACAGAGACCCATAGACTCACACAGAGACCCATAGACTCACACAGAGACCCACAGACTCGCACAGAGACCCATAGACTCGCACAGAGACCCATAGACTCACACAGCAGAGACCCATAGACTCACAGCAGAGTCCCACAGACTCACACAGAGACACATAGACTCACACAGAGACCCATAGACTCACACAGAGACCCATAGACTCACACAGAGACCCATAGACTCACACAGAGACACATAGACTCACACAGCAGAGACCCATAGACTCACAGCAGAGTCCCACAGACTCACACAGAGACCCATAGACTCACAGCAGAGTCCCACAGACTCACACAGAGACACATAGACTCACACAGAGACCCATAGAGTCACACAGAGACACATAGACTCACACAGAGACCCATAGACTCACACAGAGGCAATAGACCCACTCAGAGACCCATAGACTCACGCAGAGACCCATAGACTCACATAGAGACCCATAGACTCACTCAGAGACCCATAGACTCACACAGAGACCCTTAGACTCACACAGAGACCCATAGACTCACACAGAGACCCACAGACTCACACAGAGACACATAGCCTCACACAGAGACCCATAGACTCACACAGAGACCCATAGACTCACACAGAGACACATAGACTCACACAGAGACACATAGACTCACACAGAGACCCATAGACTCACACAGAGACCCATAGACTCACACAGAGACCCACAGACTCACACAGAGACCCACAGACTCACACAGAGACCCATAGACTCACTTAGAGACCCATAGACTCACACAGAGACCCGTAGACTCACACAGAGACCCATAGACTCACACAGATACACGTAGACTCACACAGAGACTCATAGACTCACACAGAGACACATAGACTCACACAGAGACCCATAGACTCACACAGAGACCCATAGACTCACACAGAGACCCATAGACTCACACAGAGACCCACAGACTCACACAGAGACCCATAGACTCGCACAGAGATCCACAGACTCACACATAGACCCATAGACTAACACAGAGACCCATAAACTCACACAGAGACCCATAGACACACACAGAGGCACATAGACTCACACAGAGACCCATAGACTCACACAGAGACCCATAGACTCACACAGAGATGCATAGACTCACACAGAGATCCATAGACTCACACAGAGACCCACAGACTCACACAGAGGCCCATAGACTCACAAAGCGACCCATAGACTCACACAGAGATCCACAGACTCACACATAGACCCATAGACTCACACAGAGACCCATAAACTCACACAGAGACCCATAGACTCACACAGAGACCCATAAACTCACACAGAGACCCATAGACTCACACAGAGACCCAAAGACTCACACAGAGACCCATAGATTCACACAGAGTCACATAGACTCACACAGAGACCCACAGACTCACAGAGAGACCCATAGACTCACACAGAGACCCACAGACTCACACAGAGAACCATAGACTCACACAGAGGCACATAGACTCACACAGAGACCCATAGACTCACACAGAGACACATAGACTCACACAGAGACCCATAGACTCACACAGAGACCCATAGACTCACACAGAGACCCATAGACTCACACAGAGACCCACAGACTCACGCAGATACCCATACACTCACACAGAGACCCACAGACTCACACAGAGACCCACAGACTCGCACAGAGATCCACAGACTCACACAGAGACCCATAGACTCACACAGAGACCCATAGACTCACACAGAGACCCATAGACTCACACAGAGACACATAGAGTCACACAGAGACACATAGACTCACACAGAGACCCATAGACTCACACAGAGACCAATAGACTCACTCAGAGACCCATAGACTCACACAGAGACCCATAGACTCACACAGAGACCCATAGACTCACACAGAGACCCATAGAGTCACACAGAGACACATAGACTCACACAGAGACCCATAGACTCACACAGAGACCAATAGACTCACTCAGAGACCCATAGACTCACGCAGAGACCCATAGACTCACATAGAGACCCATAGACTCACTCAGAGACCCATAGACTCACACAGAGACCCTTAGACTCACACAGAGACCCATAGACTCACACAGAGACCCACAGACTCACACAGAGACACATAGACTCACACAGAGACCCATAGACTCACACAGAGACCCATAGACTCACACAGAGACACATAGACTCACACAGAGACACATAGACTCACACAGAGACGCATAGACTCACACAGAGACCCATAGACTCACACAGAGACCCACAGACTCACACAGAGACCCACAGACTCACACAGAGACCCATAGACTCACACAGAGACCCATAGACTCACACAGAGACCCATAGACTCACACAGAGACCCATAGACTCACACAGAGACACATAGACTCACACAGAGACTCATAGACTCACACAGAGACACATAGACTCACACAGAGACCCATAGACTCACACAGAGACCCATAGACTCACACAGAGACCCATAGACTCACACAGAGACCCACAGACTCACACAGAGACCCATAGACTCGCACAGAGATCCACAGACTCACACATAGACCCATAGACTAACACAGAGACCCATAAACTCACACAGAGACCCATAGACTCACACAGAGACACATAGACTCACGCAGAGACCCATAGACTCACACAGAGACCCACAGACTCACACAGAGACCCATAGACTCACACAGAGACCCATAGACTCACACAGAGACCCACAGACTCGCACAGAGATCCACAGACTCACACATAGACCCATAGACTCACACAGAGACCCATAAACTCACACAGAGACCCATAGACTCACACAGAGACCCATAGACTTACACAGAGACCCACAGACTCACACAGAGACCCATAGACTCACACAGAGACCCACAGACTCACACAGAGACCCATAGACTCACACAGAGACCCATAGACTCACACAGAGACCCACAGACTCGCACAGAGACCCATAGACTCGCACAGAGACCCATAGACTCACACAGCAGAGACCCATAGACTCACAGCAGAGTCCCACAGACTCACACAGAGACACATAGACTCACACAGAGACCCATAGACTCACACAGAGACCCATAGACTCACACAGAGACCCATAGACTCACACAGAGACACATAGACTCACACAGCAGAGACCCATAGACTCACAGCAGAGTCCCACAGACTCACACAGAGACACATAGACTCACACAGAGACCCATAGACTCGCACAGAGATCCACAGACTCACACAGAGACCCATAGACTCACACAGAGACCCATAGACTCACACAGAGACCCATAGACTCACACAGAGACCCATAGAGTCACACAGAGACACATAGACTCACACAGAGACCCATAGACTCACACAGAGGCAATAGACCCACTCAGAGACCCATAGACTCACGCAGAGACCCATAGACTCACATAGAGACCCATAGACTCACACAGAGACCCATAGATTCACACAGAGTCACATAGACTCACACAGAGACCCACAGACTCACAGAGAGACCCATAGACTCACACAGAGACCCACAGACTCACACAGAGAACCATAGACTCACACAGAGGCACATAGACTCACACAGAGACCCATAGACTCACACAGAGACACATAGACTCACACAGAGACCCATAGACTCACACAGAGACCCATAGACTCACACAGAGACCCATAGACTCACACAGAGACCCACAGACTCACGCAGATACCCATACACTCACACAGAGACCCACAGACGCACACAGAGACCCACAGACTCGCACAGAGATCCACAGACTCACACAGAGACCCATAGACTCACACAGAGACCCATAGACTCACACAGAGACCCATAGACTCACACAGAGACCCATAGACTCACACAGAGACCCATAGAGTCACACAGAGACACATAGACTCACACAGAGACCCATAGACTCACACAGAGACCAATAGACTCACTCAGAGACCCATAGACTCACACAGAGACCCATAGACTCACACCGAGACCCATAGACTCACACAGAGACCCATAGAGTCACACAGAGACACATAGACTCACACAGAGACCCATAGACTCACACAGAGACCAATAGACTCACTCAGAGACCCATAGACTCACGCAGAGACCCATAGACTCACATAGAGACCCATAGACTCACTCAGAGACCCATAGACTCACACAGAGACCCTTAGACTCACACAGAGACCCATAGACTCACACAGAGACCCACAGACTCACACAGAGACACATAGACTCACACAGAGACCCATAGACTCACACAGAGACCCATAGACTCACACAGAGACACATAGACTCACACAGAGACACATAGACTCACACAGAGACGCATAGACTCACACAGAGACCCATAGACTCACACAGAGACCCACAGACTCACACAGAGACCCACAGACTCACACAGAGACCCATAGACTCACACAGAGACCCATAGACTCACACAGAGACCCATAGACTCACACAGAGACCCATAGACTCACAGAGAGACTCATAGACTCACACAGAGACACATAGACTCACACAGAGACCCATAGACTCACACAGAGACCCATAGACTCACACAGAGACCCATAGACTCACACAGAGACCCACAGACTCACACAGAGACCCATAGACTCGCACAGAGATCCACAGACTCACACATAGACCCATAGACTAACACAGAGACCCATAAACTCACACAGAGACCCATAGACTCACACAGAGACACATAGACTCACGCAGAGACCCATAGACTCACACAGAGACCCACAGTCTCACACAGAGACCCATAGACTCACACAGAGACCCATAGACTCACACAGAGACCCACAGACTCGCACAGAGATCCACAGACTCACACATAGACCCATAGACTCACACAGAGACCCATAAACTCACACAGAGACCCATAGACTCACACAGAGACCCATAGACTTACACAGAGACCCACAGACTCACACAGAGACCCATAGACTCACACAGAGACCCACAGACTCACACAGAGACCCATAGACTCACACAGAGACCCATAGACTCACACAGAGACCCACAGACTCGCACAGAGACCCATAGACTCGCACAGAGACCCATAGACTCACACAGCAGAGACCCATAGACTCACAGCAGAGTCCCACAGACTCACACAGAGACACATAGACTCACACAGAGACCCATAGACTCACACAGAGACCCATAGACTCACACAGAGACACATAGACTCACACAGCAGAGACCCATAGACTCACAGCAGAGTCCCACAGACTCACACAGAGACACATAGACTCACACAGAGACCCATAGACTCGCACAGAGATACACAGACTCACACAGAGACCCATAGACTCACACAGAGACCCATAGACTCACACAGAGACCCATAGACTCACACAGAGACCCATAGAGTCACACAGAGACACATAGACTCACGCAGAGACCCATAGACTCACACAGAGGCAATAGACCCACTCAGAGACCCATAGACTCACGCAGAGACCCATAGACTCACATAGAGACCCATAGACTCACTCAGAGACCCATAGACTCACACAGAGACCCTTAGACTCACACAGAGACCCATAGACTCACACAGAGACCCACAGACTCACACAGAGACACATAGCCTCACACAGAGACCCATAGACTCACACAGAGACCCATAGACTCACACAGAGACACATAGACTCACACAGAGACCCATAGACTCACACAGAGACCCATAAACTCACACAGAGACCCACAGACTCACACAGAGACCCACAGACTCACACAGAGACCCATAGACTCACTTAGAGACCCATAGACTCACACAGAGACCCGTATACTCACACAGAGACCCATAGACTCACACAGATACACGTAGACTCACACAGAGACTCATAGACTCACACAGAGACACATAGACTCACACAGAGACCCATAGACTCACACAGAGACCCATAGACTCACACAGAGACCCACAGACTCACACAGAGACCCATAGACTCGCACAGAGATCCACAGACTCACACATAGACCCATAGACTAACACAGAGACCCATAAACTCACACAGAGACCCATAGACTCACACAGAGACCCATAGACTCACACAGAGACCCACAGACTCACGCAGATACCCATACACTCACACAGAGACCCACAGACTCACACAGAGACCCACAGACTCGCACAGAGATCCACAGACTCACACAGAGACCCATAGACTCACACAGAGACCCATAGACTCACACAGAGACCCATAGACTCACACAGAGACCCATAGACTCACACAGAGACCCATAGAGTCACACAGAGACACATAGACTCACACAGAGACCCATAGACTCACACAGAGACCAATAGACTCACTCAGAGACCCATAGACTCACACAGAGACCCATAGACTCACACAGAGACCCATAGACTCACACAGAGACCCATAGAGTCACACAGAGACACATAGACTCACACAGAGACCCATAGACTCACACAGAGACCAATAGACTCACTCAGAGACCCATAGACTCACGCAGAGACCCATAGACTCACATAGAGACCCATAGACTCACTCAGAGACCCATAGACTCACACAGAGACCCTTAGACTCACACAGAGACCCATAGACTCACACAGAGACCCACAGACTCACACAGAGACACATAGACTCACACAGAGACCCATAGACTCACACAGAGACCCATAGACTCACACAGAGACACATAGACTCACACAGAGACACATAGACTCACACAGAGACGCATAGACTCACACAGAGACCCATAGACTCACACAGAGACCCACAGACTCACACAGAGACCCACAGACTCACACAGAGACCCATAGACTCACACAGAGACCCATAGACTCACACAGAGACCCATAGACTCACACAGAGACCCATAGACTCACACAGAGACACATAGACTCACACAGAGACTCATAGACTCACACAGAGACACATAGACTCACACAGAGACACATAGACTCACACAGAGACCCATAGACTCACACAGAGACCCATAGACTCACACAGAGACCCATAGACTCACACAGAGATCCACAGACTCACACATAGACCCATAGACTAACACAGAGACCCATAAACTCACACAGAGACCCATAGACTCACACAGAGACACATAGACTCACGCAGAGACCCATAGACTCACACAGAGACACATAGACTCACGCAGAGACCCATAGACTCACACAGAGACCCACAGACTCACACAGAGACCCATAGACTCACACAGAGACCCATAGACTCACACAGAGACCCACAGACTCGCACAGAGATCCACAGACTCACACATAGACCCATAGACTCACACAGAGACCCATAAACTCACACAGAGACCCATAGACTCACACAGAGACCCATAGACTTACACAGAGACCCACAGACTCACACAGAGACCCATAGACTCACACAGAGACCCACAGACTCACACAGAGACCCATAGACTCACACAGAGACCCATAGACTCACACAGAGACCCACAGACTCGCACAGAGACCCATAGACTCGCACAGAGACCCATAGACTCACACAGCAGAGACCCATAGACTCACAGCAGAGTCCCACAGACTCACACAGAGACACATAGACTCACACAGAGACCCATAGACTCACATAGAGACCCACAGACTCACACAGAGACCCATAGACTCACACAGAGACACATAGACTCACACAGAGACCCATAGACTCACACAGAGACCCATAGACTCACACAGAGACCCATAGACTCACACAGAGACCCATAGAGTCACACAGAGACACATAGACTCACGCAGAGACCCATAGACTCACACAGAGGCAATAGACCCACTCAGAGACCCATAGACTCACGCAGAGACCCATAGACTCACATAGAGACCCATAGACTCACTCAGAGACCCATAGACTCACACAGAGACCCTTAGACTCACACAGAGACCCATAGACTCACACAGAGACCCACAGACTCACACAGAGACACATAGCCTCACACAGAGACCCATAGACTCACACAGAGACCCATAGACTCACACAGAGACACATAGACTCACACAGAGACCCATAGACTCACACAGAGACCCATAAACTCACACAGAGACCCACAGACTCACACAGAGACCCACAGACTCACACAGAGACCCATAGACTCACTTAGAGACCCATAGACTCACACAGAGACCCGTATACTCACACAGAGACCCATAGACTCACACAGATACACGTAGACTCACACAGAGACTCATAGACTCACACAGAGACACATAGACTCACACAGAGACCCATAGACTCACACAGAGACCCATAGACTCACACAGAGACCCACAGACTCACACAGAGACCCATAGACTCGCACAGAGATCCACAGACTCACACATAGACCCATAGACTAACACAGAGACCCATAAACTCACACAGAGACCCATAGACTCACACAGAGACCCATAGACTCACACAGAGACCCACAGACTCACGCAGATACCCATACACTCACACAGAGACCCATAGACTCACACAGAGACCCACAGACTCGCACAGAGATCCACAGACTCACACATAGACCCATAGACTCACACAGAGACCCATAAACTCACACAGAGACCCATAGACTCACACAGAGACCCATAGACTTACACAGAGACCCACAGACTCACACAGAGACCCATAGACTCACACAGAGACCCACAGACTCACACAGAGACCCATAGACTCACACAGAGACCCATAGACTCACACAGAGACCCACAGACTCGCACAGAGACCCATAGACTCGCACAGAGACCCATAGACTCACACAGAGATCCACAGACTCACACATAGACCCATAGACTAACACAGAGACCCATAAACTCACACAGAGACCCATAGACTCACACAGAGACACATAGACTCACGCAGAGACCCATAGACTCACACAGAGACCCACAGACTCACACAGAGACCCATAGACTCACACAGAGACCCATAGACTCACACAGAGACCCACAGACTCGCACAGAGATCCACAGACTCACACATAGACCCATAGACTCACACAGAGACCCATAAACTCACACAGAGACCCATAGACTCACACAGAGACCCATAGACTTACACAGAGACCCACAGACTCACACAGAGACCCATAGACTCACACAGAGACCCACAGACTCACACAGAGACCCATAGACTCACACAGAGACCCATAGACTCACACAGAGACCCACAGACTCGCACAGAGACCCATAGACTCGCACAGAGACCCATAGACTCACACAGCAGAGACCCATAGACTCACAGCAGAGTCCCACAGACTCACACAGAGACACATAGACTCACACAGAGACCCATAGACTCACACAGAGACCCATAGACTCACACAGAGACCCATAGACTCACACAGAGACACATAGACTCACACAGCAGAGACCCATAGACTCACAGCAGAGTCCCACAGACTCACACAGAGACCCATAGACTCACAGCAGAGTCCCACAGACTCACACAGAGACACATAGACTCACACAGAGACCCATAGAGTCACACAGAGACACATAGACTCACACAGAGACCCATAGACTCACACAGAGGCAATAGACCCACTCAGAGACCCATAGACTCACGCAGAGACCCATAGACTCACATAGAGACCCATAGACTCACTCAGAGACCCATAGACTCACACAGAGACCCTTAGACTCACACAGAGACCCATAGACTCACACAGAGACCCACAGACTCACACAGAGACACATAGCCTCACACAGAGACCCATAGACTCACACAGAGACCCATAGACTCACACAGAGACACATAGACTCACACAGAGACACATAGACTCACACAGAGACCCATAGACTCACACAGAGACCCATAGACTCACACAGAGACCCACAGACTCACACAGAGACCCACAGACTCACACAGAGACCCATAGACTCACTTAGAGACCCATAGACTCACACAGAGACCCGTAGACTCACACAGAGACCCATAGACTCACACAGATACACGTAGACTCACACAGAGACTCATAGACTCACACAGAGACACATAGACTCACACAGAGACCCATAGACTCACACAGAGACCCATAGACTCACACAGAGACCCATAGACTCACACAGAGACCCACAGACTCACACAGAGACCCATAGACTCGCACAGAGATCCACAGACTCACACATAGACCCATAGACTAACACAGAGACCCATAAACTCACACAGAGACCCATAGACACACACAGAGGCACATAGACTCACACAGAGACCCATAGACTCACACAGAGACCCATAGACTCACACAGAGATGCATAGACTCACACAGAGATCCATAGACTCACACAGAGACCCACAGACTCACACAGAGGCCCATAGACTCACAAAGCGACCCATAGACTCACACAGAGATCCACAGACTCACACATAGACCCATAGACTCACACAGAGACCCATAAACTCACACAGAGACCCATAGACTCACACAGAGACCCATAAACTCACACAGAGACCCATAGACTCACACAGAGACCCAAAGACTCACACAGAGACCCATAGATTCACACAGAGTCACATAGACTCACACAGAGACCCACAGACTCACAGAGAGACCCATAGACTCACACAGAGACCCACAGACTCACACAGAGAACCATAGACTCACACAGAGGCACATAGACTCACACAGAGACCCATAGACTCACACAGAGACACATAGACTCACACAGAGACCCATAGACTCACACAGAGACCCATAGACTCACACAGAGACCCATAGACTCACACAGAGACCCACAGACTCACGCAGATACCCATACACTCACACAGAGACCCACAGACTCACACAGAGACCCACAGACTCGCACAGAGATCCACAGACTCACACAGAGACCCATAGACTCACACAGAGACCCATAGACTCACACAGAGACCCATAGACTCACACAGAGACCCATAGAGTCACACAGAGACACATAGACTCACACAGAGACCCATAGACTCACACAGAGACCAATAGACTCACTCAGAGACCCATAGACTCACACAGAGACCCATAGACTCACACAGAGACCCATAGACTCACACAGAGACCCATAGAGTCACACAGAGACACATAGACTCACACAGAGACCCATAGACTCACACAGAGACCAATAGACTCACTCAGAGACCCATAGACTCACGCAGAGACCCATAGACTCACATAGAGACCCATAGACTCACTCAGAGACCCATAGACTCACACAGAGACCCTTAGACTCACACAGAGACCCATAGACTCACACAGAGACCCACAGACTCACACAGAGACACATAGACTCACACAGAGACCCATAGACTCACACAGAGACCCATAGACTCACACAGAGACACATAGACTCACACAGAGACACATAGACTCACACAGAGACGCATAGACTCACACAGAGACCCATAGACTCACACAGAGACCCACAGACTCACACAGAGACCCACAGACTCACACAGAGACCCATAGACTCACACAGAGACCCATAGACTCACACAGAGACCCATAGACTCACACAGAGACCCATAGACTCACACAGAGACACATAGACTCACACAGAGACTCATAGACTCACACAGAGACACATAGACTCACACAGAGACCCATAGACTCACACAGAGACCCATAGACTCACACAGAGACCCATAGACTCACACAGAGACCCACAGACTCACACAGAGACCCATAGACTCGCACAGAGATCCACAGACTCACACATAGACCCATAGACTAACACAGAGACCCATAAACTCACACAGAGACCCATAGACTCACACAGAGACACATAGACTCACGCAGAGACCCATAGACTCACACAGAGACCCACAGACTCACACAGAGACCCATAGACTCACACAGAGACCCATAGACTCACACAGAGACCCACAGACTCGCACAGAGATCCACAGACTCACACATAGACCCATAGACTCACACAGAGACCCATAAACTCACACAGAGACCCATAGACTCACACAGAGACCCATAGACTTACACAGAGACCCACAGACTCACACAGAGACCCATAGACTCACACAGAGACCCACAGACTCACACAGAGACCCATAGACTCACACAGAGACCCATAGACTCACACAGAGACCCACAGACTCGCACAGAGACCCATAGACTCGCACAGAGACCCATAGACTCACACAGCAGAGACCCATAGACTCACAGCAGAGTCCCACAGACTCACACAGAGACACATAGACTCACACAGAGACCCATAGACTCACACAGAGACCCATAGACTCACACAGAGACCCATAGACTCACACAGAGACACATAGACTCACACAGCAGAGACCCATAGACTCACAGCAGAGTCCCACAGACTCACACAGAGACACATAGACTCACACAGAGACCCATAGACTCGCACAGAGATCCACAGACTCACACAGAGACCCATAGACTCACACAGAGACCCATAGACTCACACAGAGACCCATAGACTCACACAGAGACCCATAGAGTCACACAGAGACACATAGACTCACACAGAGACCCATAGACTCACACAGAGGCAATAGACCCACTCAGAGACCCATAGACTCACGCAGAGACCCATAGACTCACATAGAGACCCATAGACTCACACAGAGACCCATAGATTCACACAGAGTCACATAGACTCACACAGAGACCCACAGACTCACAGAGAGACCCATAGACTCACACAGAGACCCACAGACTCACACAGAGAACCATAGACTCACACAGAGGCACATAGACTCACACAGAGACCCATAGACTCACACAGAGACACATAGACTCACACAGAGACCCATAGACTCACACAGAGACCCATAGACTCACACAGAGACCCATAGACTCACACAGAGACCCACAGACTCACGCAGATACCCATACACTCACACAGAGACCCACAGACGCACACAGAGACCCACAGACTCGCACAGAGATCCACAGACTCACACAGAGACCCATAGACTCACACAGAGACCCATAGACTCACACAGAGACCCATAGACTCACACAGAGACCCATAGACTCACACAGAGACCCATAGAGTCACACAGAGACACATAGACTCACACAGAGACCCATAGACTCACACAGAGACCAATAGACTCACTCAGAGACCCATAGACTCACACAGAGACCCATAGACTCACACCGAGACCCATAGACTCACACAGAGACCCATAGAGTCACACAGAGACACATAGACTCACACAGAGACCCATAGACTCACACAGAGACCAATAGACTCACTCAGAGACCCATAGACTCACGCAGAGACCCATAGACTCACATAGAGACCCATAGACTCACTCAGAGACCCATAGACTCACACAGAGACCCTTAGACTCACACAGAGACCCATAGACTCACACAGAGACCCACAGACTCACACAGAGACACATAGACTCACACAGAGACCCATAGACTCACACAGAGACCCATAGACTCACACAGAGACACATAGACTCACACAGAGACACATAGACTCACACAGAGACGCATAGACTCACACAGAGACCCATAGACTCACACAGAGACCCACAGACTCACACAGAGACCCACAGACTCACACAGAGACCCATAGACTCACACAGAGACCCATAGACTCACACAGAGACCCATAGACTCACACAGAGACCCATAGACTCACAGAGAGACTCATAGACTCACACAGAGACACATAGACTCACACAGAGACCCATAGACTCACACAGAGACCCATAGACTCACACAGAGACCCATAGACTCACACAGAGACCCACAGACTCACACAGAGACCCATAGACTCGCACAGAGATCCACAGACTCACACATAGACCCATAGACTAACACAGAGACCCATAAACTCACACAGAGACCCATAGACTCACACAGAGACACATAGACTCACGCAGAGACCCATAGACTCACACAGAGACCCACAGTCTCACACAGAGACCCATAGACTCACACAGAGACCCATAGACTCACACAGAGACCCACAGACTCGCACAGAGATCCACAGACTCACACATAGACCCATAGACTCACACAGAGACCCATAAACTCACACAGAGACCCATAGACTCACACAGAGACCCATAGACTTACACAGAGACCCACAGACTCACACAGAGACCCATAGACTCACACAGAGACCCACAGACTCACACAGAGACCCATAGACTCACACAGAGACCCATAGACTCACACAGAGACCCACAGACTCGCACAGAGACCCATAGACTCGCACAGAGACCCATAGACTCACACAGCAGAGACCCATAGACTCACAGCAGAGTCCCACAGACTCACACAGAGACACATAGACTCACACAGAGACCCATAGACTCACACAGAGACCCATAGACTCACACAGAGACACATAGACTCACACAGCAGAGACCCATAGACTCACAGCAGAGTCCCACAGACTCACACAGAGACACATAGACTCACACAGAGACCCATAGACTCGCACAGAGATACACAGACTCACACAGAGACCCATAGACTCACACAGAGACCCATAGACTCACACAGAGACCCATAGACTCACACAGAGACCCATAGAGTCACACAGAGACACATAGACTCACGCAGAGACCCATAGACTCACACAGAGGCAATAGACCCACTCAGAGACCCATAGACTCACGCAGAGACCCATAGACTCACATAGAGACCCATAGACTCACTCAGAGACCCATAGACTCACACAGAGACCCTTAGACTCACACAGAGACCCATAGACTCACACAGAGACCCACAGACTCACACAGAGACACATAGCCTCACACAGAGACCCATAGACTCACACAGAGACCCATAGACTCACACAGAGACACATAGACTCACACAGAGACCCATAGACTCACACAGAGACCCATAAACTCACACAGAGACCCACAGACTCACACAGAGACCCACAGACTCACACAGAGACCCATAGACTCACTTAGAGACCCATAGACTCACACAGAGACCCGTATACTCACACAGAGACCCATAGACTCACACAGATACACGTAGACTCACACAGAGACTCATAGACTCACACAGAGACACATAGACTCACACAGAGACCCATAGACTCACACAGAGACCCATAGACTCACACAGAGACCCACAGACTCACACAGAGACCCATAGACTCGCACAGAGATCCACAGACTCACACATAGACCCATAGACTAACACAGAGACCCATAAACTCACACAGAGACCCATAGACTCACACAGAGACCCATAGACTCACACAGAGACCCACAGACTCACGCAGATACCCATACACTCACACAGAGACCCACAGACTCACACAGAGACCCACAGACTCGCACAGAGATCCACAGACTCACACAGAGACCCATAGACTCACACAGAGACCCATAGACTCACACAGAGACCCATAGACTCACACAGAGACCCATAGACTCACACAGAGACCCATAGAGTCACACAGAGACACATAGACTCACACAGAGACCCATAGACTCACACAGAGACCAATAGACTCACTCAGAGACCCATAGACTCACACAGAGACCCATAGACTCACACAGAGACCCATAGACTCACACAGAGACCCATAGAGTCACACAGAGACACATAGACTCACACAGAGACCCATAGACTCACACAGAGACCAATAGACTCACTCAGAGACCCATAGACTCACGCAGAGACTCATAGACTCACATAGAGACCCATAGACTCACTCAGAGACCCATAGACTCACACAGAGACCCTTAGACTCACACAGAGACCCATAGACTCACACAGAGACCCACAGACTCACACAGAGACACATAGACTCACACAGAGACCCATAGACTCACACAGAGACCCATAGACTCACACAGAGACACATAGACTCACACAGAGACACATAGACTCACACAGAGACGCATAGACTCACACAGAGACCCATAGACTCACACAGAGACCCACAGACTCACACAGAGACCCACAGACTCACACAGAGACCCATAGACTCACACAGAGACCCATAGACTCACACAGAGACCCATAGACTCACACAGAGACCCATAGACTCACACAGAGACACATAGACTCACACAGAGACTCATAGACTCACACAGAGACACATAGACTCACACAGAGACACATAGACTCACACAGAGACCCATAGACTCACACAGAGACCCATAGACTCACACAGAGACCCATAGACTCACACAGAGATCCACAGACTCACACATAGACCCATAGACTAACACAGAGACCCATAAACTCACACAGAGACCCATAGACTCACACAGAGACACATAGACTCACGCAGAGACCCATAGACTCACACAGAGACACATAGACTCACGCAGAGACCCATAGACTCACACAGAGACCCACAGACTCACACAGAGACCCATAGACTCACACAGAGACCCATAGACTCACACAGAGACCCACAGACTCGCACAGAGATCCACAGACTCACACATAGACCCATAGACTCACACAGAGACCCATAAACTCACACAGAGACCCATAGACTCACACAGAGACCCATAGACTTACACAGAGACCCACAGACTCACACAGAGACCCATAGACTCACACAGAGACCCACAGACTCACACAGAGACCCATAGACTCACACAGAGACCCATAGACTCACACAGAGACCCACAGACTCGCACAGAGACCCATAGACTCGCACAGAGACCCATAGACTCACACAGCAGAGACCCATAGACTCACAGCAGAGTCCCACAGACTCACACAGAGACACATAGACTCACACAGAGACCCATAGACTCACATAGAGACCCACAGACTCACACAGAGACCCATAGACTCACACAGAGACACATAGACTCACACAGAGACCCATAGACTCACACAGAGACCCATAGACTCACACAGAGACCCATAGACTCACACAGAGACCCATAGAGTCACACAGAGACACATAGACTCACGCAGAGACCCATAGACTCACACAGAGGCAATAGACCCACTCAGAGACCCATAGACTCACGCAGAGACCCATAGACTCACATAGAGACCCATAGACTCACTCAGAGACCCATAGACTCACACAGAGACCCTTAGACTCACACAGAGACCCATAGACTCACACAGAGACCCACAGACTCACACAGAGACACATAGCCTCACACAGAGACCCATAGACTCACACAGAGACCCATAGACTCACACAGAGACACATAGACTCACACAGAGACCCATAGACTCACACAGAGACCCATAAACTCACACAGAGACCCACAGACTCACACAGAGACCCACAGACTCACACAGAGACCCATAGACTCACTTAGAGACCCATAGACTCACACAGAGACCCATATACTCACACAGAGACCCATAGACTCACACAGATACACGTAGACTCACACAGAGACTCATAGACTCACACAGAGACACATAGACTCACACAGAGACCCATAGACTCACACAGAGACCCATAGACTCACACAGAGACCCACAGACTCACACAGAGACCCATAGACTCGCACAGAGATCCACAGACTCACACATAGACCCATAGACTAACACAGAGACCCATAAACTCACACAGAGACCCATAGACTCACACAGAGACCCATAGACTCACACAGAGACCCACAGACTCACGCAGATACCCATACACTCACACAGAGACCCACAGACTCACACAGAGACCCACAGACTCGCACAGAGATCCACAGACTCACACAGAGACCCATAGACTCACACAGAGACCCATAGACTCACACAGAGACCCATAGACTCACACAGAGACCCATAGACTCACACAGAGACCCATAGAGTCACACAGAGACACATAGACTCACACAGAGACCCATAGACTCACACAGAGACCAATAGACTCACTCAGAGACCCATAGACTCACACAGAGACCCATAGACTCACACAGAGACCCATAGACTCACACAGAGACCCATAGAGTCACACAGAGACACATAGACTCACACAGAGACCCATAGACTCACACAGAGACCAATAGACTCACTCAGAGACCCATAGACTCACGCAGAGACCCATAGACTCACATAGAGACCCATAGACTCACTCAGAGACCCATAGACTCACACAGAGACCCTTAGACTCACACAGAGACCCATAGACTCACACAGAGACCCACAGACTCACACAGAGACACATAGACTCACACAGAGACCCATAGACTCACACAGAGACCCATAGACTCACACAGAGACACATAGACTCACACAGAGACACATAGACTCACACAGAGACGCATAGACTCACACAGAGACCCATAGACTCACACAGAGACCCACAGACTCACACAGAGACCCACAGACTCACACAGAGACCCATAGACTCACACAGAGACCCATAGACTCACACAGAGACCCATAGACTCACACAGAGACCCATAGACTCACACAGAGACACATAGACTCACACAGAGACTCATAGACTCACACAGAGACACATAGACTCACACAGAGACACATAGACTCACACAGAGACCCATAGACTCACACAGAGACCCATAGACTCACACAGAGACCCATAGACTCACACAGAGATCCACAGACTCACACATAGACCCATAGACTAACACAGAGACCCATAAACTCACACAGAGACCCATAGACTCACACAGAGACACATAGACTCACGCAGAGACCCATAGACTCACACAGAGACACATAGACTCACGCAGAGACCCATAGACTCACACAGAGACCCACAGACTCACACAGAGACCCATAGACTCACACAGAGACCCATAGACTCACACAGAGACCCACAGACTCGCACAGAGATCCACAGACTCACACATAGACCCATAGACTCACACAGAGACCCATAAACTCACACAGAGACCCATAGACTCACACAGAGACCCATAGACTTACACAGAGACCCACAGACTCACACAGAGACCCATAGACTCACACAGAGACCCACAGACTCACACAGAGACCCATAGACTCACACAGAGACCCATAGACTCACACAGAGACCCACAGACTCGCACAGAGACCCATAGACTCGCACAGAGACCCATAGACTCACACAGCAGAGACCCATAGACTCACAGCAGAGTCCCACAGACTCACACAGAGACACATAGACTCACACAGAGACCCATAGACTCACACAGAGACCCATAGACTCACACAGAGACCCATAGACTCACACAGAGACACATAGACTCACACAGGACTCATAGACTCACACAGAGACACATAGACTCACACAGAGACCCATAGACTCACACAGAGACCCACAGACTCACACAGAGACCCATAGACTCACACAGAGACCCACAGACACACACAGAGACCCACAGACTCGCACAGAGATCCACAGACTCACACATAGACCCATAGACTCACACAGAGACCCATAAACTCACACAGATACCCATAGACTCACACAGAGACCCATAGACTTACACAGAGACCCACAGACTCACACAGAGACCCATAGACTCACACAGAGACCCACAGACTCACACAGAGACCCATAGACTCACACAGAGACCCATAAACTCACACAGAGACCCATAGACTCACACAGAGTCACATAGACTCACACAGAGACCCACAGACTCACAGAGAGACCCATAGACTCACACAGAGACCCACAGACTCACACAGAGAACCATAGACTCACACAGAGGCACATAGACTCACACAGAGACCCATAGACTCACACAGAGACACATAGACTCACACAGAGACCCATAGACTCACACAGAGACCCATAGACTCACACAGAGACCCATAGACTCACACAGAGACCCACAGACTCACGCAGATACCCATACACTCACACAGAGACCCACAGACGCACACAGAGACCCACAGACTCGCACAGAGATCCACAGACTCACACAGAGACCCATAGACTCACACAGAGACCCATAGACTCACACAGAGACCCATAGACTCACACAGAGACCCATAGACTCACACAGAGACCCATAGAGTCACACAGAGACACATAGACTCACACAGAGACCCATAGACTCACACAGAGACCAATAGACTCACTCAGAGACCCATAGACTCACACAGAGACCCATAGACTCACACCGAGACCCATAGACTCACACAGAGACCCATAGAGTCACACAGAGACACATAGACTCACACAGAGACCCATAGACTCACACAGAGACCAATAGACTCACTCAGAGACCCATAGACTCACGCAGAGACCCATAGACTCACATAGAGACCCATAGACTCACTCAGAGACCCATAGACTCACACAGAGACCCTTAGACTCACACAGAGACCCATAGACTCACACAGAGACCCACAGACTCACACAGAGACACATAGACTCACACAGAGACCCATAGACTCACACAGAGACCCATAGACTCACACAGAGACACATAGACTCACACAGAGACACATAGACTCACACAGAGACGCATAGACTCACACAGAGACCCATAGACTCACACAGAGACCCACAGACTCACACAGAGACCCACAGACTCACACAGAGACCCATAGACTCACACAGAGACCCATAGACTCACACAGAGACCCATAGACTCACACAGAGACCCATAGACTCACAGAGAGACTCATAGACTCACACAGAGACACATAGACTCACACAGAGACCCATAGACTCACACAGAGACCCATAGACTCACACAGAGACCCATAGACTCACACAGAGACCCACAGACTCACACAGAGACCCATAGACTCGCACAGAGATCCACAGACTCACACATAGACCCATAGACTAACACAGAGACCCATAAACTCACACAGAGACCCATAGACTCACACAGAGACACATAGACTCACGCAGAGACCCATAGACTCACACAGAGACCCACAGTCTCACACAGAGACCCATAGACTCACACAGAGACCCATAGACTCACACAGAGACCCACAGACTCGCACAGAGATCCACAGACTCACACATAGACCCATAGACTCACACAGAGACCCATAAACTCACACAGAGACCCATAGACTCACACAGAGACCCATAGACTTACACAGAGACCCACAGACTCACACAGAGACCCATAGACTCACACAGAGACCCACAGACTCACACAGAGACCCATAGACTCACACAGAGACCCATAGACTCACACAGAGACCCACAGACTCGCACAGAGACCCATAGACTCGCACAGAGACCCATAGACTCACATAGCAGAGACCCATAGACTCACAGCAGAGTCCCACAGACTCACACAGAGACACATAGACTCACACAGAGACCCATAGACTCACACAGAGACCCATAGACTCACACAGAGACACATAGACTCACACAGCAGAGACCCATAGACTCACAGCAGAGTCCCACAGACTCACACAGAGACACATAGACTCACACAGAGACCCATAGACTCGCACAGAGATACACAGACTCACACAGAGACCCATAGACTCACACAGAGACCCATAGACTCACACAGAGACCCATAGACTCACACAGAGACCCATAGAGTCACACAGAGACACATAGACTCACGCAGAGACCCATAGACTCACACAGAGGCAATAGACCCACTCAGAGACCCATAGACTCACGCAGAGACCCATAGACTCACATAGAGACCCATAGACTCACTCAGAGACCCATAGACTCACACAGAGACCCTTAGACTCACACAGAGACCCATAGACTCACACAGAGACCCACAGACTCACACAGAGACACATAGCCTCACACAGAGACCCATAGACTCACACAGAGACCCATAGACTCACACAGAGACACATAGACTCACACAGAGACCCATAGACTCACACAGAGACCCATAAACTCACACAGAGACCCACAGACTCACACAGAGACCCACAGACTCACACAGAGACCCATAGACTCACTTAGAGACCCATAGACTCACACAGAGACCCGTAGACTCACACAGAGACCCATAGACTCACACAGATACACGTAGACTCACACAGAGACTCATAGACTCACACAGAGACACATAGACTCACACAGAGACCCATAGACTCACACAGAGACCCATAGACTCACACAGAGACCCACAGACTCACACAGAGACCCATAGACTCGCACAGAGATCCACAGACTCATACATAGACCCATAGACTAACACAGAGACCCATAAACTCACACAGAGACCCATAGACTCACACAGAGACCCATAGACTCACACAGAGACCCACAGACTCACGCAGATACCCATACACTCACACAGAGACCCACAGACTCACACAGAGACCCACAGACTCGCACAGAGATCCACAGACTCACACAGAGACCCATAGACTCACACAGAGACCCATAGACTCACACAGAGACCCATAGACTCACACAGAGACCCATAGACTCACACAGAGACCCATAGAGTCACACAGAGACACATAGACTCACACAGAGACCCATAGACTCACACAGAGACCAATAGACTCACTCAGAGACCCATAGACTCACACAGAGACCCATAGACTCACACAGAGACCCATAGACTCACACAGAGACCCATAGAGTCACACAGAGACACATAGACTCACACAGAGACCCATAGACTCACACAGAGACCAATAGACTCACTCAGAGACCCATAGACTCACGCAGAGACCCATAGACTCACATAGAGACCCATAGACTCACTCAGAGACCCATAGACTCACACAGAGACCCTTAGACTCACACAGAGACCCATAGACTCACACAGAGACCCACAGACTCACACAGAGACACATAGACTCACACAGAGACCCATAGACTCACACAGAGACCCATAGACTCACACAGAGACACATAGACTCACACAGAGACACATAGACTCACACAGAGACGCATAGACTCACACAGAGACCCATAGACTCACACAGAGACCCACAGACTCACACAGAGACCCACAGACTCACACAGAGACCCATAGACTCACACAGAGACCCATAGACTCACACAGAGACCCATAGACTCACACAGAGACCCATAGACTCACACAGAGACACATAGACTCACACAGAGACTCATAGACTCACACAGAGACACATAGACTCACACAGAGACCCATAGACTCACACAGAGACCCATAGACTCACACAGAGACCCATAGACTCACACAGAGACCCACAGACTCACACAGAGACCCATAGACTCGCACAGAGATCCACAGACTCACACATAGACCCATAGACTAACACAGAGACCCATAAACTCACACAGAGACCCATAGACTCACACAGAGACACATAGACTCACGCAGAGACCCATAGACTCACACAGAGACACATAGACTCACGCAGAGACCCATAGACTCACACAGAGACCCACAGACTCACACAGAGACCCATAGACTCACACAGAGACCCATAGACTCACACAGAGACCCACAGACTCGCACAGAGATCCACAGACTCACACATAGACCCATAGACTCACACAGAGACCCATAAACTCACACAGAGACCCATAGACTCACACAGAGACCCATAGACTTACACAGAGACCCACAGACTCACACAGAGACCCATAGACTCACACAGAGACCCACAGACTCACACAGAGACCCATAGACTCACACAGAGACCCATAGACTCACACAGAGACCCACAGACTCGCACAGAGACCCATAGACTCGCACAGAGACCCATAGACTCACACAGCAGAGACCCATAGACTCACAGCAGAGTCCCACAGACTCACACAGAGACACATAGACTCACACAGAGACCCATAGACTCACACAGAGACCCATAGACTCACACAGAGACCCATAGACTCACACAGAGACACATAGACTCACACAGGACTCATAGACTCACACAGAGACACATAGACTCACACAGAGACCCATAGACTCACACAGAGACCCACAGACTCACACAGAGACCCATAGACTCACACAGAGACCCACAGACACACACAGAGACCCACATACTCGCACAGAGATCCACAGACTCACACATAGACCCATAGACTCACACAGAGACCCATAAACTCACACAGATACCCATAGACTCACACAGAGACCCATAGACTTACACAGAGACCCACAGACTCACACAGAGACCCATAGACTCACACAGAGACCCACAGACTCACACAGAGACCCATAGACTCACACAGAGACCCATAAACTCACACAGAGACCCATAGACTCACACAGAGACCCATAGACTCACACAGAGACCCACAGACTCACACAGAGACCCATAGACTCACAATGCGACCCATAGACTCACACAGAGATCCACAGACTCACACATAGACCCATAGACTCACACAGAGACCCATAAACTCACACAGAGACCCATAGACTCACACAGAGACACATACACTCACACAGAGACCCATAGACTCACACAGAGACCCACAGACTCACACAGAGACCCATAGACTCACAGAGAGGCCCATAGACTCACACAGAGACCCATAGACTCACACAGAGACCCACAGACTCACACAGAGACCCATAGACTCACACAGAGACCCATAGACTCACACAGAGTGCCACAGACTCACACAGAGACCGACAGACTCACACAGAGACCCACAGACTCACACAGAGACCCATAGACTCACACAGAGACCCATAGACTCACACAGAGACCCATAGACTCACACAGAGACCCATAGACTCACACAGAGACCCACAGACTCACACAGAGACCCATAGACTCACACAGAGACCCACAGACTCACACAGACCCACAGACTCGCACAGAGATCCACAGACTCACACATAGACCCATAGACTCACACAGAGACCCATAAACTCACACAGAGACCCATAGACTCACACAGAGACCCATAGACTCACACAGAGACCCACAGACTCACGCAGAGACCCATACACTCACACAGAGACCCACAGACTCACACAGAGACCCACAGACTCACACAGAGACCCACAGACTCGCACAGAGATCCACAGACTCACACAGAGACCCATAGACTCACACAGAGACTCATAGACTCACACAGAGACCCATAGACTCACACAGAGACCCATAGAGTCACACAGAGACACATAGACTCACACAGAGACCCATAGACTCACACAGAGGCAATAGACCCACTCAGAGACCCATAGACTCACGCAGATACCCATAGACTCACATAGAGACCCATAGACTCACTCAGAGACCCATAGACTCACACAGAGACCCTTAGACTCACACAGAGACCCATAGACTCACACAGAGACCCACAGACTCACACAGAGACCCATAGACTCACACAGAGACCCATAGACTCACACAGAGACACATAGACTCACACAGGACTCATAGACTCACACAGAGACACATAGACTCACACAGAGACCCATAGACTCACACAGAGACCCACAGACTCACACAGAGACCCATAGACTCACACAGAGACCCACAGACACACACAGAGACCCACATACTCGCACAGAGATCCACAGACTCACACATAGACCCATAGACTCACACAGAGACCCATAAACTCACACAGATACCCATAGACTCACACAGAGACCCATAGACTTACACAGAGACCCACAGACTCACACAGAGACCCATAGACTCACACAGAGACCCACAGACTCACACAGAGACCCATAGACTCACACAGAGACCCATAAACTCACACAGAGACCCATAGACTCACACAGAGACCCATAGACTCACACAGAGACCCACAGACTCACACAGAGACCCATAGACTCACAATGCGACCCATAGACTCACACAGAGATCCACAGACTCACACATAGACCCATAGACTCACACAGAGACCCATAAACTCACACAGAGACCCATAGACTCACACAGAGACACATACACTCACACAGAGACCCATAGACTCACACAGAGACCCACAGACTCACACAGAGACCCATAGACTCACAGAGAGGCCCATAGACTCACACAGAGACCCATAGACTCACACAGAGACCCACAGACTCACACAGAGACCCATAGACTCACACAGAGACCCATAGACTCACACAGAGTGCCACAGACTCACACAGAGACCGACAGACTCACACAGAGACCCACAGACTCACACAGAGACCCATAGACTCACACAGAGACCCATAGACTCACACAGAGACCCATAGACTCACACAGAGACCCATAGACTCACACAGAGACCCACAGACTCACACAGAGACCCATAGACTCACACAGAGACCCACAGACTCACACAGACCCACAGACTCGCACAGAGATCCACAGACTCACACATAGACCCATAGACTCACACAGAGACCCATAAACTCACACAGAGACCCATAGACTCACACAGAGACCCATAGACTCACACAGAGACCCACAGACTCACGCAGAGACCCATACACTCACACAGAGACCCACAGACTCACACAGAGACCCACAGACTCACACAGAGACCCACAGACTCGCACAGAGATCCACAGACTCACACAGAGACCCATAGACTCACACAGAGACTCATAGACTCACACAGAGACCCATAGACTCACACAGAGACCCATAGAGTCACACAGAGACACATAGACTCACACAGAGACCCATAGACTCACACAGAGGCAATAGACCCACTCAGAGACCCATAGACTCACGCAGATACCCATAGACTCACATAGAGACCCATAGACTCACTCAGAGACCCATAGACTCACACAGAGACCCTTAGACTCACACAGAGACCCATAGACTCACACAGAGACCCACAGACTCACACAGAGACACATAGCCTCACACAGAGACCCATAGACTCACACAGAGACCCATAGACTCACACAGAGACACATAGACTCACACAGAGACACATAGACTCACACAGAGACCCATAGACTCACACAGAGACCCATAGACTCACACAGAGACCCACAGACTCACACAGAGACCCACAGACTCACACAGAGACCCATAGACTCACTTAGAGACCCATAGACTCACACAGAGACCCGTAGACTCACACAGAGACCCATAGACTCACACAGATACACGTAGACTCACACAGAGACTCATAGACTCACACAGAGACACATAGACTCACACAGAGACCCATAGACTCACACAGATACCCATAGACTCACACAGAGACCCATAGACTCACACAGAGACCCACAGACTAACACAGAGACCCATAGACTCGCACAGAGATCCACAGACTCACACATAGACCCATAGACTAACACAGAGACCCATAAACTCACACAGAGACCCATAGACACACACAGAGGCACATAGACTCACACAGAGACCCATAGACTCACACAGAGACCCATAGACTCACACAGAGACGCATAGACTCACACAGAGATCCATAGACTCACACAGAGACCCACAGACTCACACAGAGGCCCATAGACTCACAAAGCGACCCATAGACTCACACAGAGATCCACAGACTCACACATAGACCCATAGACTCACACAGAGACCCATAAACTCACACAGAGACCCATAGACTCACACAGAGACCCATAGACTCACACAGAGACCCATAGACTCACACAGAGACCCATAGACTCACACAGAGACCCATAGATTCACACAGAGTCACATAGACTCACACAGAGACCCACAGACTCACACAGAGACCCATAGACTCACACAGAGACCCACAGACTCACACAGAGAACCATAGACTCACACAGAGGCACATAGACTCACACAGAGACCCATAGACTCACACAGAGACACATAGACTCACACAGAGACCCATAGACTCACACAGAGACCCAAAGACTCACACAGAGACCCATAGACTCACACAGAGACCCACAGACTCACGCAGATACCCATACACTCACACAGAGACCCACAGACTCACACAGAGACCCACAGACTCACACAGAGACCAATAGACTCACTTAGAGACCCATAGACTCACACAGAGACCCGTAGACTCACACAGAGACCCATAGACTCACACAGATACACGTAGACTCACACAGAGACTCATAGACTCACACAGAGACACATAGACTCACACAGAGACCCATAGACTCACACAGAGACCCATAGACTCACACAGAGACCCATAGACTCACACAGAGACCCACAGACTCACACAGAGACCCATAGACTCGCACAGAGATCCACAGACTCACACATAGACCCATAGACTAACACAGAGACCCATAAACTCACACAGAGACCCATAGACACACACAGAGGCACATAGACTCACACAGAGACCCATAGACTCACACAGAGACCCATAGACTCACACAGAGACGCATAGACTCACACAGAGATCCATAGACTCACACAGAGACCCACAGACTCACACAGAGGCCCATAGACTCACAAAGCGACCCATAGACTCACACAGAGATCCACAGACTCACACATAGACCCATAGACTCACACAGAGACCCATAAACTCACACAGAGACCCATAGACTCACACAGAGACCCATAGACTCACACAGAGACCCATAGACTCACACAGAGACCCATAGACTCACACAGAGACCCATAGATTCACACAGAGTCACATAGACTCACACAGAGACCCACAGACTCACACAGAGACCCATAGACTCACACAGAGACCCACAGACTCACACAGAGAACCATAGACTCACACAGAGGCACATAGACTCACACAGAGACCCATAGACTCACACAGAGACCCATAGACTCACACAGAGACCCACAGACTCGCACAGAGACCCATAGACTCGCACAGAGACCCATAGACTCACACAGCAGAGACCCATAGACTCACAGCAGAGTCCCACAGACTCACACAGAGACACATAGACTCACACAGAGACCCATAGACTCACACAGAGACCCATAGACTCACACAGAGACCCATAGACTCACACAGAGACACATAGACTCACACAGGACTCATAGACTCACACAGAGACACATAGACTCACACAGAGACCCATAGACTCACACAGAGACACATAGACTCACACAGAGACCCATAGACTCACACAGAGACCCATAGACTCACACAGAGACCCACAGACTCACACAGAGACCCACAGACTCACACAGAGACCCATAGACTCACTTAGAGACCCATAGACTCACACAGAGACCCGTAGACTCACACAGAGACCCATAGACTCACACAGATACACGTAGACTCACACAGAGACTCATAGACTCACACAGAGACACATAGACTCACACAGAGACCCATAGACTCACACAGAGACCCATAGACTCACACAGAGACCCATAGACTCACACAGAGACCCACAGACTCACACAGAGACCCATAGACTCGCACAGAGATCCACAGACTCACACATAGACCCATAGACTAACACAGAGACCCATAAACTCACACAGAGACCCATAGACACACACAGAGGCACATAGACTCACACAGAGACCCATAGACTCACACAGAGACCCATAGACTCGCACAGAGACCCATAGACTCACACAGCAGAGACCCATAGACTCACAGCAGAGTCCCACAGACTCACACAGAGACACATAGACTCACACAGAGACCCATAGACTCACACAGAGAACCATAGACTCACACAGAGACCCATAGACTCACACAGAGAAACATAGACTCACACAGAGACACATAGACTCACACAGAGACCCATAGACTCACACAGAGACCCACAGACTCACACAGAGACCCATAGACTCACACAGAGACACACACAGAGACCCACAGACTCGCACAGAGATCCACAGACTCACACATAGACCCATAGACTCACACAGAGACCCATAAACTCACACAGATACCCATAGACTCACACAGAGACCCATAGACTTACACATAGACCCATAGACTCACACAGAGACCCATAAACTCACTCAGAGACCCATAGACTCACACAGAGACCCATAGACTCACACAGAGACCCATAGACTCACACAGAGACCCATAGACTCACACAGAGACCCATAGATTCACACAGAGTCACATAGACTCACACAGAGACCCACAGACTCACACAGAGACCCATAGACTCACACAGAGACCCACAGACTCACACAGAGAACCATAGACTCACACAGAGGCACATAGACTCACACAGAGACCCATAGACTCACACAGAGACCCATAGACTCACACAGAGACCCACAGACTCGCACAGAGACCCATAGACTCGCACAGAGACCCATAGACTCACACAGCAGAGACCCATAGACTCACAGCAGAGTCCCACAGACTCACACAGAGACACATAGACTCACACAGAGACCCATAGACTCACACAGAGACCCATAGACTCACACAGAGACCCATAGACTCACACAGAGACACATAGACTCACACAGGACTCATAGACTCACACAGAGACACATAGACTCACACAGAGACCCATAGACTCACACAGAGACACATAGACTCACACAGAGACCCATAGACTCACACAGAGACCCATAGACTCACACAGAGACCCACAGACTCACACAGAGACCCACAGACTCACACAGAGACCCATAGACTCACTTAGAGACCCATAGACTCACACAGAGACCCGTAGACTCACACAGAGACCCATAGACTCACACAGATACACGTAGACTCACACAGAGACTCATAGACTCACACAGAGACACATAGACTCACACAGAGACCCATAGACTCACACAGAGACCCATAGACTCACACAGAGACCCATAGACTCACACAGAGACCCACAGACTCACACAGAGACCCATAGACTCGCACAGAGATCCACAGACTCACACATAGACCCATAGACTAACACAGAGACCCATAAACTCACACAGAGACCCATAGACACACACAGAGGCACATAGACTCACACAGAGACCCATAGACTCACACAGAGACCCATAGACTCACACAGAGACGCATAGACTCACACAGAGATCCATAGACTCACACAGAGACCCACAGACTCACACAGAGGCCCATAGACTCACAAAGCGACCCATAGACTCACACAGAGATCCACAGACTCACACATAGACCCATAGACTCACACAGAGACCCATAAACTCACACAGAGACCCATAGACTCACACAGAGACCCATAGACTCACACAGAGACCCATAGACTCACACAGAGACCCATAGACTCACACAGAGACCCATAGATTCACACAGAGTCACATAGACTCACACAGAAACCCACAGACTCACACAGAGACCCATAGACTCACACAGAGACCCACAGACTCACACAGAGAACCATAGACTCACACAGAGGCACATAGACTCACACAGAGACCCATAGACTCACACAGAGACACATAGACTCACACAGAGACCCATAGACTCACACAGAGACCCATAGACTCACACAGAGACCCATAGACTCACACAGAGACCCACAGACTCACGCAGATACCCATACACTCACACAGAGACCCACAGACTCACACAGAGACCCACAGACTCACACAGAGACCCATAGACTCACTTAGAGACCCATAGACTCACACAGAGACCCGTAGACTCACACAGAGACCCATAGACTCACACAGATACACGTAGACTCACACAGAGACTCATAGACTCACACAGAGACACATAGACTCACACAGAGACCCATAGACTCACACAGAGACCCATAGACTCACACAGAGACCCATAGACTCACACAGAGACCCACAGACTCACACAGAGACCCATAGACTCGCACAGAGATCCACAGACTCACACATAGACCCATAGACTAACACAGAGACCCATAAACTCACACAGAGACCCATAGACACACACAGAGGCACATAGACTCACACAGAGACCCATAGACTCACACAGAGACCCATAGACTCACACAGAGACGCATAGACTCACACAGAGATCCATAGACTCACACAGAGACCCACAGACTCACACAGAGGCCCATAGACTCACAAAGCGACCCATAGACTCACACAGAGATCCACAGACTCACACATAGACCCATAGACTCACACAGAGACCCATAAACTCACACAGAGACCCATAGACTCACACAGAGACCCATAGACTCACACAGAGACCCATAGACTCACACAGAGACCCATAGATTCACACAGAGTCACATAGACTCACACAGAGACCCACAGACTCACACAGAGACCCATAGACTCACACAGAGACCCACAGACTCACACAGAGAACCATAGACTCACACAGAGGCACATAGACTCACACAGAGACCCATAGACTCACACAGAGACCCATAGACTCACACAGAGACCCACAGACTCGCACAGAGACCCATAGACTCGCACAGAGACCCATAGACTCACACAGCAGAGACCCATAGACTCACAGCAGAGTCCCACAGACTCACACAGAGACACATAGACTCACACAGAGACCCATAGACTCACACAGAGAACCATAGACTCACACAGAGACCCATAGACTCACACAGAGAAACATAGACTCACACAGGACTCATAGACTCACACAGAGACACATAGACTCACACAGAGACCCATAGACTCACACAGAGACCCACAGACTCACACAGAGACCCATAGACTCACACAGAGACACACACAGAGACCCACAGACTCGCACAGAGATCCACAGACTCACACATAGACCCATAGACTCACACAGAGACCCATAAACTCACACAGATACCCATAGACTCACACAGAGACCCATAGACTTACACAGAGACCCACAGACTCACACAGAGACCCATAGACTCACACAGAGACCCACAGACTCACACAGAGACCCATAGACTCACACAGAGACCCATAGACTCACACAGAGACCCATAGACTCACACAGAGACCCATAGACTCACACAGAGACCCACAGACTCACACAGAGACCCATAGACTCACAATGCGACCCATAGACTCACACAGAGATCCACAGACTCACACATAGACCCATAGACTCACACAGAGACCCATAAACTCACACAGAGACCCATAGACTCACACAGAGACACATACACTCACACAGAGACCCATAGACTCACACAGAGACCCACAGACTCACACAGAGACCCATAGACTCACAGAGAGGCCCATAGACTCACACAGAGACCCATAGACTCACACAGAGACCCACAGACTCACACAGAGACCCATAGACTCACACAGAGACCCATAGACTCACACAGAGTGCCACAGACTCACACAGAGACCGACAGACTCACACAGAGACCCACAGACTCACACAGAGACCCATAGACTCACACAGAGACCCATAGACTCACACAGAGACCCATAGACTCACACAGAGACCCATAGACTCACACAGAGACCCACAGACTCACACAGAGACCCATAGACTCACACAGAGACCCACAGACTCACACAGACCCACAGACTCGCACAGAGATCCACAGACTCACACATAGACCCATAGACTCACACAGAGACCCATAAACTCACACAGAGACCCATAGACTCACACAGAGACCCATAGACTCACACAGAGAACCACAGACTCACGCAGAGACCCATACACTCACACAGAGACCCACAGACTCACACAGAGACCCACAGACTCACACAGAGACCCACAGACTCGCACAGAGATCCACAGACTCACACAGAGACCCATAGACTCACACAGAGACCCATAGACTCACACAGAGACCCATAGACTCACACAGAGGCAATAGACCCACTCAGAGACCCATAGACTCACGCAGAGACCCATAGACTCACATAGAGACCCATAGACTCACTCAGAGACCCATAGACTCACACAGAGACCCTTAGACTCACACAGAGACCCATAGACTCACACAGAGACCCACAGACTCACACAGAGACACATAGCCTCACACAGAGTCCCATAGACTCACACAGAGACCCATAGACTCACACAGAGACACATAGACTCACACAGAGACACATAGACTCACACAGAGACCCATAGACTCACACAGAGACCCATAGACTCACACAGAGACCCACAGACTCACACAGAGACCCACAGACTCACACAGAGACCCATAGACTCACTTAGAGACCCATAGACTCACACAGAGACCCGTAGACTCACACAGAGACCCATAGACTCACACAGAGACCCATAGACTCACACAGAGACACATAGACTCACACAGAGACACATAGACTCACACAGAGACCCATAGACTCACACAGAGACCCATAGACTCACACAGAGACCCACAGACTCACACAGAGACCCACAGACTCACACAGAGACCCATAGACTCACTTAGAGACCCATAGACTCACACAGAGACCCGTAGACTCACACAGAGACCCATAGACTCACACAGATACACGTAGACTCACACAGAGACTCATAGACTCACACAGAGACACATAGACTCACACAGAGACCCATAGACTCACACAGAGACCCATAGACTCACACAGAGACCCACAGACTCACACAGAGACCCATAGACTCGCACAGAGATGAACAGACTCACACATAGACCCATAGACTAACACAGAGACCCATAAACTCACACAGAGACCCATAGACACACACAGAGGCACATAGACTCACACAGAGACCCATAGACTCACACAGAGACCCATAGACTCACACAGAGACGCATAGACTCACAGAGACCCATAGACTCACACAGAGACCCATAGACTCACACAGAGACCCATAGACTCACACAGAGACCCACAGACTCACGCAGATACCCATACACTCACACAGAGACCCACAGACTCACACAGAGACCCACAGACTCGCACAGAGATCCACAGACTCACACAGAGACCCATAGACTCACACAGAGACCCATAGACTCACACAGAGACCCATAGACTCACACAGAGACCCATAGAGTCACACAGAGACACATAGACTCACACAGAGACCCATAGACTCACACAGAGACCAATAGACTCACTCAGAGACCCATAGACTCACACAGAGACCCATAGACTCACACAGAGACCCATAGACTCACACAGAGACCAATAGACTCACTCAGAGACCCATAGACTCACGCAGAGACCCATAGACTCACATAGAGACCCATAGACTCACTCAGAGACCCATAGACTCACACAGAGACCCTTAGACTCACACAGAGACCCATAGACTCACACAGAGACCCACAGACTCACACAGAGACACATAGACTCACACAGAGACCCATAGACTCACACAGAGACCCATAGACTCACACAGAGACACATAGACTCACACAGAGACACATAGACTCACACAGAGACGCATAGACTCACACAGAGACCCATAGACTCACACAGAGACCCACAGACTCACACAGAGACCCACAGACTCACACAGAGACCCATAGACTCACACAGAGACCCATAGACTCACACAGAGACCCATAGACTCACACAGAGACACATAGACTCACACAGAGACTCATAGACTCACACAGAGACACATAGACTCACACAGAGACCCATAGACTCAAACAGAGACCCATAGACTCACACAGAGACCCATAGACTCACACAGAGACCCACAGACTCACACAGAGACCCATAGACTCGCACAGAGATCCACAGACTCACACATAGACCCATAGACTAACACAGAGACCCATAAACTCACACAGAGACCCATAGACTCACACAGAGACACATAGACTCACGCAGAGACCCATAGACTCACACAGAGACCCACAGACTCACGCAGAGACCCATAGACTCACACAGAGACCCATAGACTCACACAGAGACCCACAGACTCGCACAGAGATCCACAGACTCACACATAGACCCATAGACTCACACAGAGACCCATAAACTCACACAGAGACCCATACACTCACACAGAGACCCATAGACTTACACAGAGACCCACAGACTCACACAGAGACCCATAGACTCACACAGAGACCCACAGACTCACACAGAGACCCATAGACTCACACAGAGACCCATAGACTCACACAGAGACCCACAGACTCGCACAGAGACCCATAGACTCGCACAGAGACCCATAGACTCACACAGCAGAGACCCATAGACTCACAGCAGAGTCCCACAGACTCACACAGAGACACATAGACTCACACAGAGACCCATAGACTCACACAGAGACCCATAGACTCACACAGAGACCCATAGACTCACACAGAGACACATAGACTCACACAGGACTCATAGACTCACACAGAGACACATAGACTCACACAGAGACCCATAGACTCACACAGAGACCCACAGACTCACACAGAGACCCATAGACTCACACAGAGACCCACAGACACACACAGAGACCCACAGACTCGCACAGAGATCCACAGACTCACACATAGACCCATAGACTCACACAGAGACCCATAAACTCACACAGATACCCATAGACTCACACAGAGACCCATAGACTTACACAGAGACCCACAGACTCACACAGAGACCCATAGACTCACACAGAGACCCACAGACTCACACAGAGACCCATAGACTCACACAGAGACCCATAGACTCACACAGAGACCCATAGACTCACACAGAGACCCACAGACTCACACAGAGACCCATAGACTCACAATGCGACCCATAGACTCACACAGAGATCCACAGACTCACACATAGACCCATAGACTCACACAGAGACCCATAAACTCACACAGAGACCCATAGACTCACACAGAGACACATACACTCACACAGAGACCCATAGACTCACACAGAGACCCACAGACTCACACAGAGACCCATAGACTCACAGAGAGGCCCATAGACTCACACAGAGACCCATAGACTCACACAGAGACCCACAGACTCACACAGAGACCCATAGACTCACAATGCGACCCATAGACTCACACAGAGATCCACAGACTCACACATAGACCCATAGACTCACACAGAGACCCATAAACTCACACAGAGACCCATAGACTCACACAGAGACACATACACTCACACAGAGACCCATAGACTCACACAGAGACCCATAGATTCACACAGAGACCCATAGATTCACGCAGAGACACATAGACTCACACAGAGACCCACAGACTCACACAGAGACCCATAGACTCACACAGAGACCCACAGACTCACACAGAGACCCATAGACTCACACAGAGACACATAGACTCACACAGAGACCCATAGACTCACACAGAGACACATAGACTCACACAGAGACCCATAGACTCACACAGAGACCCACAGACTCACACAGAGACCCATAGACTCACACAGAGACCCACAGACTCACACAGAGACCCATAGACTCGCACAGAGATCCACAGACTCACACAGAGACCCATAGACTAACACAGAGACCCATAAAGTTACAAAGAGACCCATAGATTCACACAGAGACCCATGGACTCACACAGAGACCCATAGACTCACACAGAGACACATAGACTCACACAGAGACCCATAGACTCACACAGAGACACATAGACTCACACAGAGACCCATAGACTCACACAGAGACACATAGACTCACACAGAGACCCATAGACTCACACAGAGACACATAGACTCACACAGAGACCCATAGACTCACACAGAGACCCACAGACTCACAAAGAGAACCACAGACTCACACAGAGACCCACAGACTCACACAGACACCCACAGACTCGCACAGAGATCCACAGACTCACACATAGACCCATAGACTCACACAGAGACCCATAAACTCACACAGAGACCCATAGACTCAAACAGAGACCCATAGACTTACACAGAGACCCACAGACTCACACAGAGACCCATAGACTCACACAGAGACCCATAGACTCACACAGAGACCCACAGACTCACACAGAGACCCACAGACTCACAGAGAGACCCAAAGACTCGCACAGAGATCCACAGACTCACACAGAGACCCATAGACTCACACAGAGACCCATAGACTCACACAGAGACCCATAGACTCACACAACGACCCATAGACTCACAAAGAGACCCATAGACTCACACAGAGACCCATAGACTCACATAGAGACCCATAGACTCACACAGAGACCAAAAGACTCACACAGAGACCCACAGACTCGCACAGAGACCCATAGACTCACACAGCAGAGACCCATAGACTCACAGCAGAGACCCATAGACTCTCGCAGAGACCCACAGATTCACACAGAGACACATAGACTCACACAGAGACCCATAGACTCACACAGAGACCCATAGACTCACACAGAGACACATAGACTCGCACAGAGACCCACAGACTCGCACAGATACCCATAGACTCACACAGCAGAGACCCATAGACTCACGCAGAGACCCATAGACTCACACAGAGACCCACAGACTCGCACAGAGACCCACAGACTCGCACAGAGACCCATAGACTCACACAGCAGAGACCCATAGACTCACAGCAGAGTCCCATAGACTCACACAGAGACACATAGACTCACACAGAGACCCATAGACTCACACAGAGACCCATAGACTCACACAGAGACCCACAGACTCACACAGAGACCCACAGACTCACACAGAGACCCATAGACTCACACAGAGACCCATAGACTCACACAGAGACCCATTGACTCACACAGAGACCCATAGACTCACACAGAGACCCATAGACTCACACAGAGACCCACAGACTCACACAGAGACCCATAGACTCACACAGAGACCCATAGACTCACACAGAGACACATAGACTCACACAGAGACCCATAGACTCACACAGAGACCCATAGACGCACACAGAGACCCACAGACTCACACAGAAACCCATAGACTCGCACAGAGATCCACGGACTCACACATAGACCCATAGACTAACACAGAGACCCATAAACTCACACAGAGACCCATAGACTCACACAGAGACACATAGACTCACACAGAGACCCATAGACTCACACAGAGACCCACAGACTCACACAGAGACCCATAGACTCACACAGAGACCCACAGACTCACACAGAGACCCACAGACTCGCACAGAGACCCACAGACTCACACATAGACCCATAGACTCACACAGAGACCCATAAACTCACACAGAGACCCATAGACTCACACAGAGACCCATAGACTTACACAGAGACCCACAGACTCACACAGAGACCCATAGACTCACACAGAGACCCACAGACTCACACAGAGACCCATAGACTCACACAGAGACCCATAGACTCACACAGAGACCCATAGACTCATACAGAGACCCATAGACTCACACAGAGACCCACATACTCACACAGAGACCCATAGACTCACACAGAGACCCATAGACTCACACAGAGACACATAGACTCACACAGAGACTCATAGACTCACACAGAGACACATAGACTCACACAGAGACCATAGACTCACACAGAGACCCATAGACTCACACAGAGACCCATAGACTCACACAGAGACCCACAGACTCACACAGAGACCCATAGACTCGCACAGAGATCCACAGACTCACACATAGACCCATAGACTAACACAGAGACCCATAAACTCACACAGAGACCCATATACTCACACAGAGACACATAGACTCAAACAGAGACCCATAGACTCACAGAGACCCACAGACTCACACAGAGACCCATAGACTCACACAGAGACCCACAGACTCACACAGAGACCCACAGACTCGCACAGAGATCCACAGACTCACACATAGGCTCACACAGAGACCCATAAACTCACACAGAGACCCATAGACTCACACAGAGACCCATAGACTTACACAGCGACCCACAGACTCACACAGAGACCCATAGACTCACACAGAGACCCACAGACTCACACAGAGACCCATAGACTCACACAGAGACCCACAGACTCGCACAGAGACCCACAGACTCGCACAGAGACCCATAGACTCACACAGCAGAGACCCATAGACTCACAGCAGAGTCCCACAGACTCATACAGAGACACATAGACTCACACAGAGACCCATAGACTCACAATGCGACCCATAGACTCACACAGAGATCCACAGACTCACACATAGACCCATAGATTCACACAGAGACCCATAGATTCACGCAGAGACACATAGACTCACACAGAGTCCCACAGACTCACACAGAGACCCATAGACTCACACAGAGACCCACAGACTCACACAGAGACCCATAGACTCACACAGAGCCACATAGACTCACACAGAGACCCATAGACTCACACAGAGACACATAGACTCACACAGAGACCCATAGACTCACACAGAGACCCACAGACTCACACAGAGACCCATAGACTCACACAGAGACCCACAGACTCACACAGAGACCCACAGACTCGCACAGAGATCCACAGACTCACACAGAGACCCATAGACTAACACAGAGACCCATAAACTCACACAGAGACCCATAGATTCACACAGAGACCCATAGACTCACACAGAGACCCATAGACTCACACAGAAACACATAGACTCACACAGAGACCCATAGACTCACACAGAGACACATAGACTCACACAGAGACCCATAGACTCACACAGAGACACATAGACTCACATAGAGACCCATAGACTCACACAGAGACACATAGACTCACACAGAGACCCATAGACTCACACAGAGACCCACAGACTCACAAAGAGAACCACAGACTCACACAGAGACCCACAGACTCACACAGACACCCACAGACTCGCACAGAGATCCACAGACTCACACATAGACCCATAGACTAACACAGAGACCCATTAACTCACACAGAGACCCATATACTCACACAGAGACACATAGACTCAAACAGAGACCCATAGACTCACAGAGACCCACAGACTCACACAGAGACCCATAGACTCACACAGAGACCCACAGACTCACACAGAGACCCACAGACTCGCACAGAGATCCACAGACTCACACATAGGCTCACACAGAGACCCATAAACTCACACAGAGACCCATAGACTCACACAGAGACCCATAGACTTACACAGCGACCCACAGACTCACACAGAGACCCATAGACTCACACAGAGACCCACAGACTCACACAGAGACCCATAGACTCACACAGAGACCCACAGACTCGCACAGAGACCCACAGACTCGCACAGAGACCCATAGACTCACACAGCAGAGACCCATAGACTCACAGCAGAGTCCCACAGACTCATACAGAGACACATAGACTCACACAGAGACCCATAGACTCACAATGCGACCCATAGACTCACACAGAGATCCACAGACTCACACATAGACCCATAGACTCACACAGAGACCCATAAACTCACACAGAGACCCATAGACTCACACAGAGACACATACACTCACACAGAGACCCATAGACTCACACAGAGACCCATAGATTCACACAGAGACCCATAGATTCACGCAGAGACACATAGACTCACACAGAGTCCCACAGACTCACACAGAGACCCATAGACTCACACAGAGACCCACAGACTCACACAGAGACCCATAGACTCACACAGAGCCACATAGACTCACACAGAGACCCATAGACTCACACAGAGACACATAGACTCACACAGAGACCCATAGACTCACACAGAGACCCACAGACTCACACAGACACCCACAGACTCGCACATAGATCCACAGACTCACACATAGACCCATAGACTCACACAGAGACCCATAAACTCACACAGAGACCCATAGACTCAAACAGAGACCCATAGACTTACACAGAGACCCACAGACTCACACAGAGACCCATAGACTCACACAGAGACCCATAGACTCACACAGAGACCCACAGACTCACACAGAGACCCACAGACTCACACAGAGACCCAAAGACTCGCACAGAGATCCACAGACTCACACAGAGACCCATAGACTCACACAGAGACCCATAGACTCACACAGAGACCCATAGACTCACACAACGACCCATAGACTCACAATGAGACCCATAGACTCACACAGAGACCCATAGACTCACATAGAGACCCATAGACTCACACAGAGACCAAAAGACTCGCACAGAGACCCACAGACTCGCACAGAGACCCATAGACTCACACAGCAGAGACCCATAGACTCACGCAGAGACCCATAGACTCATACATAGACCCACAGACTTGCACAGAGACCCACAGACTCGCACAGAGACCCATAGACTCACACAGCAGAGACCCATAGACTCACAGCAGAGAGCCATAGACTCTCGCAGAGACCCACAGATTCACACAGAGACACATAGACTCACACAGAGACCCATAGACTCACACAGAGACCCATAGACTCACACAGAGACACATAGACTCGCACAGAGACCCACAGACTCGCACAGAGACCCATAGACTCACACAGCAGAGACCCATAGACTCACGCAGAGACCCATAGACTCACACAGAGACCCACAGACTCGCACAGAGACCCACAGACTCGCACAGAGACCCATAGACTCACACAGCAGAGACCCATAGACTCACAGCAGAGTCCCATAGACTCACACAGAGACACATAGACTCACTCAGAGACCCATAGACTCACACAGAGACCCATAGACTCACACAGAGACCCATAGACTCACACAGAGACACATAGACTCACACATAGACCCACAGACTCACACAGAGACCCACAGACTCACACAGAGACCCATAGACTCACACAGAGACCCATAGACTCACATAGAGACCCATTGACTCACACAGAGACCCATAGACTCACACAGAGACACATAGACTCACACAGAGACCCATAGACTCACACAGAGACTCATAGACCCACACAGAGACCCATAGACTCACACAGAGACCCATAGACTCACACAGAGACCCACAGACTCACACAGAGACCCATAGACTCACACAGAGACCCATAGACTCACACAGAGACACATAGACTCACACAGAGACCCATAGACTCACACAGAGACCCATAGACTCACACAGAGACCCACAGACTCACACAGAAACCCATAGACTCGCACAGAGATCCACAGACTCACACATAGACCCATAGACTAACACAGAGACCCATAAACTCACACAGAGACCCATAGACTCACACAGAGACACATAGACTCACACAGAGACCCATAGACTCACACAGAGACCCACAGACTCACACAGAGACCCATAGACTCACACAGAGACCCACAGACTCACACAGAGACCCACAGACTCGCACAGAGATCCACAGACTCACACATAGACCCATAGATTCACACAGAGACCCATAAACTCACACAGAGACCCATAGACTCACACAGAGACCCATAGACTTACACAGAGACCCACAGACTCACACAGAGACCCATAGACTCACACAGAGACCCACAGACTCACACAGAGACCCATAGACTCACACAGAGACCCATAGACTCACACAGAGACCCATAGACTCACACAGAGACCCATAGACTCACACAGAGACCCACATACTCACACAGAGACCCATAGACTCACACAGAGACCCATAGACTCACACAGAGACACATAGACTCACACAGAGACTCATAGACTCACACAGAGACACATAGACTCACACAGAGACCATAGACTCACACAGAGACCCATAGACTCACACAGAGACCCACAGACTCACACAGAGACCCATAGACTCGCACAGAGATCCACAGACTCACACATAGACCCATAGACTAACACAGAGACCCATAAACTCACACAGAGACCCATATACTCACACAGAGACACATAGACTCAAACAGAGACCCATAGACTCACAGAGACCCACAGACTCACACAGAGACCCATAGACTCACACAGAGACCCACAGACTCACACAGAGACCCACAGACTCGCACAGAGATCCACAGACTCACACATAGACTCACACAGAGACCCATAAACTCACACAGAGACCCATAGACTCACACAGAGACCCATAGACTTACACAGCGACCCACAGACTCACACAGAGACCCATAGACTCACACAGAGACCCACAGACTCACACAGAGACCCATAGACTCACACAGAGACCCATAGACTCACACAGAGACCCACAGACTCGCTCAGAGACCCACAGACTCGCACAGAGACCCATAGACTCACACAGCAGAGACCCATAGACTCACAGCAGAGTCCCACAGACTCATACAGAGACACATAGACTCACACAGAGACCCATAGACTCACAATGCGACCCATAGACTCACACAGAGATCCACAGACTCACACATAGACCCATAGACTCACACAGAGACCCATAAACTCACACAGAGTCCCACAGACTCACACAGAGACCCATAGACTCACACAGAGACCCACAGACTCACACAGAGACCCATAGACTCACACAGAGCCACATAGACTCACACAGAGACCCATAGACTCACACAGAGACACATAGACTCACACAGAGACCCATAGACTCACACAGAGACCCACAGACTCACACAGAGACCCATAGACTCACACAGAGACCCACAGACTCACACAGAGACCCACAGACTCGCACAGAGATCCACAGACTCACACAGAGACCCATAGACTAACACAGAGACCCATAAACTCACACAGAGACCCATAGATTCACACAGAGACCCATAGACTCACACAGAGACCCATAGACTCACACAGAAACACATAGACTCACACAGAGACCCATAGACTCACACAGAGACACATAGACTCACACAGAGACCCATAGACTCACACAGAGACACATAGACTCACATAGAGACCCATAGACTCACACAGAGACACATAGACTCACACAGAGACCCATAGACTCACACAGAGACCCACAGACTCACAAAGAGAACCACAGACTCACACAGAGACCCACAGACTCACACAGACACCCACAGACTCGCACAGAGATCCACAGACTCACACATAGACCCATAGACTCACACAGAGACCCATAAACTCACACAGAGACCCATAGACTCAAACAGAGACCCATAGACTTACACAGAGACCCACAGACTCACACAGAGACCCATAGACTCACACAGAGACCCATAGACTCACACAGAGACCCACAGACTCACACAGAGACCCACAGACTCACACAGAGACCCAAAGACTCGCACAGAGATCCACAGACTCACACAGAGACCCATAGACTCACACAGAGACCCATAGACTCACACAGAGACCCATAGACTCACACAACGACCCATAGACTCACAAAGAGACCCATAGACTCACACAGAGACCCATAGACTCACATAGAGACCCATAGACTCACACAGAGACCAAAAGACTCGCACAGAGACCCACAGACTCGCACAGAGACCCATAGACTCACACAGCAGAGACCCATAGACTCACGCAGAGACCCATAGACTCATACATAGACCCACAGACTTGCACAGAGACCCACAGACTCGCACAGAGACCCATAGACTCACACAGCAGAGACCCATAGACTCACAGCAGAGACCCATAGACTCACACAGAGACACATAGACTCACACAGAGACCCATAGACTCACACAGAGACCCACAGACTCACACAGAGACCCATAGACTCACACAGAGACCCACAGACTCACACAGAGACCCACAGACTCGCACAGAGATCCACAGACTCACACAGAGACCCATAGACTAACACAGAGACCCATAAACTCACACAGAGACCCATAGATTCACACAGAGACCCATAGACTCACACAGAGACCCATAGACTCACACAGAAACACATAGACTCACACAGAGACCCATAGACTCACACAGAGACACATAGACTCACACAGAGACCCATAGACTCACACAGAGACACATAGACTCACATAGAGACCCATAGACTCACACAGAGACACATAGACTCACACAGAGACCCATAGACTCACACAGAGACCCACAGACTCACAAAGAGAACCACAGACTCACACAGAGACCCACAGACTCACACAGACACCCACAGACTCGCACAGAGATCCACAGACTCACACATAGACCCATAGACTCACACAGAGACCCATAAACTCACACAGAGACCCATAGACTCAAACAGAGACCCATAGACTTACACAGAGACCCACAGACTCACACAGAGACCCATAGACTCACACAGAGACCCATAGACTCACACAGAGACCCACAGACTCACACAGAGACCCACAGACTCACACAGAGACCCAAAGACTCGCACAGAGATCCACAGACTCACACAGAGACCCATAGACTCACACAGAGACCCATAGACTCACACAGAGACCCATAGACTCACACAACGACCCATAGACTCACAAAGAGACCCATAGACTCACACAGAGACCCATAGACTCACATAGAGACCCATAGACTCACAGCAGAGACCCATAGACTCTCGCAGAGACCCACAGATTCACACAGAGACACATAGACTCACACAGAGACCCATAGACTCACACAGAGACCCATAGACTCACACAGAGACACATAGACTCGCACAGAGACCCACAGACTCGCACAGAGACCCATAGACTCACACAGCAGAGACCCATAGACTCACGCAGAGACCCATAGACTCACACAGAGACCCACAGACTCGCACAGAGACCCACAGACTCGCACAGAGACCCATAGACTCACACAGCAGAGACCCATAGACTCACAGCAGAGTCCCATAGACTCACACAGAGACACATAGACTCACACAGAGACCCATAGACTCACACAGAGACCCATAGACTCACACAGAGACCCATAGACTCACACAGAGACACATAGACTCACACATAGACCCACAGACTCACACAGAGACCCACAGACTCACACAGAGACCCATAGACTCACACAGAGACCCATAGACTCACATAGAGACCCATTGACTCACACAGAGACCCATAGACTCACACAGAGACACATAGACTCACACAGAGACCCATAGACTCACACAGAGACTCATAGACCCACACAGAGACCCATAGACTCACACAGAGACCCATAGACTCACACAGAGACCCACAGACTCACACAGAGACCCATAGACTCACACAGAGACCCATAGACTCACACAGAGACACATAGACTCACACAGAGACCCATAGACTCACACAGAGACCCATAGACTCACACAGAGACCCACAGAATCACACAGAAACCCATAGACTCGCACAGAGATCCACAGACTCACACATAGACCCATAGACTAACACAGAGACCCATAAACTCACACAGAGACCCATAGACTCACACAGAGACACATAGACTCACACAGAGACCCATAGACTCACACAGAGACCCACAGACTCACACAGAGACCCATAGACTCACACAGAGACCCACAGACTCACACAGAGACCCACAGACTCACACAGAGACCCATAGACTCACACAGAGACCCACAGACTCACACATAGACCCATAGACTCACACAGAGACCCATAAACTCACACAGAGACCCATAGACTCACACAGAGACCCATAGACTTACACAGAGACCCACAGACTCACACAGAGACCCATAGACTCACACAGAGACCCACAGACTCACACAGAGACCCATAGACTCACACAGAGACCCACAGACTCACACATAGACCCATAGACTCACACAGAGACCCATAAACTCACACAGAGACCCATAGACTCACACAGAGACCCATAGACTTACACAGAGACCCACAGACTCACACAGAGACCCATAGACTCACACAGAGACCCACAGACTCACACAGAGACCCATAGACTCACACAGAGACCCATAGACTCACACAGAGACCCATAGACTCACACAGAGACCCATAGACTCACACAGAGACCCACATACTCACACAGAGACCCATAGACTCACACAGAGACCCATAGACTCACACAGAGACACATAGACTCACACAGAGACTCATAGACTCACACAGAGACCATAGACTCACACAGAGACCCATAGACTCACACAGAGACCCATAGACTCACACAGAGACCCACAGACTCACACAGAGACCCATAGACTCGCACAGAGATCCACAGACTCACACATAGACCCATAGACTAACACAGAGACCCATAAACTCACACAGAGACCCATATACTCACACAGAGACACATAGACTCAAACAGAGACCCATAGACTCACAGAGACCCACAGACTCACACAGAGACCCATAGACTCACACAGAGACCCACAGACTCACACAGAGACCCACAGACTCGCACAGAGATCCACAGACTCACACATAGACTCACACAGAGACCCATAAACTCACACAGAGACCCATAGACTCACACAGAGACCCATAGACTTACACAGCGACCCACAGACTCACACAGAGACCCATAGACTCACACAGAGACCCACAGACTCACACAGAGACCCATAGACTCACACAGAGACCCATAGACTCACACAGAGACCCACAGACTCGCACAGAGACCCACAGACTCGCACAGAGACCCATAGACTCACACAGCAGAGACCCATAGACTCACAGCAGAGTCCCACAGACTCACACAGAGACACATAGACTCACACAGAGACCCATAGACTCACACAGAGACCCATAGACTCACACAGAGACCCATAGACTCACACAGAGACACGTAGACTCACACAGAGACTCATAGACTCACACAGAGACACATAGACTCACACAGAGACCCATAGACTCACATAGAGACCCACAGACTCACACAGAGACCCACAGACTCACACAGAGACCCACAGACTCGCACAGAAATCCACAGACTCACACATAGACCCATAGACTCACACAGAGACCCATAAACTCACACAGAGACCCATAGACTCACACAGAGACCCATAGACGTACACAGAGACCCACAGACTCACACAGAGACCCATAGACTCACACAGAGACCCACAGACTCACACAGAGACCCATAGACTCACACAGAGACCCATAGACTCACACAGAGACCCATAGACTCACACAGAGACCCATCGACTCACACAGAGACCCACAGACTCACACAGAGACCCATAGACTCACAAAGCGACCCATAGACTCACACAGAGATCCACAGACTCACACATAGACCCATAGACTCACACAGAGACCCATAAACTCACACAGAGACCCATAGACTCACACAGAGACCCATAGACTCACACAGAGACCCATTGACTCACACAGAGACCCATAGACTCGCACAGAGATCCACAGACTCACACATAGACCCATAGACTAACACAGAGACCCATAAACTCACACAGAGACCCATATACTCACACAGAGACACATAGACTCAAACAGAGACCCATAGACTCACAGAGACCCACAGACTCGCACAGAGACCCACAGACTCGCACAGAGACCCATAGACTCACACAGCAGAGACCCATAGACTCACAGCAGAGTCCCACAGACTCATACAGAGACACATAGACTCACACAGAGACCCATAGACTCACAATGCGACCCATAGACTCACACAGAGATCCACAGACTCACACAGAGACCCATAGACTCACACAGAGACCCACAGACTCACACATAGACCCATAGACTCACACAGAGACCCATAAACTCACACAGAGACCCATAGACTCACACAGAGACCCATAGACTTACACAGAGACCCACAGACTCACACAGAGACCCATAGACTCACACAGAGACCCACAGACTCACACAGAGACCCATAGACTCACACAGAGACCCATAGACTCACACAGAGACCCATAGACTCACACAGAGACCCATAGACTCACACAGAGACCCACATACTCACACAGAGACCCATAGACTCACACAGAGACCCATAGACTCACACAGAGACACATAGACTCACACAGAGACTCATAGACTCACACAGAGACCATAGACTCACACAGAGACCCATAGACTCACACAGAGACCCATAGACTCACACAGAGACCCACAGACTCACACAGAGACCCATAGACTCGCACAGAGATCCACAGACTCACACATAGACCCATAGACTAACACAGAGACCCATAAACTCACACAGAGACCCATATACTCACACAGAGACACATAGACTCAAACAGAGACCCATAGACTCACAGAGACCCACAGACTCACACAGAGACCCATAGACTCACACAGAGACCCACAGACTCACACAGAGACCCACAGACTCGCACAGAGATCCACAGACTCACACATAGACTCACACAGAGACCCATAAACTCACACAGAGACCCATAGACTCACACAGAGACCCATAGACTTACACAGCGACCCACAGACTCACACAGAGACCCATAGACTCACACAGAGACCCACAGACTCACACAGAGACCCATAGACTCACACAGAGACCCATAGACTCACACAGAGACCCACAGACTCGCACAGAGACCCACAGACTCGCACAGAGACCCATAGACTCACACAGCAGAGACCCATAGACTCACAGCAGAGTCCCACAGACTCACACAGAGACACATAGACTCACACAGAGACCCATAGACTCACACAGAGACCCATAGACTCACACAGAGACCCATAGACTCACACAGAGACACGTAGACTCACACAGAGACTCATAGACTCACACAGAGACACATAGACTCACACAGAGACCCATAGACTCACATAGAGACCCACAGACTCACACAGAGACCCACAGACTCACACAGAGACCCACAGACTCGCACAGAAATCCACAGACTCACACATAGACCCATAGACTCACACAGAGACCCATAAACTCACACAGAGACCCATAGACTCACACAGAGACCCATAGACGTACACAGAGACCCACAGACTCACACAGAGACCCATAGACTCACACAGAGACCCACAGACTCACACAGAGACCCATAGACTCACACAGAGACCCATAGACTCACACAGAGACCCATAGACTCACACAGAGACCCATCGACTCACACAGAGACCCACAGACTCACACAGAGACCCATAGACTCACAAAGCGACCCATAGACTCACACAGAGATCCACAGACTCACACATAGACCCATAGACTCACACAGAGACCCATAAACTCACACAGAGACCCATAGACTCACACAGAGACCCATAGACTCACACAGAGACCCATTGACTCACACAGAGACCCATAGACTCGCACAGAGATCCACAGACTCACACATAGACCCATAGACTAACACAGAGACCCATAAACTCACACAGAGACCCATATACTCACACAGAGACACATAGACTCAAACAGAGACCCATAGACTCACAGAGACCCACAGACTCGCACAGAGACCCACAGACTCGCACAGAGACCCATAGACTCACACAGCAGAGACCCATAGACTCACAGCAGAGTCCCACAGACTCATACAGAGACACATAGACTCACACAGAGACCCATAGACTCACAATGCGACCCATAGACTCACACAGAGATCCACAGACTCACACATAGACCCATAGACTCACACAGAGACCCATAAACTCACACAGAGACCCATAGACTCACACAGAGACACATACACTCACACAGAGACCCATAGACTCACACAGAGACCCATAGATTCACACAGAGACCCATAGATTCACGCAGAGACACATAGACTCACACAGAGTCCCACAGACTCACACAGAGACCCATAGACTCACACAGAGACCCATAGACTCACACAGAGACCCATAGACTCACACAGAGACCCACAGACTCACACAGAGACCCATAGACTCACACAGAGACCCACAGACTCACACAGACCCACAGACTCGCACAGAGATCCACAGACTCACACATAGACCCATAGACTCACACAGAGACCCATAAACTCACACAGAGACCCATAGACTCACACAGAGACCCATAGACTCACACAGAGACCCACAGACTCACGCAGAGACCCATACACTCACACAGAGACCCACAGACTCACACAGAGACCCACAGACTCACACAGAGACCCACAGACTCGCACAGAGATCCACAGACTCACACAGAGACCCATAGACTCACACAGAGACCCATAGACTCACACAGAGACCCATAGACTCACACAGAGACCCATAGAGTCACACAGAGACACATAGACTCACACAGAGACCCATAGACTCACACAGAGGCAATAGACCCACTCAGAGACCCATAGACTCACGCAGAGACCCATAGACTCACATAGAGACCCATAGACTCACTCAGAGACCCATAGACTCACACAGAGACCCTTAGACTCACACAGAGACCCATAGACTCACACAGAGACCCACAGACTCACACAGAGACACATAGCCTCACACAGAGACCCATAGACTCACACAGAGACCCATAGACTCACACAGAGACACATAGACTCACACAGAGACACATAGACTCACACAGAGACCCATAGACTCACACAGAGACCCATAGACTCACACAGAGACCCACAGACTCACACAGAGACCCACAGACTCACACAGAGACCCATAGACTCACTTAGAGACCCATAGACTCACACAGAGACCCGTAGACTCACACAGAGACCCATAGACTCACACAGAGACCCATAGACTCACACAGAGACACATAGACTCACACAGAGACACATAGACTCACACAGAGACCCATAGACTCACACAGAGACCCATAGACTCACACAGAGACCCACAGACTCACACAGAGACCCACAGACTCACACAGAGACCCATAGACTCACTTAGAGACCCATAGACTCACACAGAGACCCGTAGACTCACACAGAGACCCATAGACTCACACAGATACACGTAGACTCACACAGAGACTCATAGACTCACACAGAGACACATAGACTCACACAGAGACCCATAGACTCACACAGAGACCCATAGACTCACACAGAGACCCATAGACTCACACAGAGACCCACAGACTCACACAGAGACCCATAGACTCGCACAGAGATCCACAGACTCACACATAGACCCATAGACTAACACAGAGACCCATAAACTCACACAGAGACCCATAGACACACACAGAGGCACATAGACTCACACAGAGACCCATAGACTCACACAGAGACCCATAGACTCACACAGAGACGCATAGACTCACAGAGACCCATAGACTCACACAGAGACCCATAGACTCACACAGAGACCCATAGACTCACACAGAGACCCACAGACTCACGCAGATACCCATACACTCACACAGAGACCCACAGACTCACACAGAGACCCACAGACTCGCACAGAGATCCACAGACTCACACAGAGACCCATAGACTCACACAGAGACCCATAGACTCACACAGAGACCCATAGACTCACACAGAGACCCATAGACTCACACAGAGACCCATAGAGTCACACAGAGACACATAGACTCACACAGAGACCCATAGACTCACACAGAGACCAATAGACTCACTCAGAGACCCATAGACTCACACAGAGACCCATAGACTCACACAGAGACCCATAGACTCACACAGAGACCAATAGACTCACTCAGAGACCCATAGACTCACGCAGAGACCCATAGACTCACATAGAGACCCATAGACTCACTCAGAGACCCATAGACTCACACAGAGACCCTTAGACTCACACAGAGACCCATAGACTCACACAGAGACCAACAGACTCACACAGAGACACATAGACTCACACAGAGACCCATAGACTCACACAGAGACCCATAGACTCACACAGAGACACATAGACTCACACAGAGACACATAGACTCACACAGAGACGCATAGACTCACACAGAGACCCATAGACTCACACAGAGACCCACAGACTCACACAGAGACCCACAGACTCACACAGAGACCCATAGACTCACACAGAGACCCATAGACTCACACAGAGACCCATAGACTCACAGAGACCCATAGACTCACACAGAGACACATAGACTCACACAGAGACTCATAGACTCACACAGAGACACATAGACTCACACAGAGACCCATAGACTCAAACAGAGACCCATAGACTCACACAGAGACCCATAGACTCACACAGAGACCCACAGACTCACACAGAGACCCATAGACTCGCACAGAGATCCACAGACTCACACATAGACCCATAGACTAACACAGAGACCCATAAACTCACACAGAGACCCATAGACTCACACAGAGACACATAGACTCACGCAGAGACCCATAGACTCACACAGAGACCCACAGACTCACGCAGAGACCCATAGACTCACACAGAGACCCATAGACTCACACAGAGACCCACAGACTCGCACAGAGATCCACAGACTCACACATAGACCCATAGACTCACACAGAGACCCATAAACTCACACAGAGACCCATACACTCACACAGAGACCCATAGACTTACACAGAGACCCACAGACTCACACAGAGACCCATAGACTCACACAGAGACCCACAGACTCACACAGAGACCCATAGACTCACACAGAGACCCATAGACTCACACAGAGACCCACAGACTCGCACAGAGACCCATAGACTCGCACAGAGACCCATAGACTCACACAGCAGAGACCCATAGACTCACAGCAGAGTCCCACAGACTCACACAGAGACACATAGACTCACACAGAGACCCATAGACTCACACAGAGACCCATAGACTCACACAGAGACCCATAGACTCACACAGAGACACATAGACTCACACAGGACTCATAGACTCACACAGAGACACATAGACTCACACAGAGACCCATAGACTCACACAGAGACCCACAGACTCACACAGAGACCCATAGACTCACACAGAGACCCACAGACACACACAGAGACCCACAGACTCGCACAGAGATCCACAGACTCACACATAGACCCATAGACTCACACAGAGACCCATAAACTCACACAGATACCCATAGACTCACACAGAGACCCATAGACTTACACAGAGACCCACAGACTCACACAGAGACCCATAGACTCACACAGAGACCCACAGACTCACACAGAGACCCATAGACTCACACAGAGACCCATAGACTCACACAGAGACCCACAGACACACACAGAGACCCACAGACTCGCACAGAGATCCACAGACTCACACATAGACCCATAGACTCACACAGAGACCCATAAACTCACACAGATACCCATAGACTCACACAGAGACCCATAGACTTACACAGAGACCCACAGACTCACACAGAGACCCATAGACTCACACAGAGACCCACAGACTCACACAGAGACCCATAGACTCACACAGAGACCCATAGACTCACACAGAGAACCATAGACTCACACAGAGACCCATAGACTCACACAGAGACCCACAGACTCACACAGAGACCCATAGACTCACAATGCGACCCATAGACTCACACAGAGATCCACAGACTCACACATAGACCCATAGACTCACACAGAGACCCATAAACTCACACAGAGACCCATAGACTCACACAGAGACACATACACTCACACAGAGACCCATAGACTCACACAGAGACCCACAGACTCACACAGAGACCCATAGACTCACAGAGAGGCCCATAGACTCACACAGAGACCCATAGACTCACACAGAGACCCACAGACTCACACAGAGACCCATAGACTCACAATGCGACCCATAGACTCACACAGAGATCCACAGACTCACACATAGACCCATAGACTCACACAGAGACCCATAAACTCACACAGAGACCCATAGACTCACACAGAGACACATACACTCACACAGAGACCCATAGACTCACACAGAGACCCATAGATTCACACAGAGACCCATAGATTCACGCAGAGACACATAGACTCACACAGAGACCCACAGACTCACACAGAGACCCATAGACTCACACAGAGACCCACAGACTCACACAGAGACCCATAGACTCACACAGAGACACATAGACTCACACAGAGACCCATAGACTCACACAGAGACACATAGACTCACACAGAGACCCATAGACTCACACAGAGACCCACAGACTCACACAGAGACCCATAGACTCACACAGAGACCCACAGACTCACACAGAGACCCACAGACTCGCACAGAGATCCACAGACTCACACAGAGACCCATAGACTAACACAGAGACCCATAAAGTTACAAAGAGACCCATAGATTCACACAGAGACCCATGGACTCACACAGAGACCCATAGACTCACACAGAGACACATAGACTCACACAGGGACCCATAGACTCACACAGAGACACATAGACTCACACAGAGACCCATAGACTCACACAGAGACACATAGACTCACACAGAGACCCATAGACTCACACAGAGACACATAGACTCACACAGAGACCCATAGACTCACACAGAGACCCACAGACTCACAAAGAGAACCACAGACTCACACAGAGACCCACAGACTCACACAGACACCCACAGACTCGCACAGAGATCCACAGACTCACACATAGACCCATAGACTCACACAGAGACCCATAAACTCACACAGAGACCCATAGACTCAAACAGAGACCCATAGACTTACACAGAGACCCACAGACTCACACAGAGACCCATAGACTCACACAGAGACCCATAGACTCACACAGAGACCCACAGACTCACACAGAGACCCACAGACTCACAGAGAGACCCAAAGACTCGCACAGAGATCCACAGACTCACACAGAGACCCATAGACTCACACAGAGACCCATAGACTCACACAGAGACCCATAGACTCACACAACGACCCATAGACTCACAAAGAGACCCATAGACTCACACAGAGACCCATAGACTCACATAGAGACCCATAGACTCACACAGAGACCAAAAGACTCACACAGAGACCCACAGACTCGCACAGAGACCCATAGACTCACACAGCAGAGACCCATAGACTCACAGCAGAGACCCATAGACTCTCGCAGAGACCCACAGATTCACACAGAGACACATAGACTCACACAGAGACCCATAGACTCACACAGAGACCCATAGACTCACACAGAGACACATAGACTCGCACAGAGACCCACAGACTCGCACAGATACCCATAGACTCACACAGCAGAGACCCATAGACTCACGCAGAGACCCATAGACTCACACAGAGACCCACAGACTCGCACAGAGACCCACAGACTCGCACAGAGACCCATAGACTCACACAGCAGAGACCCATAGACTCACAGCAGAGTCCCATAGACTCACACAGAGACACATAGACTCACACAGAGACCCATAGACTCACACAGAGACCCATAGACTCACACAGAGACCCACAGACTCACACAGAGACTCACAGACTCACACAGAGACCCATAGATTCACACAGAGACCCATAGACTCACACAGAGACCCATTGACTCACACAGAGACCCATAGACTCACACAGAGACACATAGACTCACACAGAGACCCATAGACTCACACAGAGACTCATAGACCCACACAGAGACCCATAGACTCACACAGAGACCCATAGACTCACACAGAGACCCACAGACTCACACAGAGACCCATAGACTCACACAGAGACCCATAGAGTCACACAGAGACACATAGACTCACACAGAGACCCATAGACTCACACAGAGACCCATAGACGCACACAGAGACCCACAGACTCACACAGAAACCCATAGACTCGCACAGAGATCCACGGACTCACACATAGACCCATAGACTAACACAGAGACCCATAAACTCACACAGAGACCCATAGACTCACACAGAGACACATAGACTCACACAGAGACCCATAGACTCACACAGAGACCCACAGACTCACACAGAGACCCAAAGACTCACACAGAGACCCACAGACTCACACAGAGACCCACAGACTCGCACAGAGACCCACAGACTCACACATAGACCCATAGACTCACACAGAGACCCATAAACTCACACAGAGACCCATAGACTCACACAGAGACCCATAGACTTACACAGAGACCCACAGACTCACACAGAGACCCATAGACTCACACAGAGACCCACAGACTCACACAGAGACCCATAGACTCACACAGAGACCCATAGACTCACACAGAGACCCATAGACTCATACAGAGACCCATAGACTCACACAGAGACCCACATACTCACACAGAGACCCATAGACTCACACAGAGACCCATAGACTCACACAGAGACACATAGACTCACACAGAGACTCATAGACTCACACAGAGACACATAGACTCACACAGAGACCATAGACTCACACAGAGACCCATAGACTCACACAGAGACCCATAGACTCACACAGAGACCCACAGACTCACACAGAGACCCATAGACTCGCACAGAGATCCACAGACTCACACATAGACCCATAGACTAACACAGAGACCCATAAACTCACACAGAGACCCATATACTCACACAGAGACACATAGACTCAAACAGAGACCCATAGACTCACAGAGACCCACAGACTCACACAGAGACCCATAGACTCACACAGAGACCCACAGACTCACACAGAGACCCACAGACTCGCACAGAGATCCACAGACTCACACATAGGCTCACACAGAGACCCATAAACTCACACAGAGACCCATAGACTCACACAGAGACCCATAGACTTACACAGCGACCCACAGACTCACACAGAGACCCATAGACTCACAGAGAGACACACAGACTCACACAGAGACCCATAGACTCACACAGAGACCCATAGACTCACACAGAGACCCACAGACTCGCACAGAGACCCACAGACTCGCACAGAGACCCATAGACTCACACAGCAGAGACCCATAGACTCACAGCAGAGTCCCACAGACTCATACAGAGACACATAGACTCACACAGAGACCCATAGACTCACAATGCGACCCATAGACTCACACAGAGATCCACAGACTCACACATAGACCCATAGACTCACACAGAGACCCATAAACTCACACAGAGACCCATAGACTCACACAGAGACACATACACTCACACAGAGACCCATAGACTCACACAGAGACCCATAGATTCACACAGAGACCCATAGATTCACGCAGAGACACATAGACTCACACAGAGTCCCACAGACTCACACAGAGACCCATAGACTCACACAGAGACCCACAGACTCACACAGAGACCCATAGACTCACACAGAGCCACATAGACTCACACAGAGACCCATAGACTCACACAGAGACACATAGACTCACACAGAGACCCACAGACTCACACAGAGACCCATAGACTCACACAGAGACCCACAGACTCACACAGAGACCCACAGACTCGCACAGAGATCCACAGACTCACACAGAGACCCATAGACTAACACAGAGACCCATAAACTCACACAGAGACCCATAGATTCACACAGAGACCCATAGACTCACACAGAGACCCATAGACTCACACAGAAACACATAGACTCACACAGAGACCCATAGACTCACACAGAGACACATAGACTCACACAGAGACCCATAGACTCACACAGAGACACATAGACTCACATAGAGACCCATAGACTCACACAGAGACACATAGACTCACACAGAGACCCATAGACTCACACAGAGACCCACAGACTCACAAAGAGAACCACAGACTCACACAGAGACCCACAGACTCACACAGACACCCACAGACTCGCACAGAGATCCACAGACTCACACATAGACCCATAGACTCACACAGAGACCCATAAACTCACACAGAGACCCATAGACTCAAACAGAGACCCATAGACTTACACAGAGACCCACAGACTCACACAGAGACCCATAGACTCACACAGAGACCCATAGACTCACACAGAGACCCACAGACTCACACAGAGACCCACAGACTCACACAGAGACCCAAAGACTCGCACAGAGATCCACAGACTCACACAGAGACCCATAGACTCACACAGAGACCCATAGACTCACACAGAGACCCATAGACTCACACAACGACCCATAGACTCACAAAGAGACCCATAGACTCACACAGAGACCCATAGACTCACATAGAGACCCATAGACTCACACAGAGACCAAAAGACTCGCACAGAGACCCACAGACTCGCACAGAGACCCATAGACTCACACAGCAGAGACCCATAGACTCACGCAGAGACCCATAGACTCATACATAGACCCACAGACTTGCACAGAGACCCACAGACTCGCACAGAGACCCATAGACTCACACAGCAGAGACCCATAGACTCACAGCAGAGACCCATAGACTCTCGCAGAGACCCACAGATTCACACAGAGACACATAGACTCACACAGAGACCCATAGACTCACACAGAGACCCATAGACTCACACAGAGACACATAGACTCGCACAGAGACCCACAGACTCGCACAGAGACCCATAGACTCACACAGCAGAGACCCATAGACTCACGCAGAGACCCATAGACTCACACAGAGACCCACAGACTCGCACAGAGACCCACAGACTCGCACAGAGACCCATAGACTCACACAGCAGAGACCCATAGACTCACAGCAGAGTCCCATAGACTCACACAGAGACACATAGACTCACACAGAGACCCATAGACTCACACAGCAGAGACCCATAGACTCACGCAGAGACCCATAGACTCACACAGAGACCCACAGACTCGCACAGAGACCCACAGACTCGCACAGAGACCCATAGACTCACACAGCAGAGACCCATAGACTCACAGCAGAGTCCCATAGACTCACACAGAGACACATAGACTCACACAGAGACCCATAGACTCACACAGAGACCCATAGACTCACACAGAGACCCACAGACTCACACAGAGACCCATAGACTCACACAGAGACCCATAGACTCACATAGAGACCCATTGACTCACACAGAGACCCATAGACTCACACAGAGACACATAGACTCACACAGAGACCCATAGACTCACACAGAGACTCATAGACCCACACAGAGACCCATAGACTCACACAGAGACCCATAGACTCACACAGAGACCCACAGACTCACACAGAGACCCATAGACTCACACAGAGACCCATAGACTCACACAGAGACACATAGACTCACACAGAGACCCATAGACTCACACAGAGACCCATAGACTCACACAGAGACCCACAGACTCACACAGAAACCCATAGACTCGCACAGAGATCCACAGACTCACACATAGACCCATAGACTAACACAGAGACCCATAAACTCACACAGAGACCCATAGACTCACACAGAGACACATAGACTCACACAGAGACCCATAGACTCACACAGAGACCCACAGACTCACACAGAGACCCATAGACTCACACAGAGACCCACAGACTCACACAGAGACCCACAGACTCGCACAGAGATCCACAGACTCACACATAGACCCATAGACTCACACAGAGACCCATAAACTCACACAGAGACCCATAGACTCACACAGAGACCCATAGACTTACACAGAGACCCACAGACTCACACAGAGACCCATAGACTCACACAGAGACCCACAGACTCACACAGAGACCCATAGACTCACACAGAGACCCATAGACTCACACAGAGACCCATAGACTCACACAGAGACCCATAGACTCACACAGAGACCCACATACTCACACAGAGACCCATAGACTCACACAGAGACCCATAGACTCACACAGAGACACATAGACTCACACAGAGACTCATAGACTCACACAGAGACACATAGACTCACACAGAGACCATAGACTCACACAGAGACCCATAGACTCACACAGAGACCCATAGACTCACACAGAGACCCACAGACTCACACAGAGACCCATAGACTCGCACAGAGATCCACAGACTCACACATAGACCCATAGACTAACACAGAGACCCATAAACTCACACAGAGACCCATATACTCACACAGAGACACATAGACTCAAACAGAGACCCATAGACTCACAGAGACCCACAGACTCACACAGAGACCCATAGACTCACACAGAGACCCACAGACTCACACAGAGACCCACAGACTCGCACAGAGATCCACAGACTCACACATAGACTCACACAGAGACCCATAAACTCACACAGAGACCCATAGACTCACACAGAGACCCATAGACTTACACAGCGACCCACAGACTCACACAGAGACCCATAGACTCACACAGAGACCCACAGACTCACACAGAGACCCATAGACTCACACAGAGACCCATAGACTCACACAGAGACCCACAGACTCGCACAGAGACCCACAGACTCGCACAGAGACCCATAGACTCACACAGCAGAGACCCATAGACTCACAGCAGAGTCCCACAGACTCATACAGAGACACATAGACTCACACAGAGACCCATAGACTCACAATGCGACCCATAGACTCACACAGAGATCCACAGACTCACACATAGACCCATAGACTCACACAGAGACCCATAAACTCACACAGAGACCCATAGACTCACACAGAGACACATACACTCACACAGAGACCCATAGACTCACACAGAGACCCATAGATTCACACAGAGACCCATAGATTCACGCAGAGACACATAGACTCACACAGAGTCCCACAGACTCACACAGAGACCCATAGACTCACACAGAGACCCACAGACTCACACAGAGACCCATAGACTCACACAGAGCCACATAGACTCACACAGAGACCCATAGACTCACACAGAGACACATAGACTCACACAGAGACCCATAGACTCACACAGAGACCCACAGACTCACACAGAGACCCATAGACTCACACAGAGACCCACAGACTCACACAGAGACCCACAGACTCGCACAGAGATCCACAGACTCACACAGAGACCCATAGACTAACACAGAGACCCATAAACTCACACAGAGACCCATAGATTCACACAGAGACCCATAGACTCACACAGAGACCCATAGACTCACACAGAAACACATAGACTCACACAGAGACCCATAGACTCACACAGAGACACATAGACTCACACAGAGACCCATAGACTCACACAGAGACACATAGACTCACATAGAGACCCATAGACTCACACAGAGACACATAGACTCACACAGAGACCCATAGACTCACACAGAGACCCACAGACTCACAAAGAGAACCACAGACTCACACAGAGACCCATAGACTCACAGAGAGGCCCATAGACTCACACAGAGACCCATAGACTCACACAGAGACCCACAGACTCACACAGAGACCCATAAACTCACACAGAGACCCATAGACTCACACAGAGACACATAGACTCACACAGAGACCCATAGACTCACACAGAGACCCACAGACTCACACAGAGACCCATAGACTCACACAGAGACCCACAGACTCACACAGAGACCCACAGACTCGCACAGAGATCCACAGACTCACACATAGACCCATAGACTCACACAGAGACCCATAAACTCACACAGAGACCCATAGACTCACACAGAGACCCATAGACTTACACAGAGACCCACAGACTCACACAGAGACCCATAGACTCACACAGAGACCCACAGACTCACACAGAGACCCATAGACTCACACAGAGACCCATAGACTCACACAGAGACCCATAGACTCACACAGAGACCCATAGACTCACACAGAGACCCACATACTCACACAGAGACCCATAGACTCACACAGAGACCCATAGACTCACACAGAGACACATAGACTCACACAGAGACTCATAGACTCACACAGAGACACATAGACTCACACAGAGACCATAGACTCACACAGAGACCCATAGACTCACACAGAGACCCATAGACTCACACAGAGACCCACAGACTCACACAGAGACCCATAGACTCGCACAGAGATCCACAGACTCACACATAGACCCATAGACTAACACAGAGACCCATAAACTCACACAGAGACCCATATACTCACACAGAGACACATAGACTCAAACAGAGACCCATAGACTCACAGAGACCCACAGACTCACACAGAGACCCATAGACTCACACAGAGACCCACAGACTCACATAGAGACCCACAGACTCGCACAGAGATCCACAGACTCACACATAGACTCACACAGAGACCCATAAACTCACACAGAGACCCATAGACTCACACAGAGACCCATAGACTTACACAGCGACCCACAGACTCACACAGAGACCCATAGACTCACACAGAGACCCACAGACTCACACAGAGACCCATAGACTCACACAGAGACCCATAGACTCACACAGAGACCCACAGACTCGCACAGAGACCCACAGACTCGCACAGAGACCCATAGACTCACACAGCAGAGACCCATAGACTCACAGCAGAGTCCCACAGACTCATACAGAGACACATAGACTCACACAGAGACCCATAGACTCACAATGCGACCCATAGACTCACACAGAGATCCACAGACTCACACATAGACCCATAGACTCACACAGAGACCCATAAACTCACACAGAAACCCATAGACTCACACAGAGACACATACACTCACACAGAGACCCATAGACTCACACAGAGACCCATAGATTCACACAGAGACCCATAGATTCACGCAGAGACACATAGACTCACACAGAGTCCCACAGACTCACACAGAGACCCATAGACTCACACAGAGACCCACAGACTCACACAGAGACCCATAGACTCACACAGAGCCACATAGACTCACACAGAGACCCATAGACTCACACAGAGACACATAGACTCACACAGAGACCCATAGACTCACACAGAGACCCACAGACTCACACAGAGACCCATAGACTCACACAGAGACCCACAGACTCACACAGAGACCCACAGACTCGCACAGAGATCCACAGACTCACACAGAGACCCATAGACTAACACAGAGACCCATAAACTCACACAGAGACCCATAGATTCACACAGAGACCCATAGACTCACACAGAGACCCATAGACTCACACAGAAACACATAGACTCACACAGAGACCCATAGACTCACACAGAGACACATAGACTCACACAGAGACCCATAGACTCACACAGAGACACATAGACTCACATAGAGACCCATAGACTCACACAGAGACACATAGACTCACACAGAGACCCATAGACTCACACAGAGACCCACAGACTCACAAAGAGAACCACAGACTCACACAGAGACCCACAGACTCACACAGACACCCACAGACTCGCACAGAGATCCACAGACTCACACATAGACCCATAGACTCACACAGAGACCCATAAACTCACACAGAGACCCATAGACTCAAACAGAGACCCATAGACTTACACAGAGACCCACAGACTCACACAGAGACCCATAGACTCACACAGAGACCCATAGACTCACACAGAGACCCACAGACTCACACAGAGACCCACAGACTCACACAGAGACCCAAAGACTCGCACAGAGATCCACAGACTCACACAGAGACCCATAGACTCACACAGAGACCCATAGACTCACACAGAGACCCATAGACTCACACAACGACCCATAGACTCACAAAGAGACCCATAGACTCACACAGAGACCCATAGACTCACATAGAGACCCATAGACTCACACAGAGACCAAAAGACTCGCACAGAGACCCACAGACTCGCACAGAGACCCATAGACTCACACAGCAGAGACCCATAGACTCACGCAGAGACCCATAGACTCATACATAGACCCACAGACTTGCACAGAGACCCACAGACTCGCACAGAGACCCATAGACTCACACAGCAGAGACCCATAGACTCACAGCAGAGACCCTTAGAGTCTCGCAGAGACCCACAGATTCACACAGAGACACATAGACTCACACAGAGACCCATAGACTCACACAGAGACCCATAGACTCACACAGAGACACATAGACTCGCACAGAGACCCACAGACTCGCACAGAGACCCATAGACTCACACAGCAGAGACCCATAGACTCACGCAGAGACCCATAGACTCACACAGAGACCCACAGACTCGCACAGAGACCGACAGACTCGCACAGAGACCCATAGACTCACACAGCAGAGACCCATAGACTCACAGCAGAGTCCCATAGACTCACACAGAGACACATAGACTCACACAGAGACCCATAGACTCACACAGAGACCCATAGACTCACACAGAGACCCATAGACTCACACAGAGACACATAGACTCACACATAGACCCACAGACTCACACAGAGACCCACAGACTCACACAGAGACCCATAGACTCACACAGAGACCCATAGACTCACATAGAGACCCATTGACTCACACAGAGACCCATAGACTCACACAGAGACACATAGACCCACACAGAGACCCATAGACTCACACAGAGACCCATAGACTCACACAGAGACCCACAGACTCACACAGAGACCCATAGACTCACACAGAGACCCATAGACTCACACAGAGACACATAGACTCACACAGAGACCCATAGACTCACACAGAGACCCATAGACTCACACAGAGACCCACAGACTCACACAGAAACCCATAGACTCGCACAGAGATCCACAGACTCACACATAGACCCATAGACTAACACAGAGACCCATAAACTCACACAGAGACCCATAGACTCACACAGAGACACATAGACTCACACAGAGACCCATAGACTCACACAGAGACCCACAGACTCACACAGAGACCCATAGACTCACACAGAGACCCACAGACTCACACAGAGACCCACAGACTCGCACAGAGATCCACAGACTCACACATAGACCCATAGACTCACACAGAGACCCATAAACTCACACAGAGACCCATAGACTCACACAGAGACCCATAGACTTACACAGAGACCCACAGACTCACACAGAGACCCATAGACTCACACAGAGACCCACAGACTCACACAGAGACCCATAGACTCACACAGAGACCCATAGACTCACACAGAGACCCATAGACTCACACAGAGACCCATAGACTCACACAGAGACCCACATACTCACACAGAGACCCATAGACTCACACAGAGACCCATAGACTCACACAGAGACACATAGACTCACACAGAGACTCATAGACTCACACAGAGACACATAGACTCACACAGAGACCATGGACTCACACAGAGACCCATAGACTCACACAGAGACCCATAGACTCACACAGAGACCCACAGACTCACACAGAGACCCATAGACTCGCACAGAGATCCACAGACTCACACATAGACCCATAGACTAACACAGAGACCCATAAACTCACACAGAGACCCATATACTCACACAGAGACACATAGACTCAAACAGAGACCCATAGACTCACAGAGACCCACAGACTCACACAGAGACCCATAGACTCACACAGAGACCCACAGACTCACACAGAGACCCACAGACTCGCACAGAGATCCACAGACTCACACATAGACTCACACAGAGACCCATAAACTCACACAGAGACCCATAGACTCACACAGAGACCCATAGACTTACACAGCGACCCACAGACTCACACAGAGACCCATAGACTCACACAGAGACCCACAGACTCACACAGAGACCCATAGACTCACACAGAGACCAATAGACTCACACAGAGACCCACAGACTCGCACAGAGACCGACAGACTCGCACAGAGACCCATAGACTCACACAGCAGAGACCCATAGACTCACAGCAGAGTCCCATAGACTCACACAGAGACACATAGACTCACACAGAGACCCATAGACTCACACAGAGACCCATAGACTCACACAGAGACCCATAGACTCACACAGAGACACATAGACTCACACATAGACCCACAGACTCACACAGAGACCCACAGACTCACACAGAGACCCATAGACTCACACAGAGACCCATAGACTCACATAGAGACCCATTGACTCACACAGAGACCCATAGACTCACACAGAGACACATAGACCCACACAGAGACCCATAGACTCACACAGAGACCCATAGACTCACACAGAGACCCACAGACTCACACAGAGACCCATAGACTCACACAGAGACCCATAGACTCACACAGAGACACATAGACTCACACAGAGACCCATAGACTCACACAGAGACCCATAGACTCACACAGAGACCCACAGACTCACACAGAAACCCATAGACTCGCACAGAGATCCACAGACTCACACATAGACCCATAGACTAACACAGAGACCCATAAACTCACACAGAGACCCATAGACTCACACAGAGACACATAGACTCACACAGAGACCCATAGACTCACACAGAGACCCACAGACTCACACAGAGACCCATAGACTCACACAGAGACCCACAGACTCACACAGAGACCCACAGACTCGCACAGAGATCCACAGACTCACACATAGACCCATAGACTCACACAGAGACCCATAAACTCACACAGAGACCCATAGACTCACACAGAGACCCATAGACTTACACAGAGACCCACAGACTCACACAGAGACCCATAGACTCACACAGAGACCCACAGACTCACACAGAGACCCATAGACTCACACAGAGACCCATAGACTCACACAGAGACCCATAGACTCACACAGAGACCCATAGACTCACACAGAGACCCACATACTCACACAGAGACCCATAGACTCACACAGAGACCCATAGACTCACACAGAGACACATAGACTCACACAGAGACTCATAGACTCACACAGAGACACATAGACTCACACAGAGACCATGGACTCACACAGAGACCCATAGACTCACACAGAGACCCATAGACTCACACAGAGACCCACAGACTCACACAGAGACCCATAGACTCGCACAGAGATCCACAGACTCACACATAGACCCATAGACTAACACAGAGACCCATAAACTCACACAGAGACCCATATACTCACACAGAGACACATAGACTCAAACAGAGACCCATAGACTCACAGAGACCCACAGACTCACACAGAGACCCATAGACTCACACAGAGACCCACAGACTCACACAGAGACCCACAGACTCGCACAGAGATCCACAGACTCACACATAGACTCACACAGAGACCCATAAACTCACACAGAGACCCATAGACTCACACAGAGACCCATAGACTTACACAGCGACCCACAGACTCACACAGAGACCCATAGACTCACACAGAGACCCACAGACTCACACAGAGACCCATAGACTCACACAGAGACCAATAGACTCACACAGAGACCCACAGACTCGCACAGAGACCCACAGACTCGCACAGAGACCCATAGACTCACACAGCAGAGACCCATAGACTCACAGCAGAGTCCCACAGACTCATACAGAGACACATAGACTCACACAGAGACCCATAGACTCACAATGCGACCCATAGACTCACACAGAGATCCACAGACTCACACATAGACCCATAGACTCACACGGAGACCCATAAACTCACACAGAGACCCATAGACTCACACAGAGACACATACACTCACACAGAGACCCATAGACTCACACAGAGACCCATAGATTCACACAGAGACCCATAGATTCACGCAGAGACACATAGACTCACACAGAGTCCCACAGACTCACACAGAGACCCATAGACTCACACAGAGACCCACAGACTCACACAGAGACCCATAGACTCACACAGAGCCACATAGACTCACACAGAGACCCATAGACTCACACAGAGACACATAGACTCACACAGAGACCCATAGACTCACACAGAGACCCACAGACTCACACAGAGACCCATAGACTCACACAGAGACCCACAGACTCACACAGAGACCCACAGACTCGCACAGAGATCCACAGACTCACACAGAGACCCATAGACTAACACAGAGACCCATAAACTCACACAGAGACCCATAGATTCACACAGAGACCCATAGACTCACATAGAGACCCATAGACTCACACAGAAACACATAGACTCACACAGAGACCCATAGACTCACACAGAGACACATAGACTCACACAGAGACCCATAGACTCACACAGAGACACATAGACTCACATAGAGACCCATAGACTCACACAGAGACACATAGACTCACACAGAGACCCATAGACTCACACAGAGACCCACAGACTCACAAAGAGAACCACAGACTCACACAGAGACCCACAGACTCACACAGACACCCACAGACTCGCACAGAGATCCACAGACTCACACATAGACCCATAGACTCACACAGAGACCCATAAACTCACACAGAGACCCATAGACTCAAACAGAGACCCATAGACTTACACAGAGACCCACAGACTCACACAGAGACCCATAGACTCACACAGAGACCCATAGACTCACACAGAGACCCACAGACTCACACAGAGACCCACAGACTCACACAGAGACCCAAAGACTCGCACAGAGATCCACAGACTCACACAGAGACCCATAGACTCACACAGAGACCCATAGACTCACACAGAGACCCATAGACTTACACAGAGACCCACAGACTCACACAGAGACCCATAGACTCACACAGAGACCCACAGACTCACACAGAGACCCATAGACTCACACAGAGACCCATAGACTCACACAGAGACCCATAGACTCACACAGAGACCCATAGACTCACACAGAGACCCACATACTCACACAGAGACCCATAGACTCACACAGAGACCCATAGACTCACACAGAGACACATAGACTCACACAGAGACTCATAGACTCACACAGAGACACATAGACTCACACAGAGACCATGGACTCACACAGAGACCCATAGACTCACACAGAGACCCATAGACTCACACAGAGACCCACAGACTCACACAGAGACCCATAGACTCGCACAGAGATCCACAGACTCACACATAGACCCATAGACTAACACAGAGACCCATAAACTCACACAGAGACCCATATACTCACACAGAGACACATAGACTCAAACAGAGACCCATAGACTCACAGAGACCCACAGACTCACACAGAGACCCATAGACTCACACAGAGACCCACAGACTCACACAGAGACCCACAGACTCGCACAGAGATCCACAGACTCACACATAGACTCACACAGAGACCCATAAACTCACACAGAGACCCATAGACTCACACAGAGACCCATAGACTTACACAGCGACCCACAGACTCACACAGAGACCCATAGACTCACACAGAGACCCACAGACTCACACAGAGACCCATAGACTCACACAGAGACCAATAGACTCACACAGAGACCCACAGACTCGCACAGAGACCCACAGACTCGCACAGAGACCCATAGACTCACACAGCAGAGACCCATAGACTCACAGCAGAGTCCCACAGACTCATACAGAGACACATAGACTCACACAGAGACCCATAGACTCACAATGCGACCCATAGACTCACACAGAGATCCACAGACTCACACATAGACCCATAGACTCACACAGAGACCCATAAACTCACACAGAGACCCATAGACTCACACAGAGACACATACACTCACACAGAGACCCATAGACTCACACAGAGACCCATAGATTCACACAGAGACCCATAGATTCACGCAGAGACACATAGACTCACACAGAGTCCCACAGACTCACACAGAGACCCATAGACTCACACAGAGACCCACAGACTCACACAGAGACCCATAGACTCACACAGAGCCACATAGACTCACACAGAGACCCATAGACTCACACAGAGACACATAGACTCACACAGAGACCCATAGACTCACACAGAGACCCACAGACTCACACAGAGACCCATAGACTCACACAGAGACCCACAGACTCACACAGAGACCCACAGACTCGCACAGAGATCCACAGACTCACACAGAGACCCATAGACTAACACAGAGACCCATAAACTCACACAGAGACCCATAGATTCACACAGAGACCCATAGACTCACATAGAGACCCATAGACTCACACAGAAACACATAGACTCACACAGAGACCCATAGACTCACACAGAGACACATAGACTCACACAGAGACCCATAGACTCACACAGAGACACATAGACTCACATAGAGACCCATAGACTCACACAGAGACACATAGACTCACACAGAGACCCATAGACTCACACAGAGACCCACAGACTCACAAAGAGAACCACAGACTCACACAGAGACCCACAGACTCACACAGACACCCACAGACTCGCACAGAGATCCACAGACTCACACATAGACCCATAGACTCACACAGAGACCCATAAACTCACACAGAGACCCATAGACTCAAACAGAGACCCATAGACTTACACAGAGACCCACAGACTCACACAGAGACCCATAGACTCACACAGAGACCCATAGACTCACACAGAGACCCACAGACTCACACAGAGACCCACAGACTCACACAGAGACCCAAAGACTCGCACAGAGATCCACAGACTCACACAGAGACCCATAGACTCACACAGAGACCCATAGACTCACACAGAGACCCATAGACTCACACAACGACCCATAGACTCACAAAGAGACCCATAGACTCACACAGAGACCCATAGACTCACATAGAGACCCATAGACTCACACAGAGACCAAAAGACTCGCACAGAGACCCACAGACTCGCACAGAGACCCATAGACTCACACAGCAGAGACCCATAGACTCACGCAGAGACCCATAGACTCATACATAGACCCACAGACTTGCACAGAGACCCACAGACTCGCACAGAGACCCATAGACTCACACAGCAGAGACCCATAGACTCACAGCAGAGACCCATAGACTCTCGCAGAGACCCACAGATTCACACAGAGACACATAGACTCACACAGAGACCCATAGACTCACACAGAGACCCATAGACTCACACAGAGACACATAGACTCGCACAGAGACCCACAGACTCGCACAGAGACCCATAGACTCACACAGCAGAGACCCATAGACTCACGCAGAGACCCATAGACTCACACAGAGACCCACAGACTCGCACAGAGACCCACAGACTCGCACAGAGACCCATAGACTCACATAGCAGAGACCCATAGACTCACAGCAGAGTCCCATAGACTCACACAGAGACACATAGACTCACACAGAGACCCATAGACTCACACAGAGACCCATAGACTCACACAGAGACCCATAAGACTCACACAGAGACACATAGACTCACACATAGACCCACAGACTCACACAGAGACCCACAGACTCACACAGAGACCCATAGACTCACACAGAGACCCATAGACTCACATAGAGACCCATTGACTCACACAGAGACCCATAGACTCACACAGAGACACATAGACTCACACAGAGACCCATAGACTCACACAGAGACTCATAGACCCACACAGAGACCCATAGACTCACACAGAGACCCATAGACTCACACAGAGACCCACAGACTCACACAGAGACCCATAGACTCACACAGAGACCCATAGACTCACACAGAGACACATAGACTCACACAGAGACCCATAGACTCACACAGAGACCCATAGACTCACACAGAGACCCACAGAATCACACAGAAACCCATAGACTCGCACAGAGATCCACAGACTCACACATAGACCCATAGACTAACACAGAGACCCATAAACTCACACAGAGACCCATAGACTCACACAGAGACACATAGACTCACACAGAGACCCATAGACTCACACAGAGACCCACAGACTCACACAGAGACCCATAGACTCACACAGAGACCCACAGACTCACACAGAGACCCACAGACTCACACAGAGACCCATAGACTCACACAGAGACCCACAGACTCACACATAGACCCATAGACTCACACAGAGACCCATAAACTCACACAGAGACCCATAGACTCACACAGAGACCCATAGACTTACACAGAGACCCACAGACTCACACAGAGACCCATAGACTCACACAGAGACCCACAGACTCACACAGAGACCCATAGACTCACACAGAGACCCACAGACTCACACATAGACCCATAGACTCACACAGAGACCCATAAACTCACACAGAGACCCATAGACTCACACAGAGACCCATAGACTTACACAGAGACCCACAGACTCACACAGAGACCCATAGACTCACACAGAGACCCACAGACTCACACAGAGACCCATAGACTGACACAGAGACCCATAGACTCACACAGAGACCCATAGACTCACACAGAGACCCATAGACTCACACAGAGACCCACATACTCACACAGAGACCCATAGACTCACACAGAGACCCATAGACTCACACAGAGACACATAGACTCACACAGAGACTCATAGACTCACACAGAGACACATAGACTCACACAGAGACCATAGACTCACACAGAGACCCATAGACTCACACAGAGACCCATAGACTCACACAGAGACCCACAGACTCACACAGAGACCCATAGACTCGCACAGAGATCCACAGACTCACACATAGACCCATAGACTAACACAGAGACCCATAAACTCACACAGAGACCCATATACTCACACAGAGACACATAGACTCAAACAGAGACCCATAGACTCACAGAGACCCACAGACTCACACAGAGACCCATAGACTCACACAGAGACCCACAGACTCACACAGAGACCCACAGACTCGCACAGAGATCCACAGACTCACACATAGACTCACACAGAGACCCATAAACTCACACAGAGACCCATAGACTCACACAGAGACCCATAGACTTACACAGCGACCCACAGACTCACACAGAGACCCATAGACTCACACAGAGACCCACAGACTCACACAGAGACCCATAGACTCACACAGAGACCCATAGACTCACACAGAGACCCACAGACTCGCACAGAGACCCACAGACTCGCACAGAGACCCATAGACTCACACAGCAGAGACCCATAGACTCACAGCAGAGTCCCACAGACTCACACAGAGACACATAGACTCACACAGAGACCCATAGACTCACACAGAGACCCATAGACTCACACAGAGACCCATAGACTCACACAGAGACACGTAGACTCACACAGAGACTCATAGACTCACACAGAGACACATAGACTCACACAGAGACCCATAGACTCACATAGAGACCCACAGACTCACACAGAGACCCACAGACTCACACAGAGACCCACAGACTCGCACAGAAATCCACAGACTCACACATAGACCCATAGACTCACACAGAGACCCATAAACTCACACAGAGACCCATAGACTCACACAGAGACCCATAGACGTACACAGAGACCCACAGACTCACACAGAGACCCATAGACTCACACAGAGACCCACAGACTCACACAGAGACCCATAGACTCACACAGAGACCCATAGACTCACACAGAGACCCATAGACTCACACAGAGACCCATCGACTCACACAGAGACCCACAGACTCACACAGAGACCCATAGACTCACAAAGCGACCCATAGACTCACACAGAGATCCACAGACTCACACATAGACCCATAGACTCACACAGAGACCCATAAACTCACACAGAGACCCATAGACTCACACAGAGACCCATAGACTCACACAGAGACCCATTGACTCACACAGAGACCCATAGACTCGCACAGAGATCCACAGACTCACACATAGACCCACAGACTAACACAGAGACCCATAAACTCACACAGAGACCCATATACTCACACAGAGACACATAGACTCAAACAGAGACCCATAGACTCACAGAGACCCACAGACTCGCACAGAGACCCACAGACTCGCACAGAGACCCATAGACTCACACAGCAGAGACCCATAGACTCACAGCAGAGTCCCACAGACTCATACAGAGACACATAGACTCACACAGAGACCCATAGACTCACAATGCGACCCATAGACTCACACAGAGATCCACAGACTCACACATAGACCCATAGACTCACACAGAGACCCATAAACTCACACAGAGACCCATAGACTCACACAGAGACACATACACTCACACAGAGACCCATAGACTCACACAGAGACCCATAGATTCACACAGAGACCCATAGATTCACGCAGAGACACATAGACTCACACAGAGTCCCACAGACTCACACAGAGACCCATAGACTCACACAGAGACCCACAGACTCACACAGAGACCCATAGACTCACACAGAGCCACATAGACTCACACAGAGACCCATAGACTCACACAGAGACACATAGACTCACACAGAGACCCATAGACTCACACAGAGACCCACAGACTCACACAGAGACCCATAGACTCACACAGAGATCCACAGACTCACACAGAGACCCACAGACTCGCACAGAGATCCACAGACTCACACAGAGACCCATAGACTAACACAGAGACCCATACACTCACACAGAGACCCATAGATTCACACAGAGACCCATAGACTCACACAGAGACCCATAGACTCACACAGAAACACATAGACTCACACAGAGACCCATAGACTCACACAGAGACACATAGACTCACACAGAGACCCATAGACTCACACAGAGACACATAGACTCACATAGAGACCCATAGACTCACACAGAGACACATAGACTCACACAGAGACCCATAGACTCACACAGAGACCCACAGACTCACAAAGAGAACCACAGACTCACACAGAGACCCACAGACTCACACAGACACCCACAGACTCGCACAGAGATCCACAGACTCACACATAGACCCATAGACTCACACAGAGACCCATAAACTCACACAGAGACCCATAGACTCAAACAGAGACCCATAGACTTACACAGAGACCCACAGACTCACACAGAGACCCATAGACTCACACAGAGACCCATAGACTCACACAGAGACCCACAGACTCACACAGAGACCCACAGACTCACACAGAGACCCAAAGACTCGCACAGAGATCCACAGACTCACACAGAGACCCATAGACTCACACAGAGACCCATAGACTCACACAGAGACCCATAGACTCACACAACGACCCATAGACTCACAAAGAGACCCATAGACTCACACAGAGACCCATAGACTCACATAGAGACCCATAGACTCACACAGAGACCAAAAGACTCGCACAGAGACCCACAGACTCGCACAGAGACCCATAGACTCACACAGCAGAGACCCATAGACTCACGCAGAGACCCATAGACTCATACATAGACCCACAGACTTGCACAGAGACCCACAGACTCGCACAGAGGCCCATAGACTCACACAGCAGAGACCCATAGACTCACAGCAGAGACCCATAGACTCTCGCAGAGACCCACAGATTCACACAGAGACACATAGACTCACACAGAGACCCATAGACTCACACAGAGACCCATAGACTCACACAGAGACACATAGACTCGTACAGAGACCCACAGACTCGCACAGAGACCCATAGACTCACACAGCAGAGACCCATAGACTCACGCAGAGACCCATAGACTCACACAGAGACCCACAGACTCGCACAGAGACCCACAGACTCGCACAGAGACCCATAGACTCACACAGCAGAGACCCATAGACTCACAGCAGAGTCCCATAGACTCACACAGAGACACATAGACTCACACAGAGACCCATAGACTCACACAGAGACCCATAGACTCACACAGAGACCCATAGACTCACACAGAGACACATAGACTCACACATAGACCCACAGACTCACACAGAGACCCACAGACTCACACAGAGACCCATAGACTCACACAGAGACCCATAGACTCACATAGAGACCCATTGACTCACACAGAGACCCATAGACTCACACAGAGACACATAGACTCACACAGAGACCCATAGACTCACACAGAGACTCATAGACTCACACAGAGACCCACAGACTCACACAGAGACCCATAGACTCACACAGAGACCCATAGACTCACATAGAGACCCATAGACTCACACAGAAACACATAGACTCACACAGAGACCCATAGACTCACACAGAGACACATAGACTCACACAGAGACCCATAGACTCACACAGAGACACATAGACTCACATAGAGACCCATAGACTCACACAGAGACACATAGACTCACACAGAGACCCATAGACTCACACAGAGACCCACAGACTCACAAAGAGAACCACAGACTCACACAGAGACCCACAGACTCACACAGACACCCACAGACTCGCACAGAGATCCACAGACTCACACATAGACCCATAGACTCACACAGAGACCCATAAACTCACACAGAGACCCATAGACTCAAACAGAGACCCATAGACTTACACAGAGACCCACAGACTCACACAGAGACCCATAGACTCACACAGAGACCCATAGACTCACACAGAGACCCACAGACTCACACAGAGACCCACAGACTCACACAGAGACCCAAAGACTCGCACAGAGATCCACAGACTCACACAGAGACCCATAGACTCACACAGAGACCCATAGACTCACACAGAGACCCATAGACTCACACAACGACCCATAGACTCACAAAGAGACCCATAGACTCACACAGAGACCCATAGACTCACATAGAGACCCATAGACTCACACAGAGACCAAAAGACTCGCACAGAGACCCACAGACTCGCACAGAGACCCATAGACTCACACAGCAGAGACCCATAGACTCACGCAGAGACCCATAGACTCATACATAGACCCACAGACTTGCACAGAGACCCACAGACTCGCACAGAGACCCATAGACTCACACAGCAGAGACCCATAGACTCACAGCAGAGACCCATAGACTCTCGCAGAGACCCACAGATTCACACAGAGACACATAGACTCACACAGAGACCCATAGACTCACACAGAGACCCATAGACTCACACAGAGACACATAGACTCGCACAGAGACCCACAGACTCGCACAGAGACCCATAGACTCACACAGCAGAGACCCATAGACTCACGCAGAGACCCATAGACTCACACAGAGACCCACAGACTCGCACAGAGACCCACAGACTCGCACAGAGACCCATAGACTCACATAGCAGAGACCCATAGACTCACAGCAGAGTCCCATAGACTCACACAGAGACACATAGACTCACACAGAGACCCATAGACTCACACAGAGACCCATAGACTCACACAGAGACCCATAAGACTCACACAGAGACACATAGACTCACACATAGACCCACAGACTCACACAGAGACCCACAGACTCACACAGAGACCCATAGACTCACACAGAGACCCATAGACTCACATAGAGACCCATTGACTCACACAGAGACCCATAGATTCACACAGAGACACATAGACTCACACAGAGACCCATAGACTCACACAGAGACTCATAGACCCACACAGAGACCCATAGACTCACACAGAGACCCATAGACTCACACAGAGACCCACAGACTCACACAGAGACCCATAGACTCACACAGAGACCCATAGACTCACACAGAGACACATAGACTCACACAGAGACCCATAGACTCACACAGAGACCCATAGACTCACACAGAGACCCACAGAATCACACAGAAACCCATAGACTCGCACAGAGATCCACAGACTCACACATAGACCCATAGACTAACACAGAGACCCATAAACTCACACAGAGACCCATAGACTCACACAGAGACACATAGACTCACACAGAGACCCATAGACTCACACAGAGACCCACAGACTCACACAGAGACCCATAGACTCACACAGAGACCCACAGACTCACACAGAGACCCACAGACTCACACAGAGACCCATAGACTCACACAGAGACCCACAGACTCACACATAGACCCATAGACTCACACAGAGACCCATAAACTCACACAGAGACCCATAGACTCACACAGAGACCCATAGACTTACACAGAGACCCACAGACTCACACAGAGACCCATAGACTCACACAGAGACCCACAGACTCACACAGAGACCCATAGACTCACACAGAGACCCACAGACTCACACATAGACCCATAGACTCACACAGAGACCCATAAACTCACACAGAGACCCATAGACTCACACAGAGACCCATAGACTTACACAGAGACCCACAGACTCACACAGAGACCCATAGACTCACACAGAGACCCACAGACTCACACAGAGACCCATAGACTGACACAGAGACCCATAGACTCACACAGAGACCCATAGACTCACACAGAGACCCATAGACTCACACAGAGACCCACATACTCACACAGAGACCCATAGACTCACACAGAGACCCATAGACTCACACAGAGACACATAGACTCACACAGAGACTCATAGACTCACACAGAGACACATAGACTCACACAGAGACCATAGACTCACACAGAGACCCATAGACTCACACAGAGACCCATAGACTCACACAGAGACCCACAGACTCACACAGAGACCCATAGACTCGCACAGAGATCCACAGACTCACACATAGACCCATAGACTAACACAGAGACCCATAAACTCACACAGAGACCCATATACTCACACAGAGACACATAGACTCAAACAGAGACCCATAGACTCACAGAGACCCACAGACTCACACAGAGACCCATAGACTCACACAGAGACCCACAGACTCACACAGAGACCCACAGACTCGCACAGAGATCCACAGACTCACACATAGACTCACACAGAGACCCATAAACTCACACAGAGACCCATAGACTCACACAGAGACCCATAGACTTACACAGCGACCCACAGACTCACACAGAGACCCATAGACTCACACAGAGACCCACAGACTCACACAGAGACCCATAGACTCACACAGAGACCCATAGACTCACACAGAGACCCACAGACTCGCACAGAGACCCACAGACTCGCACAGAGACCCATAGACTCACACAGCAGAGACCCATAGACTCACAGCAGAGTCCCACAGACTCACACAGAGACACATAGACTCACACAGAGACCCATAGACTCACACAGAGACCCATAGACTCACACAGAGACCCATAGACTCACACAGAGACACGTAGACTCACACAGAGACTCATAGACTCACACAGAGACACATAGACTCACACAGAGACCCATAGACTCACATAGAGACCCACAGACTCACACAGAGACCCACAGACTCACACAGAGACCCACAGACTCGCACAGAAATCCACAGACTCACACATAGACCCATAGACTCACACAGAGACCCATAAACTCACACAGAGACCCATAGACTCACACAGAGACCCATAGACGTACACAGAGACCCACAGACTCACACAGAGACCCATAGACTCACACAGAGACCCACAGACTCACACAGAGACCCATAGACTCACACAGAGACCCATAGACTCACACAGAGACCCATAGACTCACACAGAGACCCATCGACTCACACAGAGACCCACAGACTCACACAGAGACCCATAGACTCACAAAGCGACCCATAGACTCACACAGAGATCCACAGACTCACACATAGACCCATAGACTCACACAGAGACCCATAAACTCACACAGAGACCCATAGACTCACACAGAGACCCATAGACTCACACAGAGACCCATTGACTCACACAGAGACCCATAGACTCGCACAGAGATCCACAGACTCACACATAGACCCACAGACTAACACAGAGACCCATAAACTCACACAGAGACCCATATACTCACACAGAGACACATAGACTCAAACAGAGACCCATAGACTCACAGAGACCCACAGACTCGCACAGAGACCCACAGACTCGCACAGAGACCCATAGACTCACACAGCAGAGACCCATAGACTCACAGCAGAGTCCCACAGACTCATACAGAGACACATAGACTCACACAGAGACCCATAGACTCACAATGCGACCCATAGACTCACACAGAGATCCACAGACTCACACATAGACCCATAGACTCACACAGAGACCCATAAACTCACACAGAGACCCATAGACTCACACAGAGACACATACACTCACACAGAGACCCATAGACTCACACAGAGACCCATAGATTCACACAGAGACCCATAGATTCACGCAGAGACACATAGACTCACACAGAGTCCCACAGACTCACACAGAGACCCATAGACTCACACAGAGACCCACAGACTCACACAGAGACCCATAGACTCACACAGAGCCACATAGACTCACACAGAGACCCATAGACTCACACAGAGACACATAGACTCACACAGAGACCCATAGACTCACACAGAGACCCACAGACTCACACAGAGACCCATAGACTCACACAGAGATCCACAGACTCACACAGAGACCCACAGACTCGCACAGAGATCCACAGACTCACACAGAGACCCATAGACTAACACAGAGACCCATACACTCACACAGAGACCCATAGATTCACACAGAGACCCATAGACTCACACAGAGACCCATAGACTCACACAGAAACACATAGACTCACACAGAGACCCATAGACTCACACAGAGACACATAGACTCACACAGAGACCCATAGACTCACACAGAGACACATAGACTCACATAGAGACCCATAGACTCACACAGAGACACATAGACTCACACAGAGACCCATAGACTCACACAGAGACCCACAGACTCACAAAGAGAACCACAGACTCACACAGAGACCCACAGACTCACACAGACACCCACAGACTCGCACAGAGATCCACAGACTCACACATAGACCCATAGACTCACACAGAGACCCATAAACTCACACAGAGACCCATAGACTCAAACAGAGACCCATAGACTTACACAGAGACCCACAGACTCACACAGAGACCCATAGACTCACACAGAGACCCATAGACTCACACAGAGACCCACAGACTCACACAGAGACCCACAGACTCACACAGAGACCCAAAGACTCGCACAGAGATCCACAGACTCACACAGAGACCCATAGACTCACACAGAGACCCATAGACTCACACAGAGACCCATAGACTCACACAACGACCCATAGACTCACAAAGAGACCCATAGACTCACACAGAGACCCATAGACTCACATAGAGACCCATAGACTCACACAGAGACCAAAAGACTCGCACAGAGACCCACAGACTCGCACAGAGACCCATAGACTCACACAGCAGAGACCCATAGACTCACGCAGAGACCCATAGACTCATACATAGACCCACAGACTTGCACAGAGACCCACAGACTCGCACAGAGGCCCATAGACTCACACAGCAGAGACCCATAGACTCACAGCAGAGACCCATAGACTCTCGCAGAGACCCACAGATTCACACAGAGACACATAGACTCACACAGAGACCCATAGACTCACACAGAGACCCATAGACTCACACAGAGACACATAGACTCGTACAGAGACCCACAGACTCGCACAGAGACCCATAGACTCACACAGCAGAGACCCATAGACTCACGCAGAGACCCATAGACTCACACAGAGACCCACAGACTCGCACAGAGACCCACAGACTCGCACAGAGACCCATAGACTCACACAGCAGAGACCCATAGACTCACAGCAGAGTCCCATAGACTCACACAGAGACACATAGACTCACACAGAGACCCATAGACTCACACAGAGACCCATAGACTCACACAGAGACCCATAGACTCACACAGAGACACATAGACTCACACATAGACCCACAGACTCACACAGAGACCCACAGACTCACACAGAGACCCATAGACTCACACAGAGACCCATAGACTCACATAGAGACCCATTGACTCACACAGAGACCCATAGACTCACACAGAGACACATAGACTCACACAGAGACCCATAGACTCACACAGAGACTCATAGACCCACACAGAGACCCATAGACTCACACAGAGACCCATAGACTCACACAGAGACCCACAGACTCACACAGAGACCCATAGACTCACACAGAGACCCATAGACTCACACAGAGACACATAGACTCACACAGAGACCCATAGACTCACACAGAGACCCATAGACTCACACAGAGACCCACAGACTCACACAGAAACCCATAGACTCGCACAGAGATCCACAGACTCACACATAGACCCATAGACTAACACAGAGACCCATAAACTCACATAGAGACCCATAGACTCACACAGAGACACATAGACTCACACAGAGACCCATAGACTCACACAGAGACCCACAGACTCACACAGAGACCCATAGACTCACACAGAGACCCACAGACTCACACAGAGACCCACAGACTCGCACAGAGATCCACAGACTCACACATAGACCCATAGACTCACACAGAGACCCATAAACTCACACAGAGACCCATAGACTCACACAGAGACCCATAGACTTACACAGAGACCCACAGACTCACACAGAGACCCATAGACTCACACAGAGACCCACAGACTCACACAGAGACCCATAGACTCACACAGAGACCCATAGACTCACACAGAGACCCATAGACTCACACAGAGACCCACATACTCACACAGAGACCCATAGACTCACACAGAGACCCATAGACTCACACAGAGACACATAGACTCACACAGAGACTCATAGACTCACACAGAGACACATAGACTCACACAGAGACCATAGACTCACACAGAGACCCATAGACTCACACAGAGACCCACAGACTCACACAGAGACCCATAGACTCGCACAGAGATCCACAGACTCACACATAGACCCATAGACTAACACAGAGACCCATAAACTCACACAGAGACCCATATACTCACACAGAGACACATAGACTCAAACAGAGACCCATAGACTCACAGAGACCCACAGACTCACACAGAGACCCATAGACTCACACAGAGACCCACAGACTCACACAGAGACCCACAGACTCGCACAGAGATCCACAGACTCACACATAGACTCACACAGAGACCCATAAACTCACACAGAGACCCATAGACTCACACAGAGACCCATATACTTACACAGCGACCCACAGACTCACACAGAGACCCATAGACTCACACAGAGACCCACAGGCTCACACAGAGACCCATAGACTCACACAGAGACCCATAGACTCACACAGAGACCCACAGACTCGCACAGAGACCCACAGACTCGCACAGAGACCCATAGACTCACACAGCAGAGACCCATAGACTCACAGCAGAGTCCCACAGACTCACACAGAGACACATAGACTCACACAGAGACCCATAGACTCACACAGAGACCCATAGACTCACACAGAGACACGTAGACTCACACAGAGACTCATAGACTCACACAGAGACACATAGACTCACACAGAGACCCATAGACTCACATAGAGACCCACAGACTCACACAGAGACCCACAGACTCACACAGAGACCCACAGACTCGCACAGAAATCCACAGACTCACACATAGACCCATACACTCACACAGAGACCCATAAACTCACACAGAGACCCATAGACTCACACAGAGACCCATAGACGTACACAGAGACCCACAGACTCACACAGAGACCCATAGACTCACACAGAGACCCACAGACTCACACAGAGACCCATAGACTCACACAGAGACCCATAGACTCACACAGAGACCCATAGACTCACACAGAGACCCATCGACTCACACAGAGACCCACAGACTCACACAGAGACCCATAGACTCACAAAGCGACCCATAGACTCACACAGAGATCCACAGACTCACACATAGACCCATAGACTCACACAGAGACCCATAAACTCACACAGAGACCCATAGACTCACACAGAGACCCATAGACTCACACAGAGACCCATTGACTCACACAGAGACCCATAGACTCGCACAGAGATCCACAGACTCACACATAGACCCATAGACTAACACAGAGACCCATAAACTCACACAGAGACCCATATACACACACAGAGACACATAGACTCAAACAGAGACCCATAGACTCACAGAGACCCACAGACTCACACAGAGACCCATAGACTCACACAGAGACCCACAGACTCACACAGAGACCCACAGACTCGCACAGAGATCCACAGACTCACACATAGACTCACACAGAGACCCATAAACTCACACAGAGACCCATAGACTCACACAGAGGCCCATAGACTTACACAGCGACCCACAGACTCACACAGAGACCCATAGACTCACACAGAGACCCACAGACTCACACAGAGACCCATAGACTCACACAGAGACCCATAGACTCACACAGAGACCCACAGACTCGCACAGAGACCCACAGACTCGCACAGAGACCCATAGACTCACACAGCAGAGACCCATAGACTCACAGCAGAGTCCTACAGACTCACACAGAGACACATAGACTCACACAGAGACCCATAGACTCACACAGAGACCCATAGACTCACACAGAGACACATAGACTCACACAGAGACTCATAGACTCACACAGAGACACATAGACTCACACAGAGACCCATAGACTCACATAGAGACCCACAGACTCACACAGAGACCCACAGACTCACACAGAGACCCACAGACTCGCACAGAAATCCACAGACTCACACATAGACCCATAGACTCACACAGAGACCCATAAACTCACACAGAGACCCATAGACTCACACAGAGACCCATAGACTTACACAGAGACCCACAGACTCACACAGAGACCCATAGACTCACACAGAGACCCACAGACTCACACAGAGACCCATAGACTCACACAGAGACCCATAGACTCACACAGCGACCCACAGACTCACACAGAGACCCATAGACTCACACAGAGACCCACAGACTCACACAGAGACCCATAGACTCACACAGAGACCCATAGACTCACACAGAGACCCACAGACTCGCACAGAGACCCACAGACTCGCACAGAGACCCATAGACTCACACAGCAGAGACCCATAGACTCACAGCAGAGTCCCACAGACTCACACAGAGACACATAGACTCACACAGAGACCCATAGACTCACACAGAGACCCATAGACTCACACAGAGACCCATAGACTCACACAGAGACACATAGACTCACACAGAGACTCATAGACTCACACAGAGACACATAGACTCACACAGAGACCCATAGACTCACATAGAGACCCACAGACTCACACAGAGACCCACAGACTCACACAGAGACCCACAGACTCGCACAGAAATCCACAGACTCACACATAGACCCATAGACTCACACAGAGACCCATAAACTCACACAGAGACCCATAGACTCACACAGAGACCCATAGACTTACACAGAGACCCACAGACTCACACAGAGACCCATAGACTCACACAGAGACCCACAGACTCACACAGAGACCCATAGACTCACACAGAGACCCATAGACTCACACAGAGACCCATAGACTCACACAGAGACCCATCGACTCACACAGAGACCCACAGACTCACACAGAGACCCATAGACTCACAAAGCGACCCATAGACTCACACAGAGATCTACAGACTCACACATAGACCCATAGACTCACACAGAGACCCATAAACTCACACAGAGACCCATAGACTCACACAGAGACCCATAGACTCACACAGAGACCCATTGACTCACACAGAGACCCATAGACTCGCACAGAGATCCACAGACTCACACATAGACCCATAGACTAACACAGAGACCCATAAACTCACACAGAGACCCATATACTCACACAGAGACCCACAGACTCGCACAGAGACCCATAGACTCACACAGCAGAGACCCATAGACTCACGCAGAGACCCATAGACTCATACATAGACCCACAGACTTGCACAGAGACCCACAGACTCGCACAGAGACCCATAGACTCACACAGCAGAGACCCATAGACTCACAGCAGAGACCCATAGACTCTCGCAGAGACCCACAGATTCACACAGAGACACATAGACTCACACAGAGACCCATAGACTCACACAGAGACCCATAGACTCACACAGAGACACATAGACTCGCACAGAGACCCACAGACTCGCACAGAGACCCATAGACTCACACAGCAGAGACCCATAGACTCACGCAGAGACCCATAGACTCACACAGAGACCCACAGACTCGCACAGAGACCCACAGACTCGCACAGAGACCCATAGACTCACACAGCAGAGACCCATAGACTCACAGCAGAGTCCCATAGACTCACACAGAGACACATAGACTCACACAGAGACCCATAGACTCACACAGAGACCCATAGACTCACACAGAGACCCATAGACTCACACAGAGACACATAGACTCACACATAGACCCACAGACTCACACAGAGACCCACAGACTCACACAGAGACCCATAGACTCACACAGAGACCCATAGACTCACATAGAGACCCATTGACTCACACAGAGACCCATAGACTCACACAGAGACACATAGACTCACACAGAGACCCATAGACTCACACAGAGACTCATAGACCCACACAGAGACCCATAGACTCACACAGAGACCCATAGACTCACACAGAGACCCACAGACTCACACAGAGACCCATAGACTCACACAGAGACCCATAGACTCACACAGAGACACATAGACTCACACAGAGACCCATAGACTCACACAGAGACCCACAGACTCACACAGAAACCCATAGACTCGCACAGAGATCCACAGACTCACACATAGACCCATAGACTAACACAGAGACCCATAAACTCACACAGAGACCCATAGACTCACACAGAGACACATAGACTCACACAGAGACCCATAGACTCACACAGAGACCCACAGACTCACACAGAGACCCATAGACTCACACAGAGACCCACAGACTCACACAGAGACCCACAGACTCGCACAGAGATCCACAGACTCACACATAGACCCATAGACTCACACAGAGACCCATAAACTCACACAGAGACCCATAGACTCACACAGAGACCCATAGACTTACACAGAGACCCACAGACTCACACAGAGACCCATAGACTCACACAGAGACCCACAGACTCACACAGAGACCCATAGACTCACACAGAGACCCATAGACTCACACAGAGACCCATAGACTCACACAGAGACCCACATACTCACACAGAGACCCATAGACTCACACAGAGACCCATAGACTCACACAGAGACACATAGACTCACACAGAGACTCATAGACTCACACAGAGACACATAGACTCACACAGAGACCATAGACTCACACAGAGACCCATAGACTCACACAGAGACCCATAGACTCACACAGAGACCCACAGACTCACACAGAGACCCATAGACTCGCACAGAGATCCACAGACTCACACATAGACCCATAGACTAACACAGAGACCCATAAACTCACACAGAGACCCATATACTCACACAGAGACACATAGACTCAAACAGAGACCCATAGACTCACAGAGACCCACAGACTCACACAGAGACCCATAGACTCACACAGAGACCCACAGACTCACACAGAGACCCACAGACTCGCACAGAGATCCACAGACTCACACATAGACTCACACAGAGACCCATAAACTCACACAGAGACCCATAGACTCACACAGAGACCCATAGACTTACACAGCGACCCACAGACTCACACAGAGACCCATAGACTCACACAGAGACCCACAGACTCACACAGAGACCCATAGACTCACACAGAGACCCATAGACTCACACAGAGACCCACAGACTCGCACAGAGACCCACAGACTCGCACAGAGACCCATAGACTCACACAGCAGAGACCCATAGACTCACAGCAGAGTCCCACAGACTCACACAGAGACACATAGACTCACACAGAGACCCATAGACTCACACAGAGACCCATAGACTCACACAGAGACCCATAGACTCACACAGAGACACGTAGACTCACACAGAGACTCATAGACTCACACATAGACACATAGACTCACACAGAGATCCATAGACTCACATAGAGACCCACAGACTCACACAGAGACCCACAGACTCACACAGAGACCCACAGACTCGCACAGAAATCCACAGACTCACACATAGACCCATAGACTCACACAGAGACCGATAAACTCACACAGAGACCCATAGACTCACACAGAGACCCATAGACGTGCACAGATACCCACAGACTCACACAGAGACCCATAGACTCACACAGAGACCCACAGACTCACACAGAGACCCATAGACTCACACAGAGACCCATAGACTCACACAGAGACCCATAGACTCACACAGAGACCCATCGACTCACACAGAGACCCACAGACTCACACAGAGACCCATAGACTCACAAAGCGACCCATAGACTCACACAGAGATCCACAGACTCACACATAGACCCATAGACTCACACAGAGACCCATAAACTCACACAGAGACCCATAGACTCACACAGAGACCCATAGACTCACACAGAGACCCATTGACTCACACAGAGACCCATAGACTCGCACAGAGATCCACAGACTCACACATAGACCCATAGACTAACACAGAGACCCATAAACTCACACAGAGACCCATATACTCACACAGAGACACATAGACTCAAACAGAGACCCATAGACTCACAGAGACCCACAGACTCACACAGAGACCCATAGACTCACACAGAGACCCACAGACTCACACAGAGACCCACAGACTCGCACAGAGATCCACAGACTCACACATAGACTCACACAGAGACCCATAAACTCACACAGAGACCCATAGACTCACACAGAGACCCATAGACTTACACAGCGACCCACAGACTCACACAGAGACCCATAGACTCACACAGAGACCCACAGACTCACACAGAGACCCATAGACTCACACAGAGACCCACAGACTCGCACAGAGACCCACAGACTCGCACAGAGACCCATAGACTCACACAGCAGAGACCCATAGACTCACAGCAGAGTCCTACAGACTCACACAGAGACACATAGACTCACACAGAGACCCATAGACTCACACAGAGACCCATAGACTCACACAGAGACCCATAGACTCACACAGAGACACATAGACTCACACAGAGACTCATAGACTCACACAGAGAAACATAGACTCACACAGAGACCCATAGACTCACATAGAGACCCACAGACTCACACAGAGACCCACAGACTCACACAGAGACCCACAGACTCGCACAGAAATCCACAGACTCACACATAGACCCATAGACTCACACAGAGACCCATAAACTCACACAGAGACCCATAGACTCACACAGAGACCCACAGACTCGCACAGAGACCCACAGACTCGCACAGAGACCCATAGACTCACACAGCAGAGACCCATAGACTCACAGCAGAGTCCTACAGACTCACACAGAGACACATAGACTCACACAGAGACCCATAGACTCACACATAGACCCATAGACTCACACAGAGACCCATAGACTCACACAGAGACACATAGACTCACACAGAGACTCATAGACTCACACAGAGAAACATAGACTCACACAGAGACCCATAGACTCACATAGAGACCCACAGACTCACACAGAGACCCACAGACTCACACAGAGACCCACAGACTCGTACAGAAATCCACAGACTCACACATAGACCCATAGACTCACACAGAGACCCATAAACTCACACAGAGACCCATAGACTCACACAGAGACCCATAGACTTACACAGAGACCCACAGACTCACACAGAGACCCATAGACTCACACAGAGACCCACAGACTCACACAGAGACCCATAGACTCACACAGAGACCCATAGACTCACACAGCGACCCACAGACTCACACAGAGACCCATAGACTCACACAGAGACCCACAGACTCACACAGAGACCCATAGACTCACACAGAGACCCATAGACTCACACAGAGACCCACAGACTCGCACAGAGACCCACAGACTCGCACAGAGACCCATAGACTCACACAGCAGAGACCCATAGACTCACAGCAGAGTCCCACAGACTCACACAGAGACACATAGACTCACACAGAGACCCATAGACTCACACAGAGACCCATAGACTCACACAGAGACCCATAGACTCACACAGAGACACATAGACTCACACAGAGACTCATAGACTCACACAGAGACACATAGACTCACACAGAGACCCATAGACTCACATAGAGACCCACAGACTCACACAGAGACCCACAGACTCACACAGAGACCCACAGACTCGCACAGAAATCCACAGACTCACACATAGACCCATAGACTCACACAGAGACCCATAAACTCACACAGAGACCCATAGACTCACACAGAGACCCATAGACTTACACAGAGACCCACAGACTCACACAGAGACCCATAGACTCACACAGAGACCCACAGACTCACACAGAGACCCATAGACTCACACAGAGACCCATAGACTCACACAGAGACCCATAGACTCACACAGAGACCCATCGACTCACACAGAGACCCACAGACTCACACAGAGACCCATAGACTCACAAAGCGACCCATAGACTCACACAGAGATCCACAGACTCACACATAGACCCATAGACTCACACAGAGACCCATAAACTCACACAGAGACCCATAGACTCACACAGAGACCCATAGACTCACACAGAGACCCATTGACTCACACAGAGACCCATAGACTCGCACAGAGATCCACAGACTCACACATAGACCCATAGACAAACACAGAGACCCATAAACTCACACAGAGACCCATATACTCACACAGAGACACATAGACTCAAACAGAGACCCATAGACTCACAGAGACCCACAGACTCACACAGAGACCCATAGACTCACACAGAGACCCACAGACTCACACAGAGACCCACAGACTCGCACAGAGATCCACAGACTCACACATAGACTCACACAGAGACCCATAAACTCACACAGAGACCCATAGACTCACACAGAGACCCATAGACTTACACAGCGACCCACAGACTCACACAGAGACCCATAGACTCACACAGAGACCCACAGACTCACACAGAGACCCATAGACTCACACAGAGACCCATAGACTCACACAGAGACCCACAGACTCGCACAGAGACCCACAGACTCGCACAGAGACCCATAGACTCACACAGCAGAGACCCATAGACTCACAGCAGAGTCCTACAGACTCACACAGAGACACATAGACTCACACAGAGACCCATAGACTCACACAGAGACCCATAGACTCACACAGAGACCCATAGACTCACACAGAGACACATAGACTCACACAGAGACTCATAGACTCACACAGAGACACATAGACTCACACAGAGACCCATAGACTCACATAGAGACCCACAGACTCACACAGAGACCCACAGACTCACACAGAGACCCACAGACTCGCACAGAAATCCACAGACTCACACATAGACCCATAGACTCACACAGAGACCCATAAACTCACACAGAGACCCATAGACTCACACAGAGACCCATAGACTTACACAGAGACCCACAGACTCACACAGAGACCCATAGACTCACACAGAGACCCACAGACTCACACAGAGACCCATAGACTCACACAGAGACCCATAGACTCACACAGCGACCCACAGACTCACACAGAGACCCATAGACTCACACAGAGACCCACAGACTCACACAGAGACCCATAGACTCACACAGAGACCCATAGACTCACACAGAGACCCACAGACTCGCACAGAGACCCACAGACTCGCACAGAGACCCATAGACTCACACAGCAGAGACCCATAGACTCACAGCAGAGTCCCACAGACTCACACAGAGACACATAGACTCACACAGAGACCCATAGACTCACACAGAGACCCATAGACTCACACAGAGACCCATAGACTCACACAGAGACACATAGACTCACACAGAGACTCATAGACTCACACAGAGACACATAGACTCACACAGAGACCCATAGACTCACATAGAGACCCACAGACTCACACAGAGACCCACAGACTCACACAGAGACCCACAGACTCGCACAGAAATCCACAGACTCACACATAGACCCATAGACTCACACAGAGACCCATAAACTCACACAGAGACCCATAGACTCACACAGAGACCCATAGACTTACACAGAGACCCACAGACTCACACAGAGACCCATAGACTCACACAGAGACCCACAGACTCACACAGAGACCCATAGACTCACACAGAGACCCATAGACTCACACAGAGACCCATAGACTCACACAGAGACCCATCGACTCACACAGAGACCCACAGACTCACACAGAGACCCATAGACTCACAAAGCGACCCATAGACTCACACAGAGATCTACAGACTCACACATAGACCCATAGACTCACACAGAGACCCATAAACTCACACAGAGACCCATAGACTCACACAGAGACCCATAGACTCACACAGAGACCCATTGACTCACACAGAGACCCATAGACTCGCACAGAGATCCACAGACTCACACATAGACCCATAGACTAACACAGAGACCCATAAACTCACACAGAGACCCATATACTCACACAGAGACCCACAGACTCGCACAGAGACCCATAGACTCACACAGCAGAGACCCATAGACTCACGCAGAGACCCATAGACTCATACATAGACCCACAGACTTGCACAGAGACCCACAGACTCGCACAGAGACCCATAGACTCACACAGCAGAGACCCATAGACTCTCGCAGAGACCCACAGATTCACACAGAGACACATAGACTCACACAGAGACCCATAGACTCACACAGAGACCCATAGACTCACACAGAGACACATAGACTCGCACAGAGACCCACAGACTCGCACAGAGACCCATAGACTCACACAGCAGAGACCCATAGACTCACGCAGAGACCCATAGACTCACACAGAGACCCACAGACTCGCACAGAGACCCACAGACTCGCACAGAGACCCATAGACTCACACAGCAGAGACCCATAGACTCACAGCAGAGTCCCATAGACTCACACAGAGACACATAGACTCACACAGAGACCCATAGACTCACACAGAGACCCATAGACTCACACAGAGACCCATAGACTCACACAGAGACACATAGACTCACACATAGACCCACAGACTCACACAGAGACCCACAGACTCACACAGAGACCCATAGACTCACACAGAGACCCATAGACTCACATAGAGACCCATTGACTCACACAGAGACCCATAGACTCACACAGAGACACATAGACTCACACAGAGACCCATAGACTCACACAGAGACTCATAGACCCACACAGAGACCCATAGACTCACACAGAGACCCATAAACTCACACAGAGACCCACAGACTCGCACAGAGACCCATAGACTCACACAGCAGAGACCCATAGACTCACAGCAGAGTCCCACAGACTCACACAGAGACACATAGACTCACACAGAGACCCATAGACTCACACAGAGACCCATAGACTCACACAGAGACCCATAGACTCACACAGAGACACGTAGACTCACACAGAGACTCATAGACTCACACAGAGACACATAGACTCACACAGAGACCCATAGACTCACATAGAGACCCACAGACTCACACAGAGACCCACAGACTCACACAGAGACCCACAGACTCGCACAGAAATCCACAGACTCACACATAGACCCATACACTCACACAGAGACCCATAAACTCACACAGAGACCCATAGACTCACACAGAGACCCATAGACGTACACAGAGACCCACAGACTCACACAGAGACCCATAGACTCACACAGAGACCCACAGACTCACACAGAGACCCATAGACTCACACAGAGACCCATAGACTCACACAGAGACCCATAGACTCACACAGAGACCCATCGACTCACACAGAGACCCACAGACTCACACAGAGACCCATAGACTCACAAAGCGACCCATAGACTCACACAGAGATCCACAGACTCACACATAGACCCATAGACTCACACAGAGACCCATAAACTCACACAGAGACCCATAGACTCACACAGAGACCCATAGACTCACACAGAGACCCATTGACTCACACAGAGACCCATAGACTCGCACAGAGATCCACAGACTCACACATAGACCCATAGACTAACACAGAGACCCATAAACTCACACAGAGACCCATATACTCACACAGAGACACATAGACTCAAACAGAGACCCATAGACTCACAGAGACCCACAGACTCACACAGAGACCCATAGACTCACACAGAGACCCACAGACTCACACAGAGACCCACAGACTCGCACAGAGATCCACAGACTCACACATAGACTCACACAGAGACCCATAAACTCACACAGAGACCCATAGACTCACACAGAGACCCATAGACTTACACAGCAACCCACAGACTCACACAGAGACCCATAGACTCACACAGAGACCCACAGACTCACACAGAGACCCATAGACTCACACAGAGACCCATAGACTCACACAGAGACCCACAGACTCGCACAGAGACCCACAGACTCGCACAGAGACCCATAGACTCACACAGCAGAGACCCATAGACTCACAGCAGAGTCCTACAGACTCACACAGAGACACATAGACTCACACAGAGACCCATAGACTCACACAGAGACCCATAGACTCACACAGAGACCCATAGACTCACACAGAGACACATAGACTCACACAGAGACTCATAGACTCACACAGAGACACATAGACTCACACAGAGACCCATAGACTCACATAGAGACCCACAGACTCACACAGAGACCCACAGACTCACACAGAGACCCACAGACTCGCACAGAAATCCACAGACTCACACATAGACCCATAGACTCACACAGAGACCCATAGACTCACACAGAGACCCATAGACTCACACAGAGACCCACAGACTCGCACAGAAATCCACAGACTCACACATAGACCCATAGACTCACACAGAGACCCATAGACTTACACAGAGACCCACAGACTCACACAGAGACCCATAGACTCACACAGAGACCCATAGACTTACACAGAGACCCACAGACTCACACAGAGACCCATAGACTCACACAGAGACCCACAGACTCACACAGAGACCCATAGACTCACACAGAGACCCATAGACTCACACAGCGACCCACAGACTCACACAGAGACCCATAGACTCACACAGAGACCCACAGACTCACACAGAGACCCATAGACTCACACAGAGACCCATAGACTCACACAGAGACCCACAGACTCGCACAGAGACCCACAGACTCGCACAGAGACCCATAGACTCACACAGCAGAGACCCATAGACTCACAGCAGAGTCCCACAGACTCACACAGAGACACATAGACTCACACAGAGACCCATAGACTCACACAGAGACCCATAGACTCACACAGAGACCCATAGACTCACACAGAGACACATAGACTCACACAGAGACTCATAGACTCACACAGAGACACATAGACTCACACAGAGACCCATAGACTCACATAGAGACCCACAGACTCACACAGAGACCCACAGACTCACACAGAGACCCACAGACTCGCACAGAAATCCACAGACTCACACATAGACCCATAGACTCACACAGAGACCCATAAACTCACACAGAGACCCATAGACTCACACAGAGACCCATAGACTTACACAGAGACCCACAGACTCACACAGAGACCCATAGACTCACACAGAGACCCACAGACTCACACAGAGACCCATAGACTCACACAGAGACCCATAGACTCACACAGAGACCCATAGACTCACACAGAGACCCATCGACTCACACAGAGACCCACAGACTCACACAGAGACCCATAGACTCACAAAGCGACCCATAGACTCACACAGAGATCTACAGACTCACACATAGACCCATAGACTCACACAGAGACCCATAAACTCACACAGAGACCCATAGACTCACACAGAGACCCATAGACTCACACAGAGACCCATTGACTCACACAGAGACCCATAGACTCGCACAGAGATCCACAGACTCACACATAGACCCATAGACTAACACAGAGACCCATAAACTCACACAGAGACCCATATACTCACACAGAGACCCACAGACTCGCACAGAGACCCATAGACTCACACAGCAGAGACCCATAGACTCACGCAGAGACCCATAGACTCATACATAGACCCACAGACTTGCACAGAGACCCACAGACTCGCACAGAGACCCATAGACTCACACAGCAGAGACCCATAGACTCACAGCAGAGACCCATAGACTCTCGCAGAGACCCACAGATTCACACAGAGACACATAGACTCACACAGAGACCCATAGACTCACACAGAGACCCATAGACTCACACAGAGACACATAGACTCGCACAGAGACCCACAGACTCGCACAGAGACCCATAGACTCACACAGCAGAGACCCATAGACTCACGCAGAGACCCATAGACTCACACAGAGACCCACAGACTCGCACAGAGACCCACAGACTCGCACAGAGACCCATAGACTCACACAGCAGAGACCCATAGACTCACAGCAGAGTCCCATAGACTCACACAGAGACACATAGACTCACACAGAGACCCATAGACTCACACAGAGACCCATAGACTCACACAGAGACCCATAGACTCACACAGAGACACATAGACTCACACATAGACCCACAGACTCACACAGAGACCCACAGACTCACACAGAGACCCATAGACTCACACAGAGACCCATAGACTCACATAGAGACCCATTGACTCACACAGAGACCCATAGACTCACACAGAGACACATAGACTCACACAGAGACCCATAGACTCACACAGAGACTCATAGACCCACACAGAGACCCATAGACTCACACAGAGACCCATAGACTCACACAGAGACCCACAGACTCACACAGAGACCCATAGACTCACACAGAGACCCATAGACTCACACAGAGACACGTAGACTCACACAGAGACCCATAGACTCACACAGAGACCCACAGACTCACACAGAAACCCATAGACTCGCACAGAGATCCACAGACTCACACATAGACCCATAGACTAACACAGAGACCCATAAACTCACACAGAGACCCATAGACTCACACAGAGACACATAGACTCACACAGAGACCCATAGACTCACACAGAGACCCACAGACTCACACAGAGACCCATAGACTCACACAGAGACCCACAGACTCACACAGAGATCCACAGACTCGCACAGAGATCCACAGACTCACACATAGACCCATAGACTCACACAGAGACCCATAAACTCACACAGAGACCCATAGACTCACACAGAGACCCATAGACTTACACAGAGACCCACAGACTCACACAGAGACCCATAGACTCACACAGAGACCCACAGACTCACACAGAGACCCATAGACTCACACAGAGACCCATAGACTCACACAGAGACCCATAGACTCACACAGAGACCCACATACTCACACAGAGACCCATAGACTCACACAGAGACCCATAGACTCACACAGAGACACATAGACTCACACAGAGACTCATAGACTCACACAGAGACACATAGACTCACACAGAGACCATAGACTCACACAGAGACCCATAGACTCACACAGAGACCCATAGACTCACACAGAGACCCATAGCCTCGCACAGAGATCCACAGACTCACACATAGACCCATAGACTAACACAGAGACCCATAAACTCACACAGAGACCCATATACTCAGACAGAGACACATAGACTCAAACAGAGACCCATAGACTCACAGAGACCCACAGACTCACACAGAGACCCATAGACTCACACAGAGACCCACAGACTCACACAGAGACCCACAGACTCGCACAGAGATCCACAGACTCACACATAGACTCACACAGAGACCCATAAACTCACACAGAGACCCATAGACTCACACAGAGACCCATAGACTTACACAGCGACCCACAGACTCACACAGAGACCCATAGACTCACACAGAGACCCACAGACTCACACAGAGACCCATAGACTCACACAGAGACCCATAGACTCACACAGAGACCCACAGACTCGCACAGAGACCCACAGACTCGCACAGAGACCCATAGACTCACACAGCAGAGACCCATAGACTCACAGCAGAGTCCCACAGACTCACACAGAGACACATAGACTCACACAGAGACCCATAGACTCACACAGAGACCCATAGACTCACACAGAGACCCATAGACTCACACAGAGACACGTAGACTCACACAGAGACTCATAGACTCACACAGAGACACATAGACTCACACAGAGACCCATAGACTCACATAGAGACCCACAAACTCACACAGAGACCCACAGACTCACACAGAGACCCACAGACTCGCACAGAAATCCACAGACTCACACATAGACCCATAGACTCACACAGAGACCCATAAACTCACACAGAGACCCATAGACTCACACAGAGACCCATAGACGTACACAGATACCCACAGACTCACACAGAGACCCATAGACTCACACAGAGACCCACAGACTCACACAGAGACCCATAGACTCACACAGAGACCCATAGACTCACACAGAGACCCATCGACTCACACAGAGACCCACAGACTCACACAGAGACCCATAGACTCACAAAGCGACCCATAGACTCACACAGAGATCCACAGACTCACACATAGACCCATAGACTCACACAGAGACCCATAAACTCACACAGAGACCCATAGACTCACACAGAGACCCATAGACTCACACAGAGACCCATTGACTCACACAGAGACCCATAGACTCGCACAGAGATCCACAGACTCACACATAGACCCATAGACTAACACAGAGACCCATAAACTCACACAGAGACCCATATACTCACACAGAGACACATAGACTCAAACAGAGACCCATAGACTCACAGAGACCCACAGACTCACACAGAGACCCATAGACTCACACAGAGACCCACAGACTCACACAGAGACCCACAGACTCGCACAGAGATCCACAGACTCACACATAGACTCACACAGAGACCCATAAACTCACACAGAGACCCATAGACTCACACAGAGACCCATAGACTTACACAGCGACCCACAGACTCACACAGAGACCCATAGACTCACACAGAGACCCACAGACTCACACAGAGACCCATAGACTCACACAGAGACCCATAGACTCACACAGAGACCCACAGACTCGCACAGAGACCCACAGACTCGCACAGAGACCCATAGACTCACACAGCAGAGACCCATAGACTCACAGCAGAGTCCTACAGACTCACACAGAGACACATAGACTCACACAGAGACCCATAGACTCACACAGAGACCCATAGACTCACACAGAGACCCATAGACTCACACAGAGACACATAGACTCACACAGAGACTCATAGACTCACACAGAGAAACATAGACTCACACAGAGACCCATAGACTCACATAGAGACCCACAGACTCACACAGAGACCCACAGACTCACACAGAGACCCACAGACTCGCACAGAAATCCACAGACTCACACATAGACCCATAGACTCACACAGAGACCCATAAACTCACACAGAGACCCATAGACTCACACAGAGACCCATAGACTTACACAGAGACCCACAGACTCACACAGAGACCCATAGACTCACACAGAGACCCACAGACTCACACAGAGACCCATAGACTCACACAGAGACCCATAGACTCACACAGCGACCCACAGACTCACACAGAGACCCATAGACTCACACAGAGACCCACAGATTCACACAGAGACCCATAGACTCACACAGAGACCCATAGACTCACACAGAGACCCACAGACTCGCACAGAGACCCACAGACTCGCACAGAGACCCATAGACTCACACAGCAGAGACCCATAGACTCACAGCAGAGTCCCACAGACTCACACAGAGACACATAGACTCACACAGAGACCCATAGACTCACACAGAGACCCATAGACTCACACAGAGACCCATAGACTCACACAGAGACACATAGACTCACACAGAGACTCATAGACTCACACAGAGACACATAGACTCACACAGAGACCCATAGACTCACATAGAGACCCACAGACTCACACAGAGACCCACAGACTCACACAGAGACCCACAGACTCGCACAGAAATCCACAGACTCACACATAGACCCATAGACTCACACAGAGACCCATAAACTCACACAGAGACCCATAGACTCACACAGAGACCCATAGACTTACACAGAGACCCACAGACTCACACAGAGACCCATAGACTCACACAGAGACCCACAGACTCACACAGAGACCCATAGACTCACACAGAGACCCATAGACTCACACAGAGACCCATAGACTCACACAGAGACCCATCGACTCTCACAGAGACCCACAGACTCACACAGAGACCCATAGACTCACAAAGCGACCCATAGACTCACACAGAGATCTACAGACTCACACATAGACCCATAGACTCACACAGAGACCCATAAACTCACACAGAGACCCATAGACTCACACAGAGACCCATAGACTCACACAGAGACCCATTGACTCACACAGAGACCCATAGACTCGCACAGAGATCCACAGACTCACACATAGACCCATAGACTAACACAGAGACCCATAAACTCACACAGAGACCCATATACTCACACAGAGACACATAGACTCAAACAGAGACCCATAGACTCACAGAGACCCACAGACTCACACAGAGACCCATAGACTCACACAGAGACCCACAGACTCACACAGAGACCCACAGACTCGCACAGAGATCCACAGACTCACACATAGACTCACACAGAGACCCATAAACTCACACAGAGACCCATAGACTCACACAGAGACCCATAGACTTACACAGCGACCCACAGACTCACACAGAGACCCATAGACTCACACAGAGACCCACAGACTCACACAGAGACCCATAGACTCACACAGAGACCCATAGACTCACACAGAGACCCACAGACTCGCACAGAGACCCACAGACTCGCACAGAGACCCATAGACTCACACAGAGACACATAGACTCACACAGAGACTCATAGACTCACACAGAGACACATAGACTCACACAGAGACCCATAGACTCACATAGAGACCCACAGACTCACACAGAGACCCACAGACTCACACAGAGACCCACAGACTCGCACAGAAATCCACAGACTCACACATAGACCCATAGACTCACACAGAGACCCATAAACTCACACAGAGACCCATAGACTCACACAGAGACCCATAGACTTACACAGAGACCCACAGACTCACACAGAGGCCCATAGACTCACACAGAGACCCACAGACTCACACAGAGACCCATAGACTCACACAGAGACCCATAGACTCACACAGAGACCCATAGACTCACACAGAGACCCATCGACTCACACAGAGACCCACAGACTCACACAGAGACCCATAGACTCACAAAGCGACCCATAGACTCACACAGAGATCCACAGACTCACACATAGACCCATAGATTCACACAAAGACCCATAAACTCACACAGAGACCCATAGACTCACACAGAGTCACATAGACTCACACAGAGACCCATAGACTCACACAGAGACCCATAGACTCACACAGAGACCCATAGATTCACGCAGAGACACATAGACTCACACAGAGACCCAGAGACTCACACAGAGACCCATAAACTCACACAGAGACCCACAGACTCACACAGAGACCCATAGACTCACACAGAGACACATAGACTCACACACAGACCCATAGACTCACACAGAGACACATAGACTCACACAGAGACCCATAGACTCACACAGAGACCCACAGACTCACACAGAGACCCATAGACTCACACAGAGACCCACAGACTCACACAGAGACCCACAGACTCGCACAGAGATCCACAGACTCACACAGAGACCCATAGACTAACACAGAGACCCATAAACTCACACAGAGACCCATAGATTCACACAGAGACCCAGAGACTCCCACAGAGACCCATAGACTCACACAGAGACCCATAGACTCACACAGAGACACATAGACTCACACAGAGACCCATAGACTCACACAGAGACACATAGACTCACACAGAGACCCATAGACTCACACAGAGACACATAGACTCACACAGAGGCCCATAGACTCACACAGAGACCCACAGACTCACACGGAGAACCACAGACTCACACAGAGACCCACAGACTCACACAGACACCCACAGACTCGCACAGAGATCCACAGACTCACACATAGACTCACACAGAGACCCATAAACTCACACAGAGACCCATAGACTCACACAGAGACCCATAGACTTACACAGTGACCCACAGACTCACACAGAGACCCATAGACTCACACAGAGACCCACAGACTCACACAGAGGCCCATAGACTCACACAGAGACCCATAGACTCACACAGAGACCCACAGACTCGCACAGAGACCCACAGACTCGCACAGAGACCCATAGACTCACACAGCAGAGACCCATAGACTCACAGCAGAGTCCCACAGACTCACACAGAGACACATAGACTCACACAGAGACCCATAGACTCACACAGAGACCCATAGACTCACACAGAGACCCATAGACTCACACAGAGACACATAGACTCACACAGAGACTCATAGACTCACACAGAGACACATAGACTCACACAGAGACCCATAGACTCACACAGAGACCCACAGACTCACACAGAGACCCATAGACTCACACAGAGACCCATAGACTCACACAGAGACCCACAGACTCGCACAGAGACCCACAGACTCGCACAGAGACCCATAGACTCACACAGCAGAGACCCATAGACTCACAGCAGAGTCCCACAGACTCACACAGAGACACATAGACTCACACAGAGACCCATAGACTCACACAGAGACCCATAGACTCACACAGAGACCCATAGACTCACACAGAGACACATAGACTCACACAGAGACTCATAGACTCACACAGAGACACATAGACTCACACAGAGACCCATAGACTCACATAGAGACCCACAGACTCACACAGAGACCCACAGACTCACACAGAGACCCACAGACTCGCACAGAAATCCACAGACTCACACATAGACCCATAGACTCACACAGAGACCCATAAACTCACACAGAGACCCATAGACTCACACAGAGACCCATAGACTTACACAGAGACCCACAGACTCACACAGAGACCCATAGACTCACACAGAGACCCACAGACTCACACAGAGACCCATAGACTCACACAGAGACCCATAGACTCACACAGAGACCCATAGACTCACACAGAGACCCATCGACTCACACAGAGACCCACAGACTCACACAGAGACCCATAGACTCACAAAGCGACCCATAGACTCACACAGAGATCTACAGACTCACACATAGACCCATAGACTCACACAGAGACCCATAAACTCACACAGAGACCCATAGACTCACACAGAGACCCATAGACTCACACAGAGACCCATTGACTCACACAGAGACCCACAGACTCGCACAGAGATCCACAGACTCACACATAGACCCATAGACTAACACAGAGACCCATAAACTCACACAGAGACCCATATACTCACACAGAGACACATAGACTCAAACAGAGACCCATAGACTCACAGAGACCCACAGACTCACACAGAGACCCATAGACTCACACAGAGACCCACAGACTCACACAGAGACCCACAGACTCGCACAGAGATCCACAGACTCACACATAGACTCACACAGAGACCCATAAACTCACACAGAGACCCATAGACTCACACAGAGACCCATAGACTTACACAGCGACCCACAGACTCACACAGAGACCCATAGACTCACACAGAGACCCACAGACTCACACAGAGACCCATAGACTCACACAGAGACCCATAGACTCACACAGAGACCCACAGACTCGCACAGAGACCCACAGACTCGCACAGAGACCCATAGACTCACACAGAGACACATAGACTCACACAGAGACCCATAGACTCACACAGAGACACATAGACTCACACAGAGACCCATAGACTCACATAGAGACCCACAGACTCACACAGAGACCCACAGACTCACACAGAGACCCACAGACTCGCACAGAAATCCACAGACTCACACATAGACCCATAGACTCACACAGAGACCCATAAACTCACACAGAGACCCATAGACTCACACAGAGACCCATAGACTCCCACAGAGACCCACAGACTCACACGGAGAACCACAGACTCACACAGAGACCCACAGACTCACACAGACACCCACAGACTCGCACAGAGATCCACAGACTCACACATAGACTCACACAGAGACCCATAAACTCACACAGAGACCCATAGACTCACACAGAGGCCCATAGACTTACACAGTGACCCACAGACTCACACAGAGACCCATAGACTCACACAGAGACCCACAGACTCACACAGAGACCCATAGACTCACACAGAGACCCATAGACTCACACAGAGACCCACAGACTCGCACAGAGACCCACAGACTCGCACAGAGACCCATAGACTCACACAGCAGAGACCCATAGACTCACAGCAGAGTCCCACAGACTCACACAGAGACACATAGACTCACACAGAGACCCATAGACTCACACAGAGACCCATAGACTCACACAGAGACCCATAGACTCACACAGAGACACATAGACTCACACAGAGACTCATAGACTCACACAGAGACACATAGACTCACACAGAGACCCATAGACTCACACAGAGACCCACAGACTCACACAGAGACCCATAGACTCACACAGAGACCCATAGACTCACACAGAGACCCACAGACTCGCACAGAGACCCACAGACTCGCACAGAGACCCATAGACTCACACAGCAGAGACCCATAGACTCACAGCAGAGTCCCACAGACTCACACAGAGACACATAGACTCACACAGAGACCCATAGACTCACACAGAGACCCATAGACTCACACAGAGACCCATAGACTCACACAGAGACACATAGACTCACACAGAGACTCATAGACTCACACAGAGACACATAGACTCACACAGAGACCCATAGACTCACATAGAGACCCACAGACTCACACAGAGACCCACAGACTCACACAGAGACCCACAGACTCGCACAGAAATCCACAGACTTACACATAGACCCATAGACTCACACAGAGACCCATAAACTCACACAGAGACCCATAGACTCACACAGAGACCCATAGACTTACACAGAGACCCACAGACTCACACAGAGACCCATAGACTCACACAGAGACCCACAGACTCACACAGAGACCCATAGACTCACACAGAGACCCATAGACTCACACAGAGACCCATAGACTCACACAGAGACCCATCGACTCACACAGAGACCCACAGACTCACACAGAGACCCATAGACTCACAAAGCGACCCATAGACTCACACAGAGATCTACAGACTCACACATAGACCCATAGACTCACACAGAGACCCATAAACTCACACAGAGACCCATAGACTCACACAGAGACCCAAAGACTCACACAGAGACCCATTGACTCACACAGAGACCCACAGACTCGCACAGAGATCCACAGACTCACACATAGACCCATAGACTAACACAGAGACCCATAAACTCACACAGAGACCCATATACTCACACAGAGACACATAGACTCAAACAGAGACCCATAGACTCACAGAGACCCACAGACTCACACAGAGACCCATAGACTCACACAGAGACCCACAGACTCACACAGAGACCCACAGACTCGCACAGAGATCCACAGACTCACACATAGACTCACACAGAGACCCATAAACTCACACAGAGACCCATAGACTCACACAGAGACCCATAGACTTACACAGCGACCCACAGACTCACACAGAGACCCATAGACTCACACAGAGACCCACAGACTCACACAGAGACCCATAGACTCACACAGAGACCCACAGACTCACACGGAGAACCACAGACTCACACAGAGACCCACAGACTCACACAGACACCCACAGACTCGCACAGAGATCCACAGACTCACACATAGACTCACACAGAGACCCATAGACTCACACAGAGACACATAGACTCACACAGAGACTCATAGACTCACACAGAGACACATAGACTCACACAGAGACCCATAGACTCACATAGAGACCCACAGACTCACACAGATACCCACAGACTCACACAGAGACCCACAGACTCGCACAGAAATCCACAGACTCACACATAGACCCATAGACTCACACAGAGACCCATAAACTCACACAGAGACCCATAGACTCACACAGAGACCCATAGACTTACACAGAGACCCACAGACTCACACAGAGACCCATAGACTCACACAGAGACCCACAGACTCACACAGAGACCCATAGACTCACACAGAGACCCATAGACTCACACAGAGACCCATCGACTCACACAGAGAACCACAGACTCACACAGAGACCCATAGACTCACAAAGCGACCCATAGACTCACACAGAGATCCACAGACTCACACATAGACCCATAGACTCACACAGAGACCCATAAACTCACACAGAGACCCATAGACTCACACAGAGACCCATAGACTCACACAGAGACCCATAGACTCGCACAGAGATCCACAGACTCACACATAGACCCATAGACTAACATAGAGACCCATAAACTCACACAGAGACCCATATACTCACACAGAGACACATAGACTCAAACAGAGACCCATAGACTCACAGAGACCCACAGACTCACACAGAGACCCATAGACTCACACAGAGACCCACAGACTCACACAGAAACCCACAGACTCGCACAGAGATCCACAGACTCACACATAGACTCACACAGAGACCCATAAACTCACACAGAGACCCATCGACTCACACAGAGACCCATAGACTTACACAGCGACCCACAGACTCACACAGAGACCCATAGACTCACACAGAGACCCACAGACTCACACAGAGACCCATAGACTCACACAGAGACCCATAGACTCACACAGAGACCCACAGACTCGCACAGAGACCCACAGACTCGCACAGAGACCCATAGACTCACACAGCAGAGACCCATAGACTCACAGCAGAGTCCCACAGACTCACACAGAGACCCATAGACTCACACAGAGTCCCATAGACTCACATAGAGACCCACAGACTCACACAGAGACCCACAGACTCACACAGAGACCCACAGACTAGCACAGAAATCCACAGACTCACACATAGACCCATAGACTCACACAGAGACCCATAAACTCACACAGAGACCCATAGACTCACACAGAGACCCATAGACTTACACAGAGACCCACAGACTCACACAGAGACCCATAGACTCACACAGAGGCCCACAGACTCACACAGAGACCCATAGACTCACACAGAGACCCATAGACTCACACAGAGACCCATAGACTCACACAGAGACCCATCGACTCACACAGAGACCCACAGACTCACACAGAGACCCATAGACTCACAAAGCGACCCATAGACTCACACAGAGATCCACAGACTCACACATAGACCCATAGACTCACACAGAGACCCATAAACTCACACAGAGACCCATAGACTCACACAGAGACACATAGACTCACACAGAGACCTACAGACTCACACAGAGACACATAGACTCACACAGAGACCCATAGACTCACACAGAGACCCATAGACTCACACAGAGACACATAGACTCACACAGAGACACATAGACTCACACAGAGACGCATAGACTCACACAGAGACCCATAGACTCACACAGAGACCCACAGACTCACACAGAGACCCACAGACTCACACAGAGACCCATAGACTCACAGAGACCCACAGACTCACACAGAGACCCATAGACTCACACAGAGACCCACAGACTCACACAGAAACCCACAGACTCGCACAGAGTTCCACAGACTCACACATAGACTCACACAGAGACCCATAAACTCACACAGAGACCCATAGACTCACACAGAGACCCATAGACTTACACAGCGACCCACAGACTCACACAGAGACCCATAGACTCACACAGAGACCCACAGACTCACACAGAGACCCATAGACTCACACAGAGACCCATAGACTCACACAGAGACCCACAGACTCGCACAGAGACCCACAGACTCGCACAGAGACCCATAGACTCACACAGCAGAGACTCATAGACTCACAGCAGAGTCCCACAGACTCACACAGAGACCCATAGACTCACACAGAGACCCATAGACTCACACAGAGACCCATAGACTCACACAGAGACCCACAGACTCACACAGAGACCCATAGACTCACAAAGCGACCCATAGACTCACACAGAGATCCACAGACTCACACAGAGACCCACAGACTCGCACAGAAATCCACAGACTCACACATAGACCCATAGACTCACACAGAGACCCATAAACTCACACAGAGACCCATAGACTCACACAGAGACCCATAGACTTACACAGAGACCCACAGACTCACACAGAGACCCATAGACTCACACAGAGACCCACAGACTCACACAGAGACCCATAGACTCACACAGAGACCCATAGACTCACACAGAGACCCATCGACTCACACAGAGAACCACAGACTCACACAGAGACCCATAGACTCACAAAGCGACCCATAGACTCACACAGAGATCCACAGACTCACACATAGACCCATAGACTCACACAGAGACCCATAAACTCACACAGAGACCCATAGACTCACACAGAGACCCATAGACTCACACAGAGACCCATAGACTCGCACAGAGATCCACAGACTCACACATAGACCCATAGACTAACATAGAGACCCATAAACTCACACAGAGACCCATATACTCACACAGAGACACATAGACTCAAACAGAGACCCATAGACTCACAGAGACCCACAGACTCACACAGAGACCCATAGACTCACACAGAGACCCACAGACTCACACAGAAACCCACAGACTCGCACAGAGATCCACAGACTCACACATAGACTCACACAGAGACCCATAAACTCACACAGAGACCCATAGACTCACACAGAGACCCATAGACTTACACAGCGACCCACAGACTCACACAGAGACCCATAGACTCACACAGAGACCCACAGACTCACACAGAGACCCATAGACTCACAGAGAGACCCATAGACTCACACAGAGACCCACAGACTCGCACAGAGACCCACAGACTCGCACAGAGACCCATAGACTCACACAGCAGAGACCCATAGACTCACAGCAGAGTCCCACAGACTCACACAGAGACCCATAGACTCACACAGAGTCCCATAGACTCACATAGAGACCCACAGACTCACACAGAGACCCACAGACTCACACAGAGACCCACAGACTAGCACAGAAATCCACAGACTCACACATAGACCCATAGACTCACACAGAGACCCATAAACTCACACAGAGACCCATAGACTCACACAGAGACCCATAGACTTACACAGAGACCCACAGACGCACACAGAGACCCATAGACTCACACAGAGGCCCACAGACTCACACAGAGACCCATAGACTCACACAGAGACCCATAGACTCACACAGAGACCCATAGACTCACACAGAGACCCACAGACTCACACAGAGACCCATAGACTCACAAAGCGACCCATAGACTCACACAGAGATCCACAGACTCACACATAGACCCATAGACTCACACAGAGACCCATAAACTCACACAGAGACCCATAGACTCACACAGAGACACATAGACTCACACAGAGACCTACAGACTCACACAGAGACACATAGACTCACACAGAGACCCATAGACTCACACAGAGACCCATAGACTCACACAGAGACACATAGACTCACACAGAGACACATAGACTCACACAGAGACGCATAGACTCACACAGAGACCCATAGACTCACACAGAGACCCACAGACTCACACAGAGACCCACAGACTCACACAGAGACCCATAGACTCACAGAGACCCACAGACTCACACAGAGACCCATAGACTCACACAGAGACCCACAGACTCATACAGAAACCCACAGACTCGCACAGAGTTCCACAGACTCACACATAGACTCACACAGAGACCCATAAACTCACACAGAGACCCATAGACTCACACAGAGACCCATAGACTTACACAGCGACCCACAGACTCACACAGAGACCCATAGACTCACACAGAGACCCACAGACTCACACAGAGACCCATAGACTCATACAGAGACCCATAGACTCACACAGAGACCCACAGACTCGCACAGAGACCCACAGACTCGCACAGAGACCCATAGACTCACACAGCAGAGACTCATAGACTCACAGCAGAGTCCCACAGACTCACACAGAGACCCATAGACTCACACAGAGACCCATAGACTCACATAGAGACCCACAGACTCACACAGACACCCACAGACTCACACAGAGACCCACAGACTCGCACAGAAATCCACAGACTCACACATAGACCCATAGACTCACACAGAGACCCATAAACTCACACAGAGACCCATAGACTCACACAGAGACCCATAGACTTACACAGAGACCCACAGACTCACACAGAGACCCATAGACTCACACAGAGACCCATAGACTCACACAGAGACCCATAGACTCACACAGAGACCCATAGACTCACACAGAGACCCACAGACTCACACAGAGACCCATAGACTCACAAAGCGACCCATAGACTCACACAGAGATCCACAGACTCACACATAGACCCATAGACTCACACAGAGACCCATAAACTCACACAGAGACCCATAGACTCACACAGAGACACATAGACTCACACAGAGACCCATAGACTCACACAGAGACCCATAGACTCACACAGAGACCCATAGATTCACGCAGAGACACATAGACTCACACAGAGACCCACAGACTCACACAGAGACCCATAGACTCACACAGAGACCCACAGACTCACACAGAGACCCATAGACTCACACAGAGACACATAGACTCACACAGAGACCCATAGACTCACACAGAGACACATAGACTCACACAGAGACCCATAGACTCAAACAGAGACCCCACAGACTCACACAGAGACCCATAGACTCACACAGAGACCCACAGACTCACACAGAGACCCACATACTCGCACAGAGACCCATAGACTAACACAGAGACCCATAAACTCACACAGAGACCCATAGATTCACACAGAGACCCATAGACTCACACAGAGACCCATAGACTCACACAGAGACACATAGACTCACACAGAGACCCATAGACTCACACAGAGACACATAGACTCATACAGAGACCCATAGACTCACACAGAGACACATAGACTCACACAGAGACTCATAGACTCACACAGAGACACATAGACTCACACAGAGACCCATAGACTCACATAGAGACCCACAGACTCACACAGAGACCCACAGACTCACACAGAGACCCACAGACTCGCACAGAAATCCACAGACTCACACATATACCCATAGACTCACACAGAGACCCATAAACTCACACAGAGACCCATAGACTCACACAGAGACCCATAGACTTACACAGAGACCCACAGACTCACACAGAGACCCATAGACTCACACAGAGACCCACAGACTCACACAGAGACCCATAGACTCACACAGAGACCCATAGACTCACACAGAGACCCATAGACTCACACAGAGACCCATCGACTCACACAGAGAACCACAGACTCACACAGAGACCCATAGACTCACAAAGCGACCCATAGACTCACACAGAGATCCACAGACTCACACATAGACCCATAGACTCACACAGAGACCCATAAACTCACACAGAGACCCATAGACTCACACAGAGACCCATAGACTCACACAGAGACCCATTGACTCACACAGAGACCCATAGACTCGCACAGAGATCCACAGACTCACACATAGACCCATAGACTAACACAGAGACCCATAATACTCACACAGAGACCCATATACTCACACAGAGACACATAGACTCAAACAGAGACCCATTGACTCACAGAGACCCACAGACTCACACAGAGACCCATAGACTCACACAGAGACCCACAGACTCACACAGAAACCCACAGACTCGCACAGAGATCCACAGACTCACACATAGACTCACACAGAGACCCATAAACTCACACAGAGACCCATAGACTCACACAGAGACCCATAGACTTACACAGCGACCCACAGACTCACACAGAGACCCATAGACTCACACAGAGACCCACAGACTCACACAGAGACCCATAGACTCACACAGAGACCCATAGACTCACACAGAGACCCACAGACTCGCACAGAGACCCACAGACTCGCACAGAGACCCATAGACTCACACAGCAGAGACCCATAGACTCACAGCAGAGTCCCACAGACTCACACAGAGACCCATAGACTCACACAGAGACCCATAGACTCACATAGAGACCCACAGACTCACACAGAGACCCACAGACTCACACAGAGACCCACAGACTCGCACAGAAATCCACAGACTCACACATAGACCCATAGACTCACACAGAGGCCCATAAACTCACACAGAGACCCATAGACTCACACAGAGACCCATAGACTTACACAGAGACCCACAGACTCACACAGAGACCCATAGACTCACACAGAGACCCACAGACTCACACAGAGACCCATAGACTCACACAGAGACCCATAGACTCACACAGAGACCCATAGACTCACACAGAGACCCATCGACTCACACAGAGACCCACAGACTCACACAGAGACCCATAGAATCACAAAGCGACCCATAGACTCACACAGAGATCCACAGACTCACACATAGACCCATAGACTCACACAGAGACCCATAAACTCACACAGAGACCCATAGACTCACACAGAGACACATAGACTCACACAGAGACCCATAGACTCACACAGAGACCCATAGACTCACACAGAGACCCATAGATTCACGCAGAGACACATAGACTCACACAGAGACCCACACACTCACACAGAGACCCATAGACTCACACAGAGACCCACAGACTCACACAGAGACCCATAGACTCACACAGAGACACATAGACTCACACAGAGACCCATAGACTCACACAGAGACACATAGACTCACACAGAGACCCATAGACTCACACAGAGACCCACAGACTCACACCGAGACCCATAGACTCACACAGAGACCCACAGACTCACACAGAGACCCACAGACTCGCACAGAGATCCACAGACTCACACAGAGACCCATAGACTAACACAGAGACCCATAAACTCACACAGAGACCCATAGATTCAACATAGACTCACACAGAGACCCATAGACTCACACAGAGACCCATAGACTCACACAGAGACCCATAGACTCACACAGAGACCCACAGACTCACACAGAGACCCATAGACTCACAAAGCGACCCATAGACTCACACAGAGATCCACAGACTCACACATAGACCCATAGACTCACACAGAGACCCATAAACTCACACAGAGACCCATAGACTCACACAGAGACACATAGACTCACACAGAGACCCATAGACTCACACAGAGACCCATAGACTCACACAGAGACCCATAGATTCACGCAGAGACACATAGACTCACACAGAGACCCACAGACTCACACAGAGACCCATAGACTCACACAGAGACCCACAGACTCACACAGAGACCCATAGACTCACACAGAGACACATAGACTCACACAGAGACCCATAGACTCACACAGAGACACATAGACTCACACAGAGACCCATAGACTCACACAGAGACCCCACAGACTCACACAGAGACCCATAGACTCACACAGAGACCCACAGACTCACACAGAGACCCACATACTCGCACAGAGACCCATAGACTAACACAGAGACCCATAAACTCACACAGAGACCCATAGATTCACACAGAGACCCATAGACTCACACAGAGACCCATAGACTCACACAGAGACACATAGACTCACACAGAGACCCATAGACTCACACAGAGACACATAGACTCATACAGAGACCCATAGACTCACACAGAGACACATAGACTCACACAGAGACTCATAGACTCACACAGAGACACATAGACTCACACAGAGACCCATAGACTCACATAGAGACCCACAGACTCACACAGAGACCCACAGACTCACACAGAGACCCACAGACTCGCACAGAAATCCACAGACTCACACATATACCCATAGACTCACACAGAGACCCATAAACTCACACAGAGACCCATAGACTCACACAGAGACCCATAGACTTACACAGAGACCCACAGACTCACACAGAGACCCATAGACTCACACAGAGACCCACAGACTCACACAGAGACCGATAGACTCACACAGAGACCCATAGACTCACACAGAGACCCATAGACTCACACAGAGACCCATCGACTCACACAGAGAACCACAGACTCACACAGAGACCCATAGACTCACAAAGCGACCCATAGACTCACACAGAGATCCACAGACTCACACATAGACCCATAGACTCACACAGAGACCCATAAACTCACACAGAGACCCATAGACTCACACAGAGACCCATAGACTCACACAGAGACCCATTGACTCACACAGAGACCCATAGACTCGCACAGAGATCCACAGACTCACACATAGACCCATAGACTAACACAGAGACCCATAATACTCACACAGAGACCCATATACTCACACAGAGACACATAGACTCAAACAGAGACCCATTGACTCACAGAGACCCACAGACTCACACAGAGACCCATAGACTCACACAGAGACCCACAGACTCACACAGAAACCCACAGACTCGCACAGAGATCCACAGACTCACACATAGACTCACACAGAGACCCATAAACTCACACAGAGACCCATAGACTCACACAGAGACCCATAGACTTACACAGCGACCCACAGACTCACACAGAGACCCATAGACTCACACAGAGACCCACAGACTCACACAGAGACCCATAGACTCACACAGAGACCCATAGACTCACACAGAGACCCACAGACTCGCACAGAGACCCACAGACTCGCACAGAGACCCATAGACTCACACAGCAGAGACCCATAGACTCACAGCAGAGTCCCACAGACTCACACAGAGACCCATAGACTCACACAGAGACCCATAGACTCACATAGAGACCCACAGACTCACACAGAGACCCACAGACTCACACAGAGACCCACAGACTCGCACAGAAATCCACAGACTCACACATAGACCCATAGACTCACACAGAGGCCCATAAACTCACACAGAGACCCATAGACTCACACAGAGACCCATAGACTTACACAGAGACCCACAGACTCACACAGAGACCCATAGACTCACACAGAGACCCACAGACTCACACAGAGACCCATAGACTCACACAGAGACCCATAGACTCACACAGAGACCCATAGACTCACACAGAGACCCATCGACTCACACAGAGACCCACAGACTCACACAGAGACCCATAGAATCACAAAGCGACCCATAGACTCACACAGAGATCCACAGACTCACACATAGACCCATAGACTCACACAGAGACCCATAAACTCACACAGAGACCCATAGACTCGCACAGAGACACATAGACTCACACAGAGACCCATAGACTCACACAGAGACCCATAGACTCACACAGAGACCCATAGATTCACGCAGAGACACATAGACTCACACAGAGACCCACACACTCACACAGAGACCCATAGACTCACACAGAGACCCACAGACTCACACAGAGACCCATAGACTCACACAGAGACACATAGACTCACACAGAGACCCATAGACTCACACAGAGACACATAGACTCACACAGAGACCCATAGACTCACACAGAGACCCACAGACTCACACAGAGACCCATAGACTCACACAGAGACCCACAGACTCACACAGAGACCCACAGACTCGCACAGAGATCCACAGACTCACACAGAGACCCATAGACTAACACAGAGACCCATAAACTCACACAGAGACCCATAGATTCAACATAGACTCGCACAGAGACCCACAGACTCGCACAGAGACCCATAGACTCACACAGCAGAGACCCATAGACTCACGCAGAGACCCATAGACTCACACAGAGACCCACAGACTCGCACAGAGACCCACAGACTCGCACAGAGACCCATAGACTCACACAGCAGAGACCCATAGACTCACACAGAGACCCATAGACTCACACAGAGACACATAGACTCACACAGAGACCCATAGACTCACACAGAGACACATAGACTCACACAGAGACCCATAGACTCACACAGAGACACATAGACTCACACAGAGACCCATAGACTCACACAGAGACACATAGACTCACACAGAGACCCATAGACTCACACAGAGACCCACAGACTCACACAGAGACCCACAGACTCACACAGAGACCCACAGACACACAAAGAGACCCACAGACTCACACAGACACCCACAGACTCGCACAGAGACCCATAGACTCACACAGCAGAGACCCATAGACTCACAGCAGAGTCCCACAGACTCACACAGAGACCCATAGACTCACACAGAGACCCATAGACTCACATAGAGACCCACAGACTCACACAGAGACCCACAGACTCACACAGAGACCCACAGACTCGCACAGAAATCCACAGACTCACACATAGACCCATAAACTCACACAGAGACCCATAGACTCACACAGAGACCCATAGACTTACACAGAGACCCACAGACTCACACAGAGACCCATAGACTCACACAGAGTGCCACAGACTCACACAGAGACCCATAGACTCACACAGAGACCCATAGACTCACACAGAGACCCATAGACTCACACAGAGACCCATAGATTCACGCAGAGACACATAGACTCACACAGAGACCCACAGACTCACACAGAGACCCATAGACTCACACAGAGACCCACAAACTCACACAGAGACCCATAGACTCACACAGAGACACATAGACTCACACAGAGACCCATAGACTCACACAGAGACACATAGACTCACACAGAGACCCATAGACTCACACAGAGACCCAAAGACTCACACAGAGACCCATAGACTCACACAGAGACCCACAGACTCACACAGAGACCCACAGACTCGCACAGAGATCCACAGACTCACACAGAGACCCATAGACTAACACAGAGACCCATAAACTCACACAGAGACCCATAGATTCACACAGAGACCCATTGACTCACACAGAGACCCATAGACTCACACAGAGACACATAGACTCACACAGAGACCCATAGACTCACACAGAGACACATAGACTCACACAGAGACCCATAGACTCACACAGAGACCCACAGACTCACACAGAGATCCCATAGACTCACACAGACACCCACAGACTCACACAGAGACCCATAGACTCACACAGAGACCCATAGACTCACACAGAGACCCATAGACTCACACAGAGACCCATCGACTCACACAGAGAACCACAGACTCACACAGAGACCCATAGACTCACAAAGCGACCCATAGACTCACACAGAGATCCACAGACTCACACATAGACCCATAGACTCACACAGAGACCCATAAACTCACACAGAGACCCATAGACTCACACAGAGAACCATAGACTCACACAGAGACCCATTGACTCACACAGAGACCCATAGACTCGCACAGAGATCCACAGACTCACACATAGACCCATAGACTAACACAGAGACCCATAAACTCACACAGAGACCCATATACTCACACAGAGACACATAGACTCAAACAGAGACCCATAGACTCACAGAGACCCACAGACTCACACAGAGACCCATAGACTCACACAGATACCCACAGACTCACACAGAAACCCACAGACTCGCACAGAGATCCACAGACTCACACATAGACTCACACAGAGACCCATAAACTCACACAGAGACCATAGACTCACACAGAGATCCATAGACTTACACAGCGACCCACAGACTCACACAGAGACCCATAGACTCACACAGAGACCCACAGACTCACACAGAGACCCATAGACTAACACAGAGACCCATAAACTCACACAGAGACCCATAGATTCACACAGAGACCCATAGACTCACACAGAGACCCATAGACTCACACAGAGACATATAGACTCACACAGAGACCCATAGACTCACACAGAGACACATAGACTCACACAGAGACCCATAGACTCACACAGAGACCCATAGACTCACATAGAGACCCACAGACTCACACAGAGACCCATAGACTCACACAGAGACCCACAGACTCACACAGAGACCCATAGACTCATACAGAGACCCATAGACTCACACAGAGACCCACAGACTCGCACAGAGACCCACAGACTCGCACAGAGACCCATAGACTCACACAGCAGAGACTCATAGACTCACAGCAGAGTCCCACAGACTCACACAGAGACCCATAGACTCACACAGAGACCCATAGACTCACATAGAGACCCACAGACTCACACAGACACCCACAGACTCACACAGAGACCCACAGACTCGCACAGAAATCCACAGACTCACACATAGACCCATAGACTCACACAGAGACCCATAAACTCACACAGAGACCCATAGACTCACACAGAGACCCATAGACTTACACAGAGACCCACAGACTCACACAGAGACCCATAGACTCACACAGAGACCCATAGACTCACACAGAGACCCATAGACTCACACAGAGACCCATAGACTCACACAGAGACCCACAGACTCACACAGAGACCCATAGACTCACAAAGCGACCCATAGACTCACACAGAGATCCACAGACTCACACATAGACCCATAGACTCACACAGAGACCCATAAACTCACACAGAGACCCATAGACTCACACAGAGACACATAGACTCACACAGAGACCCATAGACTCACACAGAGACCCATAGACTCACACAGAGACCCATAGATTCACGCAGAGACACATAGACTCACACAGAGACCCACAGACTCACACAGAGACCCATAGACTCACACAGAGACCCACAGACTCACACAGAGACCCATAGACTCACACAGAGACACATAGACTCACACAGAGACCCATAGACTCACACAGAGACACATAGACTCACACAGAGACCCATAGACTCAAACAGAGACCCCACAGACTCACACAGAGACCCATAGACTCACACAGAGACCCACAGACTCACACAGAGACCCACATACTCGCACAGAGACCCATAGACTAACACAGAGACCCATAAACTCACACAGAGACCCATAGATTCACACAGAGACCCATAGACTCACACAGAGACCCATAGACTCACACAGAGACACATAGACTCACACAGAGACCCATAGACTCACACAGAGACACATAGACTCATACAGAGACCCATAGACTCACACAGAGACACATAGACTCACACAGAGACTCATAGACTCACACAGAGACACATAGACTCACACAGAGACCCATAGACTCACATAGAGACCCACAGACTCACACAGAGACCCACAGACTCACACAGAGACCCACAGACTCGCACAGAAATCCACAGACTCACACATATACCCATAGACTCACACAGAGACCCATAAACTCACACAGAGACCCATAGACTCACACAGAGACCCATAGACTTACACAGAGACCCACAGACTCACACAGAGACCCATAGACTCACACAGAGACCCACAGACTCACACAGAGACCCATAGACTCACACAGAGACCCATAGACTCACACAGAGACCCATAGACTCACACAGAGACCCATCGACTCACACAGAGAACCACAGACTCACACAGAGACCCATAGACTCACAAAGCGACCCATAGACTCACACAGAGATCCACAGACTCACACATAGACCCATAGACTCACACAGAGACCCATAAACTCACACAGAGACCCATAGACTCACACAGAGACCCATAGACTCACACAGAGACCCATTGACTCACACAGAGACCCATAGACTCGCACAGAGATCCACAGACTCACACATAGACCCATAGACTAACACAGAGACCCATAATACTCACACAGAGACCCATATACTCACACAGAGACACATAGACTCAAACAGAGACCCATTGACTCACAGAGACCCACAGACTCACACAGAGACCCATAGACTCACACAGAGACCCACAGACTCACACAGAAACCCACAGACTCGCACAGAGATCCACAGACTCACACATAGACTCACACAGAGACCCATAAACTCACACAGAGACCCATAGACTCACACAGAGACCCATAGACTTACACAGCGACCCACAGACTCACACAGAGACCCATAGACTCACACAGAGACCCACAGACTCACACAGAGACCCATAGACTCACACAGAGACCCATAGACTCACACAGAGACCCACAGACTCGCACAGAGACCCACAGACTCGCACAGAGACCCATAGACTCACACAGCAGAGACCCATAGACTCACAGCAGAGTCCCACAGACTCACACAGAGACCCATAGACTCACACAGAGACCCATAGACTCACATAGAGACCCACAGACTCACACAGAGACCCACAGACTCACACAGAGACCCACAGACTCGCACAGAAATCCACAGACTCACACATAGACCCATAGACTCACACAGAGGCCCATAAACTCACACAGAGACCCATAGACTCACACAGAGACCCATAGACTTACACAGAGACCCACAGACTCACACAGAGACCCATAGACTCACACAGAGACCCACAGACTCACACAGAGACCCATAGACTCACACAGAGACCCATAGACTCACACAGAGACCCATAGACTCACACAGAGACCCATCGACTCACACAGAGACCCACAGACTCACACAGAGACCCATAGAATCACAAAGCGACCCATAGACTCACACAGAGATCCACAGACTCACACATAGACCCATAGACTCACACAGAGACCCATAAACTCACACAGAGACCCATAGACTCACACAGAGACACATAGACTCACACAGAGACCCATAGACTCACACAGAGACCCATAGACTCACACAGAGACCCATAGATTCACGCAGAGACACATAGACTCACACAGAGACCCACACACTCACACAGAGACCCATAGACTCACACAGAGACCCACAGACTCACACAGAGACCCATAGACTCACACAGAGACACATAGACTCACACAGAGACCCATAGACTCACACAGAGACACATAGACTCACACAGAGACCCATAGACTCACACAGAGACCCACAGACTCACACAGAGACCCATAGACTCACACAGAGACCCACAGACTCACACAGAGACCCACAGACTCGCACAGAGATCCACAGACTCACACAGAGACCCATAGACTAACACAGAGACCCATAAACTCACACAGAGACCCATAGATTCAACATAGACTCACACAGAGACCCATAGACTCACACAGAGACCCATAGACTCACACAGAGACCCATAGACTCACACAGAGACCCACAGACTCACACAGAGACCCATAGACTCACAAAGCGACCCATAGACTCACACAGAGATCCACAGACTCACACATAGACCCATAGACTCACACAGAGACCCATAAACTCACACAGAGACCCATAGACTCACACAGAGACACATAGACTCACACAGAGACCCATAGACTCACACAGAGACCCATAGACTCACGCAGAGACACATAGACTCACACAGAGACCCACAGACTCACACAGAGACCCATAGACTCACACAGAGACCCACAGACTCACACAGAGACCCATAGACTCACACAGAGACACATAGACTCACACAGAGACCCATAGACTCACACAGAGACACATAGACTCACACAGAGACCCATAGACTCACACAGAGACCCCACAGACTCACACAGAGACCCATAGACTCACACAGAGACCCACAGACTCACACAGAGACCCACATACTCGCACAGAGACCCATAGACTAACACAGAGACCCATAAACTCACACAGAGACCCATAGATTCACACAGAGACCCATAGACTCACACAGAGACCCATAGACTCACACAGAGACACATAGACTCACACAGAGACCCATAGACTCACACAGAGACACATAGACTCATACAGAGACCCATAGACTCACACAGAGACACATAGACTCACACAGAGACTCATAGACTCACACAGAGACACATAGACTCACACAGAGACCCATAGACTCACATAGAGACCCACAGACTCACACAGAGACCCACAGACTCACACAGAGACCCACAGACTCGCACAGAAATCCACAGACTCACACATATACCCATAGACTCACACAGAGACCCATAAACTCACACAGAGACCCATAGACTCACACAGAGACCCATAGACTTACACAGAGACCCACAGACTCACACAGAGACCCATAGACTCACACAGAGACCCACAGACTCACACAGAGACCCATAGACTCACACAGAGACCCATAGACTCACACAGAGACCCATAGACTCACACAGAGACCCATCGACTCACACAGAGAACCACAGACTCACACAGAGACCCATAGACTCACAAAGCGACCCATAGACTCACACAGAGATCCACAGACTCACACATAGACCCATAGACTCACACAGAGACCCATAAACTCACACAGAGACCCATAGACTCACACAGAGACCCATAGACTCACACAGAGACCCATTGACTCACACAGAGACCCATAGACTCGCACAGAGATCCACAGACTCACACATAGACCCATAGACTAACACAGAGACCCATAATACTCACACAGAGACCCATATACTCACACAGAGACACATAGACTCAAACAGAGACCCATTGACTCACAGAGACCCACAGACTCACACAGAGACCCATAGACTCACACAGAGACCCACAGACTCACACAGAAACCCACAGACTCGCACAGAGATCCACAGACTCACACATAGACTCACACAGAGACCCATAAACTCACACAGAGACCCATAGACTCACACAGAGACCCATAGACTCACACAGAGACCCATAGACTCACACAGAGACCCATAGACTCACACAGAGACCCATAGACTCACACAGAGACACATAGACTCACACAGAGACCCATAGACTCACACAGAGACACATAGACTCATACAGAGACCCATAGACTCACACAGAGACACATAGACTCACACAGAGACTCATAGACTCACACAGAGACACATAGACTCACACAGAGACCCATAGACTCACATAGAGACCCACAGACTCACACAGAGACCCACAGACTCACACAGAGACCCACAGACTCGCACAGAAATCCACAGACTCACACATATACCCATAGACTCACACAGAGACCCATAAACTCACACAGAGACCCATAGACTCACACAGAGACCCATAGACTTACACAGAGACCCACAGACTCACACAGAGACCCATAGACTCACACAGAGACCCACAGACTCACACAGAGACCCATAGACTCACACAGAGACCCATAGACTCACACAGAGACCCATCGACTCACACAGAGAACCACAGACTCACACAGAGACCCATAGACTCACAAAGCGACCCATAGACTCACACAGAGATCCACAGACTCACACATAGACCCATAGACTCACACAGAGACCCATAAACTCACACAGAGACCCATAGACTCACACAGAGACCCATAGACTCACACAGAGACCCATTGACTCACACAGAGACCCATAGACTCGCACAGAGATCCACAGACTCACACATAGACCCATAGACTAACACAGAGACCCATAATACTCACACAGAGACCCATATACTCACACAGAGACACATAGACTCAAACAGAGACCCATTGACTCACAGAGACCCACAGACTCACACAGAGACCCATAGACTCACACAGAGACCCACAGACTCACACAGAAACCCACAGACTCGCACAGAGATCCACAGACTCACACATAGACTCACACAGAGACCCATAAACTCACACAGAGACCCATAGACTCACACAGAGACCCATAGACTTACACAGCGACCCACAGACTCACACAGAGACCCATAGACTCACACAGAGACCCACAGACTCACACAGAGACCCATAGACTCACACAGAGACCCATAGACTCACACAGAGACCCACAGACTCGCACAGAGACCCACAGACTCGCACAGAGACCCATAGACTCACACAGCAGAGACCCATAGACTCACAGCAGAGTCCCACAGACTCACACAGAGACCCATAGACTCACACAGAGACCCATAGACTCACATAGAGACCCACAGACTCACACAGAGACCCACAGACTCACACAGAGACCCACAGACTCGCACAGAAATCCACAGACTCACACATAGACCCATAGACTCACACAGAGGCCCATAAACTCACACAGAGACCCATAGACTCACACAGAGACCCATAGACTTACACAGAGACCCACAGACTCACACAGAGACCCATAGACTCACACAGAGACCCACAGACTCACACAGAGACCCATAGACTCACACAGAGACCCATAGACTCACACAGAGACCCATAGACTCACACAGAGACCCATCGACTCACACAGAGACCCACAGACTCACACAGAGACCCATAGAATCACAAAGCGACCCATAGACTCACACAGAGATCCACAGACTCACACATAGACCCATAGACTCACACAGAGACCCATAAACTCACACAGAGACCCATAGACTCGCACAGAGACACATAGACTCACACAGAGACCCATAGACTCACACAGAGACCCATAGACTCACACAGAGACCCATAGATTCACGCAGAGACACATAGACTCACACAGAGACCCACACACTCACACAGAGACCCATAGACTCACACAGAGACCCACAGACTCACACAGAGACCCATAGACTCACACAGAGACACATAGACTCACACAGAGACCCATAGACTCACACAGAGACACATAGACTCACACAGAGACCCATAGACTCACACAGAGACCCACAGACTCACACAGAGACCCATAGACTCACACAGAGACCCACAGACTCACACAGAGACCCACAGACTCGCACAGAGATCCACAGACTCACACAGAGACCCATAGACTAACACAGAGACCCATAAACTCACACAGAGACCCATAGATTCAACATAGACTCGCACAGAGACCCACAGACTCGCACAGAGACCCATAGACTCACACAGCAGAGACCCATAGACTCACGCAGAGACCCATAGACTCACACAGAGACCCACAGACTCGCACAGAGACCCACAGACTCGCACAGAGACCCATAGACTCACACAGCAGAGACCCATAGACTCACACAGAGACCCATAGACTCACACAGAGACACATAGACTCACACAGAGACCCATAGACTCACACAGAGACACATAGACTCACACAGAGACCCATAGACTCACACAGAGACACATAGACTCACACAGAGACCCATAGACTCACACAGAGACACATAGACTCACACAGAGACCCATAGACTCACACAGAGACCCACAGACTCACACAGAGACCCACAGACTCACACAGAGACCCACAGACACACAAAGAGACCCACAGACTCACACAGACACCCACAGACTCGCACAGAGACCCATAGACTCACACAGCAGAGACCCATAGACTCACAGCAGAGTCCCACAGACTCACACAGAGACCCATAGACTCACACAGAGACCCATAGACTCACATAGAGACCCACAGACTCACACAGAGACCCACAGACTCACACAGAGACCCACAGACTCGCACAGAAATCCACAGACTCACACATAGACCCATAAACTCACACAGAGACCCATAGACTCACACAGAGACCCATAGACTTACACAGAGACCCACAGACTCACACAGAGACCCATAGACTCACACAGAGTGCCACAGACTCACACAGAGACCCATAGACTCACACAGAGACCCATAGACTCACACAGAGACCCATAGACTCACACAGAGACCCATAGATTCACGCAGAGACACATAGACTCACACAGAGACCCACAGACTCACACAGAGACCCATAGACTCACACAGAGACCCACAAACTCACACAGAGACCCATAGACTCACACAGAGACACATAGACTCACACAGAGACCCATAGACTCACACAGAGACACATAGACTCACACAGAGACCCATAGACTCACACAGAGACCCAAAGACTCACACAGAGACCCATAGACTCACACAGAGACCCACAGACTCACACAGAGACCCACAGACTCGCACAGAGATCCACAGACTCACACAGAGACCCATAGACTAACACAGAGACCCATAAACTCACACAGAGACCCATAGATTCACACAGAGACCCATTGACTCACACAGAGACCCATAGACTCACACAGAGACACATAGACTCACACAGAGACCCATAGACTCACACAGAGACACATAGACTCACACAGAGACCCATAGACTCACACAGAGACCCACAGACTCACACAGAGATCCCATAGACTCACACAGACACCCACAGACTCACACAGAGACCCATAGACTCACACAGAGACCCATAGACTCACACAGAGACCCATAGACTCACACAGAGACCCATCGACTCACACAGAGAACCACAGACTCACACAGAGACCCATAGACTCACAAAGCGACCCATAGACTCACACAGAGATCCACAGACTCACACATAGACCCATAGACTCACACAGAGACCCATAAACTCACACAGAGACCCATAGACTCACACAGAGAACCATAGACTCACACAGAGACCCATTGACTCACACAGAGACCCATAGACTCGCACAGAGATCCACAGACTCACACATAGACCCATAGACTAACACAGAGACCCATAAACTCACACAGAGACCCATATACTCACACAGAGACACATAGACTCAAACAGAGACCCATAGACTCACAGAGACCCACAGACTCACACAGAGACCCATAGACTCACACAGATACCCACAGACTCACACAGAAACCCACAGACTCGCACAGAGATCCACAGACTCACACATAGACTCACACAGAGACCCATAAACTCACACAGAGACCATAGACTCACACAGAGATCCATAGACTTACACAGCGACCCACAGACTCACACAGAGACCCATAGACTCACACAGAGACCCACAGACTCACACAGAGACCCATAGACTAACACAGAGACCCATAAACTCACACAGAGACCCATAGATTCACACAGAGACCCATAGACTCACACAGAGACCCATAGACTCACACAGAGACATATAGACTCACACAGAGACCCATAGACTCACACAGAGACACATAGACTCACACAGAGACCCATAGACTCACACAGAGACCCATAGACTCACATAGAGACCCACAGACTCACACAGAGACCCATAGACTCACACAGAGACCCACAGACTCACACAGAGACCCATAGACTCATACAGAGACCCATAGACTCACACAGAGACCCACAGACTCGCACAGAGACCCACAGACTCGCACAGAGACCCATAGACTCACACAGCAGAGACTCATAGACTCACAGCAGAGTCCCACAGACTCACACAGAGACCCATAGACTCACACAGAGACCCATAGACTCACATAGAGACCCACAGACTCACACAGACACCCACAGACTCACACAGAGACCCACAGACTCGCACAGAAATCCACAGACTCACACATAGACCCATAGACTCACACAGAGACCCATAAACTCACACAGAGACCCATAGACTCACACAGAGACCCATAGACTTACACAGAGACCCACAGACTCACACAGAGACCCATAGACTCACACAGAGACCCATAGACTCACACAGAGACCCATAGACTCACACAGAGACCCATAGACTCACACAGAGACCCACAGACTCACACAGAGACCCATAGACTCACAAAGCGACCCATAGACTCACACAGAGATCCACAGACTCACACATAGACCCATAGACTCACACAGAGACCCATAAACTCACACAGAGACCCATAGACTCACACAGAGACACATAGACTCACACAGAGACCCATAGACTCACACAGAGACCCATAGACTCACACAGAGACCCATAGATTCACGCAGAGACACATAGACTCACACAGAGACCCACAGACTCACACAGAGACCCATAGACTCACACAGAGACCCACAGACTCACACAGAGACCCATAGACTCACACAGAGACACATAGACTCACACAGAGACCCATAGACTCACACAGAGACACATAGACTCACACAGAGACCCATAGACTCAAACAGAGACCCCACAGACTCACACAGAGACCCATAGACTCACACAGAGACCCACAGACTCACACAGAGACCCACATACTCGCACAGAGACCCATAGACTAACACAGAGACCCATAAACTCACACAGAGACCCATAGATTCACACAGAGACCCATAGACTCACACAGAGACCCATAGACTCACACAGAGACACATAGACTCACACAGAGACCCATAGACTCACACAGAGACACATAGACTCATACAGAGACCCATAGACTCACACAGAGACACATAGACTCACACAGAGACTCATAGACTCACACAGAGACACATAGACTCACACAGAGACCCATAGACTCACATAGAGACCCACAGACTCACACAGAGACCCACAGACTCACACAGAGACCCACAGACTCGCACAGAAATCCACAGACTCACACATATACCCATAGACTCACACAGAGACCCATAAACTCACACAGAGACCCATAGACTCACACAGAGACCCATAGACTTACACAGAGACCCACAGACTCACACAGAGACCCATAGACTCACACAGAGACCCACAGACTCACACAGAGACCCATAGACTCACACAGAGACCCATAGACTCACACAGAGACCCATAGACTCACACAGAGACCCATCGACTCACACAGAGAACCACAGACTCACACAGAGACCCATAGACTCACAAAGCGACCCATAGACTCACACAGAGATCCACAGACTCACACATAGACCCATAGACTCACACAGAGACCCATAAACTCACACAGAGACCCATAGACTCACACAGAGACCCATAGACTCACACAGAGACCCATTGACTCACACAGAGACCCATAGACTCGCACAGAGATCCACAGACTCACACATAGACCCATAGACTAACACAGAGACCCATAATACTCACACAGAGACCCATATACTCACACAGAGACACATAGACTCAAACAGAGACCCATTGACTCACAGAGACCCACAGACTCACACAGAGACCCATAGACTCACACAGAGACCCACAGACTCACACAGAAACCCACAGACTCGCACAGAGATCCACAGACTCACACATAGACTCACACAGAGACCCATAAACTCACACAGAGACCCATAGACTCACACAGAGACCCATAGACTTACACAGCGACCCACAGACTCACACAGAGACCCATAGACTCACACAGAGACCCACAGACTCACACAGAGACCCATAGACTCACACAGAGACCCATAGACTCACACAGAGACCCACAGACTCGCACAGAGACCCACAGACTCGCACAGAGACCCATAGACTCACACAGCAGAGACCCATAGACTCACAGCAGAGTCCCACAGACTCACACAGAGACCCATAGACTCACACAGAGACCCATAGACTCACATAGAGACCCACAGACTCACACAGAGACCCACAGACTCACACAGAGACCCACAGACTCGCACAGAAATCCACAGACTCACACATAGACCCATAGACTCACACAGAGGCCCATAAACTCACACAGAGACCCATAGACTCACACAGAGACCCATAGACTTACACAGAGACCCACAGACTCACACAGAGACCCATAGACTCACACAGAGACCCACAGACTCACACAGAGACCCATAGACTCACACAAAGACCCATAGACTCACACAGAGACCCATAGACTCACACAGAGACCCATCGACTCACACAGAGACCCACAGACTCACACAGAGACCCATAGAATCACAAAGCGACCCATAGACTCACACAGAGATCCACAGACTCACACATAGACCCATAGACTCACACAGAGACCCATAAACTCACACAGAGACCCATAGACTCACACAGAGACACATAGACTCACACAGAGACCCATAGACTCACACAGAGACCCATAGACTCACACAGAGACCCATAGATTCACGCAGAGACACATAGACTCACACAGAGACCCACACACTCACACAGAGACCCATAGACTCACACAGAGACCCACAGACTCACACAGAGACCCATAGACTCACACAGAGACACATAGACTCACACAGAGACCCATAGACTCACACAGAGACACATAGACTCACACAGAGACCCATAGACTCACACAGAGACCCACAGACTCACACAGAGACCCATAGACTCACACAGAGACCCACAGACTCACACAGAGACCCACAGACTCGCACAGAGATCCACAGACTCACACAGAGACCCATAGACTAACACAGAGACCCATAAACTCACACAGAGACCCATAGATTCAACATAGACTCACACAGAGACCCATAGACTCACACAGAGACCCATAGACTCACACAGAGACCCATAGACTCACACAGAGACCCACAGACTCACACAGAGACCCATAGACTCACAAAGCGACCCATAGACTCACACAGAGATCCACAGACTCACACATAGACCCATAGACTCACACAGAGACCCATAAACTCACACAGAGACCCATAGACTCACACAGAGACACATAGACTCACACAGAGACCCATAGACTCACACAGAGACCCATAGACTCACGCAGAGACACATAGACTCACACAGAGACCCACAGACTCACACAGAGACCCATAGACTCACACAGAGACCCACAGACTCACACAGAGACCCATAGACTCACACAGAGACACATAGACTCACACAGAGACCCATAGACTCACACAGAGACACATAGACTCACACAGAGACCCATAGACTCACACAGAGACCCCACAGACTCACACAGAGACCCATAGACTCACACAGAGACCCACAGACTCACACAGAGACCCACATACTCGCACAGAGACCCATAGACTAACACAGAGACCCATAAACTCACACAGAGACCCATAGATTCACACAGAGACCCATAGACTCACACAGAGACCCATAGACTCACACAGAGACACATAGACTCACACAGAGACCCATAGACTCACACAGAGACACATAGACTCATACAGAGACCCATAGACTCACACAGAGACACATAGACTCACACAGAGACTCATAGACTCACACAGAGACACATAGACTCACACAGAGACCCATAGACTCACATAGAGACCCACAGACTCACACAGAGACCCACAGACTCACACAGAGACCCACAGACTCGCACAGAAATCCACAGACTCACACATATACCCATAGACTCACACAGAGACCCATAAACTCACACAGAGACCCATAGACTCACACAGAGACCCATAGACTTACACAGAGACCCACAGACTCACACAGAGACCCATAGACTCACACAGAGACCCACAGACTCACACAGAGACCCATAGACTCACACAGAGACCCATAGACTCACACAGAGACCCATAGACTCACACAGAGACCCATCGACTCACACAGAGAACCACAGACTCACACAGAGACCCATAGACTCACAAAGCGACCCATAGACTCACACAGAGATCCACAGACTCACACATAGACCCATAGACTCACACAGAGACCCATAAACTCACACAGAGACCCATAGACTCACACAGAGACCCATAGACTCACACAGAGACCCATTGACTCACACAGAGACCCATAGACTCGCACAGAGATCCACAGACTCACACATAGACCCATAGACTAACACAGAGACCCATAATACTCACACAGAGACCCATATACTCACACAGAGACACATAGACTCAAACAGAGACCCATTGACTCACAGAGACCCACAGACTCACACAGAGACCCATAGACTCACACAGAGACCCACAGACTCACACAGAAACCCACAGACTCGCACAGAGATCCACAGACTCACACATAGACTCACACAGAGACCCATAAACTCACACAGAGACCCATAGACTCACACAGAGACCCATAGACTTACACAGCGACCCACAGACTCACACAGAGACCCATAGACTCACACAGAGACCCACAGACTCACACAGAGACCCATAGACTCACACAGAGACCCATAGACTCACACAGAGACCCACAGACTCGCACAGAGACCCACAGACTCGCACAGAGACCCATAGACTCACACAGCAGAGACCCATAGACTCACAGCAGAGTCCCACAGACTCACACAGAGACCCATAGACTCACACAGAGACCCATAGACTCACATAGAGACCCACAGACTCACACAGAGACCCACAGACTCACACAGAGACCCACAGACTCGCACAGAAATCCACAGACTCACACATAGACCCATAGACTCACACAGAGGCCCATAAACTCACACAGAGACCCATAGACTCACACAGAGACCCATAGACTTACACAGAGACCCACAGACTCACACAGAGACCCATAGACTCACACAGAGACCCACAGACTCACACAGAGACCCATAGACTCACACAGAGACCCATAGACTCACACAGAGACCCATAGACTCACACAGAGACCCATCGACTCACACAGAGACCCACAGACTCACACAGAGACCCATAGAATCACAAAGCGACCCATAGACTCACACAGAGATCCACAGACTCACACATAGACCCATAGACTCACACAGAGACCCATAAACTCACACAGAGACCCATAGACTCACACAGAGACACATAGACTCACACAGAGACCCATAGACTCACACAGAGACCCATAGACTCACACAGAGACCCATAGATTCACGCAGAGACACATAGACTCACACAGAGACCCACACACTCACACAGAGACCCATAGACTCACACAGAGACCCACAGACTCACACAGAGACCCATAGACTCACACAGAGACACATAGACTCACACAGAGACCCATAGACTCACACAGAGACACATAGACTCACACAGAGACCCATAGACTCACACAGAGACCCACAGACTCACACAGAGACCCATAGACTCACACAGAGACCCACAGACTCACACAGAGACCCACAGACTCGCACAGAGATCCACAGACTCACACAGAGACCCATAGACTAACACAGAGACCCATAAACTCACACAGAGACCCATAGATTCAACATAGACTCGCACAGAGACCCACAGACTCGCACAGAGACCCATAGACTCACACAGCAGAGACCCATAGACTCACGCAGAGACCCATAGACTCACACAGAGACCCACAGACTCGCACAGAGACCCACAGACTCGCACAGAGACCCATAGACTCACACAGCAGAGACCCATAGACTCACACAGAGACCCATAGACTCACACAGAGACACATAGACTCACACAGAGACCCATAGACTCACACAGAGACACATAGACTCACACAGAGACCCATAGACTCACACAGAGACACATAGACTCACACAGAGACCCATAGACTCACACAGAGACACATAGACTCACACAGAGACCCATAGACTCACACAGAGACCCACAGACTCACACAGAGACCCACAGACTCACACAGAGACCCACAGACACACAAAGAGACCCACAGACTCACACAGACACCCACAGACTCGCACAGAGACCCATAGACTCACACAGCAGAGACCCATAGACTCACAGCAGAGTCCCACAGACTCACACAGAGACCCATAGACTCACACAGAGACCCATAGACTCACATAGAGACCCACAGACTCACACAGAGACCCACAGACTCACACAGAGACCCACAGACTCGCACAGAAATCCACAGACTCACACATAGACCCATAAACTCACACAGAGACCCATAGACTCACACAGAGACCCATAGACTTACACAGAGACCCACAGACTCACACAGAGACCCATAGACTCACACAGAGTGCCACAGACTCACACAGAGACCCATAGACTCACACAGAGACCCATAGACTCACACAGAGACCCATAGACTCACACAGAGACCCATAGATTCACGCAGAGACACATAGACTCACACAGAGACCCACAGACTCACACAGAGACCCATAGACTCACACAGAGACCCACAAACTCACACAGAGACCCATAGACTCACACAGAGACACATAGACTCACACAGAGACCCATAGACTCACACAGAGACACATAGACTCACACAGAGACCCATAGACTCACACAGAGACCCAAAGACTCACACAGAGACCCATAGACTCACACAGAGACCCACAGACTCACACAGAGACCCACAGACTCGCACAGAGATCCACAGACTCACACAGAGACCCATAGACTAACACAGAGACCCATAAACTCACACAGAGACCCATAGATTCACACAGAGACCCATTGACTCACACAGAGACCCATAGACTCACACAGAGACACATAGACTCACACAGAGACCCATAGACTCACACAGAGACACATAGACTCACACAGAGACCCATAGACTCACACAGAGACCCACAGACTCACACAGAGATCCCATAGACTCACACAGACACCCACAGACTCACACAGAGACCCATAGACTCACACAGAGACCCATAGACTCACACAGAGACCCATAGACTCACACAGAGACCCATCGACTCACACAGAGAACCACAGACTCACACAGAGACCCATAGACTCACAAAGCGACCCATAGACTCACACAGAGATCCACAGACTCACACATAGACCCATAGACTCACACAGAGACCCATAAACTCACACAGAGACCCATAGACTCACACAGAGAACCATAGACTCACACAGAGACCCATTGACTCACACAGAGACCCATAGACTCGCACAGAGATCCACAGACTCACACATAGACCCATAGACTAACACAGAGACCCATAAACTCACACAGAGACCCATATACTCACACAGAGACACATAGACTCAAACAGAGACCCATAGACTCACAGAGACCCACAGACTCACACAGAGACCCATAGACTCACACAGATACCCACAGACTCACACAGAAACCCACAGACTCGCACAGAGATCCACAGACTCACACATAGACTCACACAGAGACCCATAAACTCACACAGAGACCATAGACTCACACAGAGATCCATAGACTTACACAGCGACCCACAGACTCACACAGAGACCCATAGACTCACACAGAGACCCACAGACTCACACAGAGACCCATAGACTAACACAGAGACCCATAAACTCACACAGAGACCCATAGATTCACACAGAGACCCATAGACTCACACAGAGACCCATAGACTCACACAGAGACATATAGACTCACACAGAGACCCATAGACTCACACAGAGACACATAGACTCACACAGAGACCCATAGACTCACACAGAGACACATAGACTCACACAGAGACCCATAGACTCACACAGAGACACATAGACTCACACAGAGACCCATAGACTCACACAGAGACCCACAGACTCACACAGAGACCCACAGACTCACACAGAGGCCCACAGACTCACACAGAGACCCACAGACTCACACAGACACCCACAGACTCGCACAGAGACCCATAGACTCACACAGCAGAGACCCATAGACTCACAGCAGAGTCCCACAGACTCACACAGAGACCCATAGACTCACACAGAGACCCATAGACTCACATAGAGACCCACAGACTCACACAGAGACCCACAGACTCACACAGAGACCCACAGACTCGCACAGAAATCCACAGACTCACACATAGACCCATAAACTCACACAGAGACCCATAGACTCACACAGAGACCCATAGACTTACACAGAGACCCACAGACTCACACAGAGACCCATAGACTCACACAGAGTGCCACAGACTCACACAGAGACCCATAGACTCACACAGAGACCCATAGACTCACACAGAGACCCATAGACTCACACAGAGACCCATAGATTCACGCAGAGACACATAGACTCACACAGAGACCCACAGACTCACACAGAGACCCATAGACTCACACAGAGACCCACAGACTCACACAGAGACCCATAGACTCACACAGAGACACATAGACTCACACAGAGACCCATAGACTCACACAGAGACACATAGACTCACACAGAGACCCATAGACTCACACAGAGACCCACAGACTCACACAGAGACCCATAGACTCACACAGAGACCCACAGACTCACACAGAGACCCACAGACTCGCACAGAGATCCACAGACTCACACAGAGACCCATAGACTAACACAGAGACCCATAAACTCAAACAGAGACCCATAGATTCACACAGAGACCCATAGACTCACACAGAGACCCATAGACTCACACAGAGACACATAGACTCACACAGAGACTCATAGACTCACACAGAGACACATAGACTCACACAGAGACCCATAGACTCACACAGAGACACATAGACTCACACAGAGACCCATAGACTCACACAGAGACACATAGACTCACACAGAGACCCATAGACTCACACAGAGACCCAAAGACTCACACAGAGACCCATAGACTCACACAGAGACCCACAGACTCACACAGAGACCCACAGACTCGCACAGAGATCCACAGACTCACACAGAGACCCATAGACTAACACAGAGACCCATAAACTCACACAGAGACCCATAGATTCACACAGAGACCCATTGACTCACACAGAGACCCATAGACTCACACAGAGACACATAGACTCACACAGAGACCCATAGACTCACACAGAGACACATAGACTCACACAGAGACCCATAGACTCACACAGAGACCCACAGACTCACACAGAGATCCCATAGACTCACACAGACACCCACAGACTCACACAGAGACCCATAGACTCACACAGAGACCCATAGACTCACACAGAGACCCATAGACTCACACAGAGACCCATCGACTCACACAGAGAACCACAGACTCACACAGAGACCCATAGACTCACAAAGCGACCCATAGACTCACACAGAGATCCACAGACTCACACATAGACCCATAGACTCACACAGAGACCCATAAACTCACACAGAGACCCATAGACTCACACAGAGAACCATAGACTCACACAGAGACCCATTGACTCACACAGAGACCCATAGACTCGCACAGAGATCCACAGACTCACACATAGACCCATAGACTAACACAGAGACCCATAAACTCACACAGAGACCCATATACTCACACAGAGACACATAGACTCAAACAGAGACCCATAGACTCACAGAGACCCACAGACTCACACAGAGACCCATAGACTCACACAGATACCCACAGACTCACACAGAAACCCACAGACTCGCACAGAGATCCACAGACTCACACATAGACTCACACAGAGACCCATAAACTCACACAGAGACCATAGACTCACACAGAGATCCATAGACTTACACAGCGACCCACAGACTCACACAGAGACCCATAGACTCACACAGAGACCCACAGACTCACACAGAGACCCATAGACTAACACAGAGACCCATAAACTCACACAGAGACCCATAGATTCACACAGAGACCCATAGACTCACACAGAGACCCATAGACTCACACAGAGACATATAGACTCACACAGAGACCCATAGACTCACACAGAGACACATAGACTCACACAGAGACCCATAGACTCACACAGAGACACATAGACTCACACAGAGACCCATAGACTCACACAGAGACACATAGACTCACACAGAGACCCATAGACTCACACAGAGACCCACAGACTCACACAGAGACCCACAGACTCACACAGAGGCCCACAGACTCACACAGAGACCCACAGACTCACACAGACACCCACAGACTCGCACAGAGACCCATAGACTCACACAGCAGAGACCCATAGACTCACAGCAGAGTCCCACAGACTCACACAGAGACCCATAGACTCACACAGAGACCCATAGACTCACATAGAGACCCACAGACTCACACAGAGACCCACAGACTCACACAGAGACCCACAGACTCGCACAGAAATCCACAGACTCACACATAGACCCATAAACTCACACAGAGACCCATAGACTCACACAGAGACCCATAGACTTACACAGAGACCCACAGACTCACACAGAGACCCATAGACTCACACAGAGTGCCACAGACTCACACAGAGACCCATAGACTCACACAGAGACCCATAGACTCACACAGAGACCCATAGACTCACACAGAGACCCATAGATTCACGCAGAGACACATAGACTCACACAGAGACCCACAGACTCACACAGAGACCCATAGACTCACACAGAGACCCACAGACTCACACAGAGACCCATAGACTCACACAGAGACACATAGACTCACACAGAGACCCATAGACTCACACAGAGACACATAGACTCACACAGAGACCCATAGACTCACACAGAGACCCACAGACTCACACAGAGACCCATAGACTCACACAGAGACCCACAGACTCACACAGAGACCCACAGACTCGCACAGAGATCCACAGACTCACACAGAGACCCATAGACTAACACAGAGACCCATAAACTCAAACAGAGACCCATAGATTCACACAGAGACCCATAGACTCACACAGAGACCCATAGACTCACACAGAGACACATAGACTCACACAGAGACTCATAGACTCACACAGAGACACATAGACTCACACAGAGACCCATAGACTCACACAGAGACACATAGACTCACACAGAGACTCATAGACTCACACAGAGACACATAGACTCACACAGAGACCCATAGACTCACATAGAGACCCACAGACTCACACAGAGACCCACAGACTCACACAGAGACCCACAGACTCGCACAGAAATCCACAGACTCACACATAGACCCATAGACTCACACAGAGACCCATAAACTCACACAGAGACCCATAGACTCACACAGAGACCCATAGACTTACACAGAGACCCACAGACTCACACAGAGACCCATAGACTCACACAGAGACCCATAGACTCACACAGAGACCCACAGACTCACACAGAGACCCACAGACTCACACAGAGACCCACAGACTCGCACAGAGACCCATAGACTCACACAGCAGAGACCCATAGACTCACAGCAGAGTCCCACAGACTCACACAGAGACCCATAGACTCACACAGAGACCCATAGACTCACATAGAGACCCACAGACTCACACAGAGACCCACAGACTCACACAGAGACCCACAGACTCGCACAGAAATCCACAGACTCACACATAGACCCATAAACTCACACAGAGACCCATAGACTCACACAGAGACCCATAGACTTACACAGAGACCCACAGACTCACACAGAGACCCATAGACTCACACAGAGTGCCACAGACTCACACAGAGACCCATAGACTCACACAGAGACCCATAGACTCACACAGAGACCCATAGACTCACACAGAGACCCATAGATTCACGCAGAGACACATAGACTCACACAGAGACCCACAGACTCACACAGAGACCCATAGACTCACACAGAGACCCACAGACTCACACAGAGACCCATAGACTCACACAGAGACACATAGACTCACACAGAGACCCATAGACTCACACAGAGACACATAGACTCACACAGAGACCCATAGACTCACACAGAGACCCACAGACTCACACAGAGACCCATAGACTCACACAGAGACCCACAGACTCACACAGAGACCCACAGACTCGCACAGAGATCCACAGACTCACACAGAGACCCATAGACTAACACAGAGACCCATAAACTCACACAGAGACCCATAGATTCACACAGAGACCCATAGACTCACACAGAGACCCATAGACTCACACAGAGACACATAGACTCACACAGAGACCCATAGACTCACACAGAGACACATAGACTCACACAGAGACCCATAGACTCACACAGAGACACATAGACTCACACAGAGACTCATAGACTCACACAGAGACACATAGACTCACACAGAAATCCACAGACTCACACATAGACCCATAGACTCACACAGAGACCCATAAACTCACACAGAGACCCATAGACTCACACAGAGACCCATAGACTCACACAGAGACCCATAGACTCACACAGAGACACATAGACTCACACAGAGACCCATAGACTCACACAGAGACACATAGACTCACACAGAGACCCATAGACTCACATAGAGACCCACAGACTCACACAGAGACCCACAGACTCACACAGAGACCCACAGACTCGCACAGAAATCCACAGACTCACACAGAGACCCACAGACTCACACAGAGACCCATAGACTCACACAGACACCCACAGACTCACACAGAGACCCATAGACTCACACAGAGACCCATAGACTCACACAGAGACCCATAGACTCACACAGAGACCCATCGACTCACACAGAGAACCACAGACTCACACAGAGACCCATAGACTCACAAAGCGACCCATAGACTCACACAGGTATCCACAGACTCACACATAGACCCATAGACTCACACAGAGACCCATAAACTCACACAGAGACCCATAGACTCACACAGAGACCCATAGACTCACACAGAGACCCATTGACTCACACAGAGACCCATAGCCTCGCACAGAGATCCACAGACGCACACATAGACCCATAGACTAACACAGAGACCCATAAACTCACACAGAGACCCATATACTCACACAGAGACACATAGACTCAAACAGAGACCCATAGACTCACAGAGACCCACAGACTCACACAGAGACCCATAGACTCACACAGAGACCCACAGACTCACACAGAAACCCACATACTCGCACAGAGATCCACAGACTCACACATAGACTCACACAGAGACCCATAAACTCACACAGAGACCATAGACTCACACAGAGATCCATAGACTTACACAGCGACCCACAGACTCACACAGAGACCCATAGACTCACACAGAGACCCATAGACTCACACAGAGACCCACAGACTCGCACAGAGACCCAAAGACTCGCACAGAGACCCATAGACTCACACAGCAGAGACCCATAGACTCACAGCAGAGTCCCACAGACTCACACAGAGACCCATAGACTCACACAGAGACCCATAGACTCACATAGAGACCCACAGACTCACACAGAGACCCACAGACTCACACAGAGACCCACAGACTCGCACAGAAATCCACAGACTCACACATAGACCCATAGACTCACACAGAGACCCACAGACTCACACAGAGACCCATAGACTCACACAGAGTCCCATAGACTCACACAGAGACCCATAGACTCACACAGAGACCCATCGACTCACACAGAGACCCACAGACTCACACAGAGACCCATAGACTCACAAAGCGACCCATAGACTCACACAGAGATCCACAGACTCACACATAGACCCATAGACTCACACAGAGACCCATAAACTCACACAGAGACCCATAGACTCACACAGAGACACATAGACTCACACAGAGACCCATAGACTCACACAGAGACCCATAGACTCACACAGAGACCCATAGATTCACGCAGAGACACATAGACTCACACAGAGACCCACAGACTCACACAGAGGCCCATAGACTCACACAGAGACCCACAGACTCACACAGAGACCCATAGACTCACACAGAGACACATAGACTCACACAGAGACCCATAGACTCACACAGAGACACGTAGACTCACACAGAGACCCATAGACTCACACAGAGACCCACAGACTCACACAGAGACCCATAGACTCACACGGAGACCCACAGACTCACACAGAGACCCACAGACTCACACAGAGACCCACAGACTCACACAGACACCCACAGACTCGCACAGAGACCCATAGACTCACACAGCAGAGACCCATAGACTCACAGCAGAGTCCCACAGACTCACACAGAGACCCATAGACTCACACAGAGACCCATAGACTCACATAGAGACCCACAGACTCACACAGAGACCCACAGACTCACACAGAGACCCACAGACTCGCACAGAAATCCACAGACTCACACATAGACCCATAAACTCACACAGAGACCCATAGACTCACACAGAGACCCATAGACTTACACAGAGACCCACAGACTCACACAGAGACCCATAGACTCACACAGAGTGCCACAGACTCACACAGAGACCCATAGACTCACACAGAGACCCATAGACTCACACAGAGACCCATAGACTCACACAGAGACCCATAGATTCACGCAGAGACACATAGACTCACACAGAGACCCACAGACTCACACAGAGACCCATAGACTCACACAGAGACCCACAGACTCACACAGAGACCCATAGACTCACACAGAGACACATAGACTCACACAGAGACCCATAGACTCACACAGAGACACATAGACTCACACAGAGACCCATAGACTCACACAGAGACCCACAGACTCACACAGAGACCCATAGACTCACACAGAGACCCACAGACTCACACAGAGACCCACAGACTCGCACAGAGATCCACAGACTCACACAGAGACCCATAGACTAACACAGAGACCCATAAACTCACACAGAGACCCATAGATTCACACAGAGACCCATAGACTCACACAGAGACCCATAGACTCACACAGAGACACATAGACTCACACAGAGACCCATAGACTCACACAGAGACACATAGACTCACACAGAGACCCATAGACTCACACAGAGACACATAGACTCACACAGAGACTCATAGACTCACACAGAGACACATAGACTCACACAGAGACCCATAGACTCACATAGAGACCCACAGACTCACACAGAGACCCACAGACTCACACAGAGACCCACAGACTCGCACAGAAATCCACAGACTCACACATAGACCCATAGACTCACACAGAGACCCATAAACTCACACAGAGACCCATAGACTCACACAGAGACACATAGACTCACACAGAGACCCATAGACTCACACAGAGACACATAGACTCACACAGAGACCCATAGACTCACACAGAGACCCACAGACTCACACAGAGACCCATAGACTCACACAGAGACCCACAGACTCACACAGAGACCCACAGACTCGCACAGAGATCCACAGACTCACACAGAGACCCATAGACTAACACAGAGACCCATAAACTCACACAGAGACCCATAGATTCACACAGAGACCCATAGACTCACACAGAGACCCATAGACTCACACAGAGACACATAGACTCACACAGAGACCCATAGACTCACACAGAGACACATAGACTCACACAGAGACCCATAGACTCACACAGAGACACATAGACTCACACAGAGACTCATAGACTCACACAGAGACACATAGACTCACACATAGACCCATAGACTCACATAGAGACCCACAGACTCACACAGAGACCCACAGACTCACACAGAGACCCACAGACTCGCACAGAAATCCACAGACTCACACATAGACCCATAGACTCACACAGAGACCCATAGACTTACACAGAGACCCACAGACTTACACAGAGACCCATAGACTCACACAGACACCCACAGACTCACACAGAGACCCATAGACTCACACAGAGACCCATAGACTCACACAGAGACCCATAGACTCACACAGAGACCCATCGACTCACACAGAGAACCACAGACTCACACAGAGACCCATAGACTCACAAAGCGACCCATAGACTCACACAGGTATTCACAGACTCACACATAGACCCATAGACTCACACAGAGACCCATAAACTCACACAGAGACCCATAGACTCACACAGAGACCCATTGACTCACACAGAGACCCATAGACTCGCACAGAGATCCACAGACGCACACATAGACCCATAGACTAACACAGAGACCCATAAACTCACACAGAGACCCATATACTCACACAGAGACACATAGACTCAAACAGAGACCCATAGACTCACAGAGACCCACAGACTCACACAGAGACCCATAGACTCACACAGAGACCCACAGACTCACACAGAAACCCACAGACTCGCACAGAGATCCACAGACTCACACATAGACTCATACAGAGACCCATAAACTCACACAGAGACCATAGACTCACACAGAGATCCAAAGACTTACACAGCGACCCACAGACTCACACAGAGACCCATAGACTCACACAGAGACCCATAGACTCACACAGAGACCCACAGACTCGCACAGAGACCCAAAGACTCGCACAGAGACCCATAGACTCACACAGCAGAGACCCATAGACTCACAGCAGAGTCCCACAGACTCACACAGAGACCCATAGACTCACACAGAGACCCATAGACTCACATAGAGACCCACAGACTCACACAGAGACCCACAGACTCACACAGAGACCCACAGACTCGCACAGAAATCCACAGACTCACACATAGACCCATAGACTCACACAGAGACCCACAGACTCACACAGAGACCCATAGACTCACACAGAGTCCCATAGACTCACACAGAGACCCATAGACTCACACAGAGACCCATCGACTCACACAGAGACCCACAGACTCACACAGAGACCCATAGACTCACAAAGCGACCCATAGACTCACACAGAGATCCACAGACTCACACATAGACCCATAGACTCACACAGAGACCCATAAACTCACACAGAGACCCATAGACTCACACAGAGACCCATAGACTCACACAGAGACCCATAGACTCACGCAGAGACACATAGACTCACACAGAGACCCACAGACTCACACAGAGGCCCATAGACTCACACAGAGACCCACAGACTCACACAGAGACCCATAGACTCACACAGAGACACATAGACTCACACAGAGACCCATAGACTCACACAGAGACACGTAGACTCACACAGAGACCCATAGACTCACACAGAGACCCACAGACTCACACAGAGACCCATAGACTCACACAGAGACCCACAGACTCACACAGAGACCCACAGACTCGCACAGAGATCCACAGACTCACACAGAGACCCATAGACTAACACAGAGACCCATAAACTCACACAGAGACCCATAGATTCACACAGAGACCCATAGACTCACACAGAGACCCATAGACTCACACAGAGACACATAGACTCACACAGAGACCCATAGACTCACACAGAGACACATAGACTCACACAGAGACCCATAGACTCACACAGAGACACATAGACTCACACAGAGACCCATAGACTCACACAGAGACACATAGACTCACACAGAGACCCATAGACTCACACAGAGACCCACAGACTCACACAGAGACCCACAGACTCACACAGAGACCCACAGACTCACACAGACACCCACAGACTCGCACAGAGATCCACAGACTCACACATAGACCCATAGACTCACACAGAGACCCATAAACTCACACAGAGACCCATAGACTCACACAGAGACCCATAGACTCACACAGAGACCCACAGACTCACACAGAGACACACAGACTCACACAGAGACCCACAGACTCGCACAGAAATCCACAGACTCACACATAGACCCATAGACTCACACAGAGACCCATAAACTCACACAGAGACCCATAGACTCACACAGAGACCCATAGACTTACACAGAGACCCACAGACTCACACAGAGACCCATAGACTCACACAGAGACCCACAGACTCACACAGAGACCCATAGACTCACACAGAGACCCATAGACTCACACAGAGACCCATAGACTCACACAGAGACCCATCGACTCACACAGAGACCCACAGACTCACACAGAGACCCATCGACTCACAAAGCGACCCATAGACTCACACAGAGATCCACAGACTCACACATAGACCCATAGACTCACACAGAGACCCATAAACTCACACAGAGACCCATAGACTCACACAGAGACACATAGACTCACACAGAGACCCATAGACTCACACAGAGACCCATAGACTCACACAGAGACCCATAGATTCACGCAGAGACACATAGACTCACACAGAGACCCACAGACTCACACAGAGACCCATAGACTCACACAGAGACCCACAGACTCACACAGAGTCCCATAGACTCACACAGAGACACATAGACTCACACAGAGACCCATAGACTCACACAGAGACACATAGACTCACACAGAGACCCATAGACTCACACAGAGACCCACAGACTCACACAGAGACCCATAGACTCACACAGAGACCCACAGACTCACACAGAGACCCACAGACTCGCACAGAGATCCACAGACTCACACAGAGACCCATAGACTAACACAGAGACCCATAAACTCACACAGAGACCCATAGATTCACACAGAGACCCATAGACTCACACAGAGACCCATAGACTCACACAGAGACACATAGACTTACACAGAGACCCATAGACTCACACAGAGACACATAGACTCACACAGAGACCCATAGACTCACACAGAGACACATAGACTCACACAGAGACACATAGACTCACACAGAGACCCATAGACTCACACAGAGACCCACAGACTCACACAGAGACCCACAGACTCACACAGAGACCCACAGACTCACACAGACACCCACAGACTCGCACAGAGATCCACAGACTCACACATAGACCCATAGACTCACACAGAGACCCATAAACTCACACAGAGACCCATAGACTCACACAGAGACCCATAGACTTACACAGAGACCCACAGACTCACACAGAGACCCATAGACTCACACAGAGACCCACAGACTCACACAGAGACCCACAGACTCACACAGAGACCCAAAGACTCGCACAGAGATCCATAGACTCACACAGAGACCCATAGACTCACACAGAGACCCATAGACTCACACAATGACCCATAGACTCACAATAAGACCCATAGACTCACACAGAGACCCATAGACTCACATAGAGACCCATAGACTCACACAGAGACCAAAAGACTCGCACAGAGACCCACAGACTCGCACAGAGACCCATAGACTCACACAGCAGAGACCCATAGACTCACGCAGAGACCCATAGACTCACACATAGACCCACAGACTCGCACAGAGACCCACAGACTCGCACAGAGCCCCATAGACTCACACAGCCGAGACCCATAGACTCACAGCAGAGACCCATAGACTCACACAGAGACCCACAGATTCACACAGAGACACATAGACTCACACAGAGACCCATAGACTCACACAGAGACCCATAGACTCACACAGAGACACATAGACTCGCACAGAGACCCACAGACTCGCACAGAGACCCATAGACTCACACAGCAGAGACCCATAGACTCACACAGAGACCCATAGACTCACACAGAGACCCACAGACTCACACAGAGACCCATAGACTCACACAGAGACCCATAGACTCACACAGAGACCCATAGACTCACACAGAGACCCATCGACTCACACAGAGACCCACAGACTCACACAGAGACCCATAGACTCACAAAGCGACCCATAGACTCACACAGAGATCCACAGACTCACACATAGACCCATAGACTCACACAGAGACCCATAAACTCACACAGAGACCCATAGACTCACACAGAGACACATAGACTCACACAGAGACCCATAGACTCACACAGAGACCCATAGACTCACACAGAGACCCATAGATTCACGCAGAGACACATAGACTCACACAGAGACCCACAGACTCACACAGAGACCCATAGACTCACACAGAGACCCACAGACTCACACAGAGACCCATAGACTCACACAGAGACACATAGACTCACACAGAGACCCATAGACTCACACAGAGACACATAGACTCACACAGAGACCCATAGACTCACACAGAGACCCACAGACTCACACAGAGACCCATAGACTCACACAGAGACCCACAGACTCACACAGAGACCCACAGACTCGCACAGAGATCCACAGACTCACACAGAGACCCATAGACTAACACAGAGACCCATAAACTCACACAGAGACCCATAGATTCACACAGAGACCCATAGACTCACACAGAGACCCATAGACTCACACAGAGACACATAGACTCACACAGAGACCCATAGACTCACACAGAGACACATAGACTCACACAGAGACCCATAGACTCACACAGAGACCCATCGACTCACAAAGCGACCCATAGACTCACACAGAGATCCACAGACTCACACATAGACCCATAGACTCACACAGAGACCCATAAACTCACACAGAGGCCCATAGACTCACACAGAGACACATAGACTCACACAGAGACCCATAGACTCACACAGAGACCCATAGACTCACACAGAGACCCATAGATTCACGCAGAGACACATAGACTCACACAGAGACCCACAGACTCACACAGAGACCCATAGACTCACACAGAGACCCACAGACTCACACAGAGTCCCATAGACTCACACAGAGACACATAGACTCACACAGAGACCCATAGACTCACACAGAGACACATAGACTCACACAGAGACCCATAGACTCACACAGAGACCCACAGACTCACACAGAGACCCATAGACTCACACAGAGACCCACAGACTCACACAGAGACCCACAGACTCGCACAGAGATCCACAGACTCACACAGAGACCCATAGACTAACACAGAGACCCATAAACTCACACAGAGACCCATAGATTCACACAGAGACCCATAGACTCACACAGAGACCCATAGACTCACACAGAGACACATAGACTCACACAGAGACCCATAGACTCACACAGAGACATATAGACTCACACAGAGACCCATAGACTCACACAGAGACACATAGACTCACACAGAGACACATAGACTCACACAGAGACCCATAGACTCACACAGAGACCCACAGACTCACACAGAGACCCACAGACTCACACAGAGACCCACAGGACTCACACAGACACCCACAGACTCGCACAGAGATCCACAGACTCACACAGAGACCCATAGACTCACATAGAGACCCATAGACTCACACAGAGACCAAAAGACTCGCACAGAGACCCACAGACTCGCACAGAGACCCATAGACTCACACAGCAGAGACCCATAGACTCACGCAGAGACCCATAGACTCACACATAGACCCACAGACTCGCACAGAGACCCACAGACTCGCACAGAGCCCCATAGACTCACACAGCCGAGACCCATAGACTCACAGCAGAGACCCATAGACTCACACAGAGACCCACAGATTCACACAGAGACACATAGACTCACACAGAGACCCATAGACTCACACAGAGACCCATAGACTCACACAGAGACACATAGACTCGCACAGAGACCCACAGACTCGCACAGAGACCCATAGACTCACACAGCAGAGACCCATAGACTCACACAGAGACCCATAGACTCACACAGAGACCCACAGACTCACACAGAGACCCATAGACTCACACAGAGACCCATAGACTCACACAGAGACCCATAGACTCACACAGAGACCCATCGACTCACACAGAGACCCACAGACTCACACAGAGACCCATAGACTCACAAAGCGACCCATAGACTCACACAGAGATCCACAGACTCACACATAGACCCATAGACTCACACAGAGACCCATAAACTCACACAGAGACCCATAGACTCACACAGAGACACATAGACTCACACAGAGACCCATAGACTCACACAGAGACCCATAGACTCACACAGAGACCCATAGATTCACGCAGAGACACATAGACTCACACAGAGACCCACAGACTCACACAGAGACCCATAGACTCACACAGAGACCCACAGACTCACACAGAGACCAATAGACTCACACAGAGACACATAGACTCACACAGAGACCCATAGACTCACACAGAGACACATAGACTCACACAGAGACCCATAGACTCACACAGAGACCCACAGACTCACACAGAGACCCATAGACTCACACAGAGACCCACAGACTCACACAGAGACCCACAGACTCGCACAGAGATCCACAGACTCACACAGAGACCCATAGACTAACACAGAGACCCATAAACTCACACAGAGACCCATAGATTCACACAGAGACCCATAGACTCACACAGAGACCCATAGACTCACACAGAGACACATAGACTCACACAGAGACCCATAGACTCACACAGAGACACATAGACTCACACAGAGACCCATAGACTCACACAGAGACCCACAGACTCACACAGAGACCCACAGACTCGCACAGAGATCCACAGACTCACACATAGACCCATAGACTCACACAGAGACCCATAAACTCACACAGAGACCCATAGACTCACACAGAGACCCATAGACTTACACAGAGACCCAAAGACTCGCACAGAGATCCATAGACTCACACAGAGACCCATAGACTCACACAGAGACCCATAGACTCACACAACGACCCATAGACTCACACAGAGACCCATAGACTCACACAGAGACCCATAGACTCACATAGAGACCCATAGACTCACACAGAGACCAAAAGACTCGCACAGAGACCCATAGACTCACACAGAGACACATAGACTCACACAGAGACCCATAGACTCACACAGAGACCCACAGACTCACACAGAGACCCACAGACTCGCACAGAGATCCACAGACTCACACATAGACCCATAGACTCACACAGAGACCCATAAACTCACACAGAGACCCATAGACTCACACAGAGACCCATAGACTTACACAGAGACCCAAAGACTCGCACAGAGATCCATAGACTCGCACAGAGACCCATAGACTCACACAGCAGAGACCCATAGACTCACGCAGAGACCCATAGACTCACACATAGACCCACAGACTCACACAGAGACCCACAGACTCGCACAGAGACCCATAGACTCACACAGCAGAGACCCATAGACTCACAGCAGAGACCCATAGACTCACGCAGAGACCCACAGATTCACACAGAGACACATAGACTCACACAGAGACCCATAGACTCACACAGAGACCCATAGACTCACACAGAGACACATAGACTCGCACAGAGACCCATAGACTCACACAGAGACCCACAGACTCACACAGAGACCCACAGACTCACACAGAGACCCACAGACTCGCACAGAAATCCACAGACTCACACATAGACCCATAGACTCACACAGAGACCCATAAACTCACACAGAGACCCATAGACTCACACAGAGACCCATAGACTTACACAGAGACCCACAGACTCACACAGAGACCCATAGACTCACACAGAGACCCACAGACTCACACAGAGACCCATAGACTCACACAGAGACCCATAGACTCACACAGAGACCCATAGACTCACACAGAGACCCATCGACTCACAGAGACCCACAGACTCACACAGAGACCCATCGACTCACAAAGCGACCCATAGACTCACACAGAGATCCACAGACTCACACATAGACCCATAGACTCACACAGAGACCCATAAACTCACACAGAGACCCATAGACTCACACAGAGACACATAGACTCACACAGAGACCCATAGACTCACACAGAGACCCATAGACTCACACAGAGACCCATAGATTCACGCAGAGACACATAGACTCACACAGAGACCCACAGACTCACACAGAGACCCATAGACTCACACAGAGACCCACAGACTCACACAGAGACCCATAGACTCACACAGAGACACATAGACTCACACAGAGACCCATAGACTCACACAGAGACACATAGACTCACACAGAGACCCATAGACTCACACAGAGACCCACAGACTCACACAGAGACCCATAGACTCACACAGAGACCCACAGACTCACACAGAGACCCACAGACTCGCACAGAGATCCACAGACTCACACAGAGACCCATAGACTAACACAGAGACCCATAAACTCACACAGAGACCCATAGATTCACACAGAGACCCATAGACTCACACAGAGACCCATAGACTCACACAGAGACACATAGACTCACACAGAGACCCATAGACTCACACAGAGACACATAGACTCACACAGAGACCCATAGACTCACACAGAGACACATAGACTCACACAGAGACACATAGACTCACACAGAGACCCATAGACTCACACAGAGACCCACAGACTCACACAGAGACCCACAGACTCACACAGAGACCCACAGACTCACACAGACACCCACAGACTCGCACAGAGATCCACAGACTCACACATAGACCCATAGACTCACACAGAGACCCATAAACTCACAGCAGAGACCCATAGACTCACACAGAGACCCACAGATTCACACAGAGACACATAGACTCACACAGAGACCCATAGACTCACACAGAGACCCATAGACTCACACAGAGACACATAGACTCGCACAGAGACCCACAGACTCGCACAGAGACCCATAGACTCACACAGCAGAGACCCATAGACTCACACAGAGACCCATAGACTCACACAGAGACCCACAGACTCACACAGAGACCCACAGACTCACACAGAGACCCAAAGACTCGCACAGAGATCCATAGACTCACACAGAGACCCATAGACTCACACAGAGACCCATAGACTCACACAACGACCCATAGACTCACAATAAGACCCATAGACTCACACAGAGACCCATAGACTCACATAGAGACCCATAGACTCACACAGAGACCAAAAGACTCGCACAGAGACCCACAGACTCGCACAGAGACCCATAGACTCACACAGCAGAGACCCATAGACTCACGCAGAGACCCATAGACTCACACATAGACCCACAGACTCGCACAGAGACCCACAGACTCGCACAGAGCCCCATAGACTCACACAGCCGAGACCCATAGACTCACAGCAGAGACCCATAGACTCACACAGAGACCCACAGATTCACACAGAGACACATAGACTCACACAGAGACCCATAGACTCACACAGAGACCCATAGACTCACACAGAGACACATAGACTCGCACAGAGACCCACAGACTCGCACAGAGACCCATAGACTCACACAGCAGAGACCCATAGACTCACACAGAGACCCATAGACTCACACAGAGACCCACAGACTCACACAGAGACCCATAGACTCACACAGAGACCCATAGACTCACACAGAGACCCATAGACTCACACAGAGACCCATCGACTCACACAGAGACCCACAGACTCACACAGAGACCCATAGACTCACAAAGCGACCCATAGACTCACACAGAGATCCACAGACTCACACATAGACCCATAGACTCACACAGAGACCCATAAACTCACACAGAGACCCATAGACTCACACAGAGACACATAGACTCACACAGAGACCCATAGACTCACACAGAGACCCATAGACTCACACAGAGACCCATAGATTCACGCAGAGACACATAGACTCACACAGAGACCCACAGACTCACACAGAGACCCATAGACTCACACAGAGACCCACAGACTCACACAGAGACCCATAGACTCACACAGAGACACATAGACTCACACAGAGACCCATAGACTCACACAGAGACACATAGACTCACACAGAGACCCATAGACTCACACAGAGACCCACAGACTCACACAGAGACCCATAGACTCACACAGAGACCCACAGACTCACACAGAGACCCACAGACTCGCACAGAGATCCACAGACTCACACAGAGACCCATAGACTAACACAGAGACCCATAAACTCACACAGAGACCCATAGATTCACACAGAGACCCATAGACTCACACAGAGACCCATAGACTCACACAGAGACACATAGACTCACACAGAGACCCATAGACTCACACAGAGACACATAGACTCACACAGAGACCCATAGACTCACACAGAGACCCACAGACTCACACAGAGACCCACAGACTCGCACAGAGATCCACAGACTCACACATAGACCCATAGACTCACACAGAGACCCATAAACTCACACAGAGACCCATAGACTCACACAGAGACCCATAGACTTACACAGAGACCCAAAGACTCGCACAGAGATCCATAGACTCACACAGAGACCCATAGACTCACACAGAGACCCATAGACTCACACAACGACCCATAGACTCACACAGAGACCCATAGACTCACACAGAGACCCATAGACTCACATAGAGACCCATAGACTCACACAGAGACCAAAAGACTCGCACAGAGACCCACAGACTCGCACAGAGACCCATAGACTCACACAGCAGAGACCCATAGACTCACGCAGAGACCCATAGACTCACACATAGACCCACAGACTCGCACAGAGACCCACAGACTCGCACAGAGACCCATAGACTCACACAGCAGAGACCCATAGACTCACAGCAGAGACCCATAGACTCACGCAGAGACCCACAGATTCACACAGAGACACATAGACTCACACAGAGACCCATAGACTCACACAGAGACACATAGACTCGCACAGAGACCCACAGACTCGCACAGAGACCCATAGACTCACACAGCAGAGACCCATAGACTCACACAGAGACCCATAGACTCACACAGAGACCCACAGACTCACACAGAGACCCATAGACTCACACAGAGACCCATAGACTCACACAGAGACCCATAGACTCACACAGAGACCCACAGACTCACACAGAGACCCATAGACTCACAAAGCGACCCATAGACTCACACAGAGATCCACAGACTCACATATAGACCCATAGACTCACACAGAGACCCATAAACTCACACAGAGACCCATAAACTCACACAGAGACACATAGACTCACACAGAGACCCATAGACTCACACAGAGACCCATAGACTCACACAGAGACCCATAGATTCATGCATAGACACATAGACTCACACAGAGACCCACAGACTCACACAGAGACCCATAGACTCACACAGAGACCCACAGACTCACACAGAGACCCATAGACTCACACAGAGACACATAGACTCACACAGAGACCCATAGACTCACACAGAGACACATAGACTCACACAGAGACCCATAGACTCACGCAGAGACCCACAGACTCACACAGAGACCCATAGACTCACACAGAGACCCACAGACTCACACAGAGACCCACAGACTCGCACAAAGATCCACAGACTCACACAGAGACCCATAGACTAACACAGAGACCCATAAACTCACACAGAGACCCATAGATTCACACAGAGACCCATAGACTCACACAGAGACCCATAGACTCACACAGAGACACATAGACTCACACACAGACCCATAGACTCACACAGAGACACATAGACTCACACAGAGACCCATAGACTCACACAGAGACCCACAGACTCACACAGAGACCCACAGACTCACACAGAGACCCACAGACTCACACAGACACCCACAGACTCGCACAGAGATCCACAGACTCACACATAGACCCATAGACTCACACAGAGACCCATAAACTCACACAGAGACCCATAGACTCACACAGAGACCCACAGACTCACACAGAGACCCATAGACTCACACAGAGACCCACAGACTCACACAGAGACCCACAGACTCACACAGAGACCCAAAGACTCGCACAGAGATCCACAGACTCACACAGAGACCCATAGACTCACACAGAGACCCATAGACTCACACAACGACCCATAGACTCACACAGAGACCCATAGACTCACACAGAGACCCATAGACTCACATAGAGACCCATAGACTCACACAGAGACCAAAAGACTCGCACAGAGACCCACAGACTCGCACAGAGACCCATAGACTCACACAGCAGAGACCCATAGACTCACGCAGAGACCCATAGACTCACACATAGACCCACAGACTCGCACAGAGACCCACAGACTCGCACAGAGACCCATAGACTCACAGCAGAGACCCATAGACTCACAGCAGAGACCCATAGACTCACGCAGAGACCCACAGATTCACACAGAGACACATAGACTCACACAGAGACCCATAGACTCACACAGAGACCCATAGACTCACACAGAGACACATAGACTCGCACAGAGACCCACAGACTCGCACAGAGACCCATAGACTCACACAGCAGAGACCCATAGACTCACGCAGAGACCCATAGACTCACACAGAGACCCACAGACTCGCACAGAGACCCACAGACTCGCACAGAGACCCATAGACTCACACAGCAGAGACCCATAGACTCACAGCAGAGTCCCACAGACTCACACAGAGACACGTAGACTCACACAGAGACCCATAGACTCACACAGAGACCCATAGACTCACACAGAGACCCATAGACGCACACAGAGACACATAGACTCACACAGAGACCCACAGACTCACACAGAGACCCACAGAGTCACACAGAGACCCATAGACTCACACAGAGACCCATAGACTCACACAGAGACCCATTGACTCACACAGAGACCCATAGACTCACACAGAGACACATAGCCTCACACAGAGACCCATAGACTCACACAGAGACACATATACCCACACAGAGACCCATAGACTCACACAGAGACCCATAGACTCACACAGAGACCCACAGACTCACACAGAGACCCATAGACTCACACAGAGACCCATAGACTCACACAGAGACACATAGACTCACACAGAGACTCATAGACTCACACAGAGACCCATAGACTCACACAGAGACCCATAGACTCACACAGAGACCCATAGACGCACACAGAGACACATAGACTCACACAGAGACCCACAGACTCACACAGAGACCCACAGAGTCACACAGAGACCCATAGACTCACACAGAGATCCACAGACTCACACATAGACCCATAGACTCACACAGAGACCCATAAACTCACACAGAGACCCATAGACTCACACAGAGACACATAGACTCACACAGAGACCCATAGACTCACACAGAGACCCATAGATTCACGCAGAGAAACATAGACTCACACAGAGACCCACAGACTCACACAGAGACCCATAGACTCACACAGAGACCCACAGACTCACACAGAGACCCATAGACTCACACAGAGACACATAGACTCACACAGAGACCCATAGACTCACACAGAGACACATAGACTCACACAGAGACCCATAGACTCACACAGAGACCCACAGACTCACACAGAGACCCATAGACTCACACAGAGACCCACAGACTCACACAGAGACCCACAGACTCGCACAGAGATCCACAGACTCACACAGAGACCCATAGACTAACACAGAGACCCATAAACTCACACAGAGACCCATAGATTCACACAGAGACCCATAGACTCACACAGAGACCCATAGACTCACACAGAGACACATAGACTCACACACAGACCCATAGACTCACACAGAGACACATAGACTCACACAGAGACCCATAGACTCACACAGAGACCCACAGACTCACACAGAGACCCACAGACTCACACAGAGACCCACAGACTCACACAGACACCCACAGACTCGCACAGAAATCCACAGACTCACACATAGACCCATAGACTCACACAGAGACCCATAAACTCACACAGAGACCCATAGACTCACACAGAGACCCATAGACTTACACAGAGACCCACAGACTCACACAGAGACCCATAGACTCACACAGAGACCCACAGACTCACACAGAGACCCACAGACTCACACAAAGACCCAAAGACTCGCACAGAGATCCACAGACTCACACAGAGACCCATAGACTCACACAGAGACCCATAGACTCACACAACGACCCATAGACTCACACAGAGACCCATAGACTCACACAGAGACCCATAGACTCACATAGAGACCCATAGACTCACACAGAGACCAAAAGACTCGCACAGAGACCCACAGACTCGCACAGAGACCCATAGACTCACACAGCAAAGCCCCATAGACTCACGCAGAGACCCATAGACTCACACATAGACCCACAGACTCGCACAGAGACCCACAGACTCGCACAGAGACCCATAGACTCACAGCAGAGACCCATAGACTCACAGCAGAGACCCATAGACTCACGCAGAGACCCACAGATTCACACAGAGACACATAGACTCACACAGAGACCCATAGACTCACACAGAGACCCATAGACTCACACAGAGACACATAGACTCGCACAGAGACCCACAGACTCGCACAGAGACCCATAGACTCACACAGCAGAGACCCATAGACTCACGCAGAGACCCATAGACTCACACAGAGACCCACAGACTCGCACAGAGACCCACAGACTCGCACAGAGACCCATAGACTCACACAGCAGAGACCCATATAGACTCACAGCAGAGTCCCACAGACTCACACAGAGACACATAGACTCACACAGAGACCCATAGACTCACACAGAGACCCATAGACTCACACAGAGACCCATAGACGCACACAGAGACACATAGACTCACACAGAGACCCACAGACTCACACAGAGACCCACAGAGTCACACAGAGACCCATAGACTCACACAGAGACCCATAGACTCACACAGAGACCCATTGACTCACACAGAGACCCATAGACTCACACAGAGACACATAGCCTCACACAGAGACCCATAGACTCACACAGAGACACATAGACCCACACAGAGACCCATAGACTCACACAGAGACCCATAGACTCACACAGAGACCCACAGACTCACACAGAGACCCATAGACTCACACAAAGACCCATAGACTCACACAGAGACACATAGACTCACACAGAGACTCATAGACTCACACAGAGACACATAGACTCACACAGAGACACATAGACTCACACAGAGACCCATAGACTCACACAGAGACCCATAGACTCACACAGAGACCCACAGACTCACACAGAAACCCATAGACTCGGACAGAGATCCACAGACTCACACATAGACCCATAGACTAACACAGAGACCCATAAACTCGCACAGAGACCCATAGACTCACACAGAGACACATAGACTCACACAGAGACCCATAGACTCACACAGAGACCCACAGACTCAGACAGAGACCCATAGACTCACACAGAGACCCACAGACTCACACAGAGACCCACAGACTCGCACAGAGATCCACAGACTCACACATAGACCCATAGACTCACACAGAGACCCATAGACTTACACAGAGACCCAAAGACTCGCACAGAGATCCATAGACTCACACAGAGACCCATAGACTCACACAGAGACCCATAGACTCACACAACGACCCATAGACTCACACAGAGACCCATAGACTCACACAGAGACCCATAGACTCACATAGAGACCCATAGACTCACACAGAGACCAAAAGACGCGCACAGAGACCCACAGACTCGCACAGAGACCCATAGACTCACACAGCAGAGACCCATAGACTCACGCAGAGACCCATAGACTCACACATAGACCCACAGACTCGCACAGAGACCCACAGACTCGCACAGAGACCCATAGACTCACACAGCAGAGACCCATAGACTCACAGCAGAGACCCATAGACTCACGCAGAGACCCACAGATTCACACAGAGACACATAGACTCACACAGAGACCCATAGACTCACACAGAGACCCACAGACTCACACAGAGACACATAGACTCGCACAGAGACCCACAGACTCGCACAGAGACCCATAGACTCACACAGCAGAGACCCATAGACTCACACAGAGACCCATAGACTCACACAGAGACCCACAGACTCACACAGAGACCCATAGACTCACACAGAGACCCATAGACTCACACAGAGACCCATAGACTCACACAGAGACCCATCGACTCACACAGAGACCCACAGACTCACACAGAGACCCATAGACTCACAAAGCGACCCATAGACTCACACAGAGATCCACAGACTCACACATAGACCCATAGACTCACACAGAGACCCATAAACTCACACAGAGACACATAGACTCACACAGAGACCCATAGACTCACACAGAGACCCACAGACTCACACAGAGACCCACAGACTCACACAGAGACCCACAGACTCACACAGACACCCACAGACTCGCACAGAGACCCATAGACTCACACAGAGACCCATAGACTCACACAGAGACCCATAGACTTACACAGAGACCCACAGACTCACACAGAGACCCATAGACTCACACAGAGACCCACAGACTCACACAGAGACCCACAGACTCACACAAAGACCCAAAGACTCGCACAGAGATCCACAGACTCACACAGAGACCCATAGACTCACACAGAGACCCATAGACTCACACAACGACCCATAGACTCACACAGAGACCCATAGACTCACACAGAGACCCATAGACTCACATAGAGACCCATAGACTCACACAGAGACCAAAAGACTCGCACAGAGACCCACAGACTCGCACAGAGACCCATAGACTCACACAGCAGAGACCCATAGACTCACGCAGAGACCCATAGACTCACACATAGACCCACAGACTCGCACAGAGACCCACAGACTCGCACAGAGACCCATAGACTCACAGCAGAGACCCATAGACTCACAGCAGAGACCCATAGACTCACGCAGAGACCCACAGATTCACACAGAGACACATAGACTCACACAGAGACCCATAGACTCACACAGAGACCCATAGACTCACACAGAGACACATAGACTCGCACAGAGACCCACAGACTCGCACAGAGACCCATAGACTCACACAGCAGAGACCCATAGACTCACGCAGAGACCCATAGACTCACACAGAGACCCACAGACTCGCACAGAGACCCACAGACTCGCACAGAGACCCATAGACTCACACAGCAGAGACCCATAGACTCACAGCAGAGTCCCACAGACTCACACAGAGACACATAGACTCACACAGAGACCCATAGACTCACACAGAGACCCATAGACTCACACAGAGACCCATAGACGCACACAGAGACACATAGACTCACACAGAGACCCACAGACTCACACAGAGACCCACAGAGTCACACAGAGACCCATAGACTCACACAGAGACCCACAGACTCACACAGAGACCCACAGACTCACACAGAGACCCACAGACTCACACAGACACCCACAGACTCGCACAGAAATCCACAGACTCACACATAGACCCATAGACTCACACAGAGACCCATAAACTCACACAGAGACCCATAGACTCACACAGAGACCCATAGACTTACACAGAGACCCACAGACTCACACAGAGACCCATAGACTCACACAGAGACCCACAGACTCACACAGAGACCCACAGACTCACACAAAGACCCAAAGACTCGCACAGAGATCCACAGACTCACACAGAGACCCATAGACTCACACAGAGACCCATAGACTCACACAACGACCCATAGACTCACACAGAGACCCATAGACTCACACAGAGACCCATAGACTCACATAGAGACCCATAGACTCACACAGAGACCAAAAGACTCGCACAGAGACCCACAGACTCGCACAGAGACCCATAGACTCACACAGCAAAGCCCCATAGACTCACGCAGAGACCCATAGACTCACACATAGACCCACAGACTCGCACAGAGACCCACAGACTCGCACAGAGACCCATAGACTCACAGCAGAGACCCATAGACTCACAGCAGAGACCCATAGACTCACGCAGAGACCCACAGATTCACACAGAGACACATAGACTCACACAGAGACCCATAGACTCACACAGAGACCCATAGACTCACACAGAGACACATAGACTCGCACAGAGACCCACAGACTCGCACAGAGACCCATAGACTCACACAGCAGAGACCCATAGACTCACGCAGAGACCCATAGACTCACACAGAGACCCACAGACTCGCACAGAGACCCACAGACTCGCACAGAGACCCATAGACTCACACAGCAGAGACCCATATAGACTCACAGCAGAGTCCCACAGACTCACACAGAGACACATAGACTCACACAGAGACCCATAGACTCACACAGAGACCCATAGACTCACACAGAGACCCATAGACGCACACAGAGACACATAGACTCACACAGAGACCCACAGACTCACACAGAGACCCACAGAGTCACACAGAGACCCATAGACTCACACAGAGACCCATAGACTCACACAGAGACCCATTGACTCACACAGAGACCCATAGACTCACACAGAGACACATAGCCTCACACAGAGACCCATAGACTCACACAGAGACACATAGACCCACACAGAGACCCATAGACTCACACAGAGACCCATAGACTCACACAGAGACCCACAGACTCACACAGAGACCCATAGACTCACACAAAGACCCATAGACTCACACAGAGACACATAGACTCACACAGAGACTCATAGACTCACACAGAGACACATAGACTCACACAGAGACACATAGACTCACACAGAGACCCATAGACTCACACAGAGACCCATAGACTCACACAGAGACCCACAGACTCACACAGAAACCCATAGACTCGGACAGAGATCCACAGACTCACACATAGACCCATAGACTAACACAGAGACCCATAAACTCGCACAGAGACCCATAGACTCACACAGAGACACATAGACTCACACAGAGACCCATAGACTCACACAGAGACCCACAGACTCAGACAGAGACCCATAGACTCACACAGAGACCCACAGACTCACACAGAGACCCACAGACTCGCACAGAGATCCACAGACTCACACATAGACCCATAGACTCACACAGAGACCCATAGACTTACACAGAGACCCAAAGACTCGCACAGAGATCCATAGACTCACACAGAGACCCATAGACTCACACAGAGACCCATAGACTCACACAACGACCCATAGACTCACACAGAGACCCATAGACTCACACAGAGACCCATAGACTCACATAGAGACCCATAGACTCACACAGAGACCAAAAGACGCGCACAGAGACCCACAGACTCGCACAGAGACCCATAGACTCACACAGCAGAGACCCATAGACTCACGCAGAGACCCATAGACTCACACATAGACCCACAGACTCGCACAGAGACCCACAGACTCGCACAGAGACCCATAGACTCACACAGCAGAGACCCATAGACTCACAGCAGAGACCCATAGACTCACGCAGAGACCCACAGATTCACACAGAGACACATAGACTCACACAGAGACCCATAGACTCACACAGAGACCCACAGACTCACACAGAGACACATAGACTCGCACAGAGACCCACAGACTCGCACAGAGACCCATAGACTCACACAGCAGAGACCCATAGACTCACACAGAGACCCATAGACTCACACAGAGACCCACAGACTCACACAGAGACCCATAGACTCACACAGAGACCCATAGACTCACACAGAGACCCATAGACTCACACAGAGACCCATCGACTCACACAGAGACCCACAGACTCACACAGAGACCCATAGACTCACAAAGCGACCCATAGACTCACACAGAGATCCACAGACTCACACATAGACCCATAGACTCACACAGAGACCCATAAACTCACACAGAGACACATAGACTCACACAGAGACCCATAGACTCACACCGAGACCCACAGACTCACACAGAGACCCACAGACTCACACAGAGACCCACAGACTCACACAGACACCCACAGACTCGCACAGAGACCCATAGACTCACACAGAGACACATAGACTCACACAGAGACTCATAGACTCACACAGAGACCCATAGACTCACACAGAGACCCATAGACTCACACAGAGACCCATAGACGCACACAGAGACACATAGACTCACACAGAGACCCACAGACTCACACAGAGACCCACAGAGTCACACAGAGACCCATAGACTCACACAGAGATCCACAGACTCACACATAGACCCATAGACTCACACAGAGACCCATAAACTCACACAGAGACCCATAGACTCACACAGAGACACATAGACTCACACAGAGACCCATAGACTCACACAGAGACCCATAGATTCACGCAGAGACACATAGACTCACACAGAGACCCACAGACTCACACAGAGACCCATAGACTCACACAGAGACCCACAGACTCACACAGAGACCCATAGACTCACACAGAGACACATAGACTCACACAGAGACCCATAGACTCACACAGAGACACATAGACTCACACAGAGACCCATAGACTCACACAGAGACCCACAGACTCACACAGAGACCCATAGACTCACACAGAGACCCACAGACTCACACAGAGACCCACAGACTCGCACAGAGATCCACAGACTCACACAGAGACCCATAGACTAACACAGAGACCCATAAACTCACACAGAGACCCATAGATTCACACAGAGACCCATAGACTCACACAGAGACCCATAGACTCACACAGAGACACATAGACTCACACACAGACCCATAGACTCACACAGAGACACATAGACTCACACAGAGACCCATAGACTCACACAGAGACCCATAGACGCACACAGAGACACATAGACTCACACAGAGACCCACAGACTCACACAGAGACCCACAGAGTCACACAGAGACCCATAGACTCACACAGAGATCCACAGACTCACACATAGACCCATAGACTCACACAGAGACCCATAAACTCACACAGAGACCCATAGACTCACACAGAGACACATAGACTCACACAGAGACCCATAGACTCACACAGAGACCCATAGATTCACGCAGAGACACATAGACTCACACAGAGACCCACAGACTCACACAGAGACCCATAGACTCACACAGAGACCCACAGACTCACACAGAGACCCATAGACTCACACAGAGACACATAGACTCACACAGAGACCCATAGACTCACACAGAGACACATAGACTCACACAGAGACCCATAGACTCACACAGAGACCCACAGACTCACACAGAGACCCATAGACTCACACAGAGACCCACAGACTCACACAGAGACCCACAGACTCGCACAGAGATCCACAGACTCACACAGAGACCCATAGACTAACACAGAGACCCATAAACTCACACAGAGACCCATAGATTCACACAGAGACCCATAGACTCACACAGAGACCCATAGACTCACACAGAGACACATAGACTCACACACAGACCCATAGACTCACACAGAGACACATAGACTCACACAGAGACCCATAGACTCACACAGAGACCCACAGACTCACACAGAGACCCACAGACTCACACAGAGACCCACAGACTCACACAGACACCCACAGACTCGCACAGAGATCCACAGACTCACACATAGACCCATAGACTCACACAGAGACCCATAAACTCACACAGAGACCCATAGACTCACACAGAGACCCATAGACTTACACAGAGACCCACAGACTCACACAGAGACCCATAGACTCACACAGAGACCCACAGACTCACACAGAGACCCACAGACTCACACAAAGACCCAAAGACTCGCACAGAGATCCACAGACTCACACAGAGACCCATAGACTCACACAGAGACCCATAGACTCACACAACGACCCATAGACTCACACAGAGACCCAAAGACTCACACAGAGACCCATAGACTCACATAGAGACCCATAGACTCACACAGAGACCAAAAGACTCGCACAGAGACCCACAGACTCGCACAGAGACCCATAGACTCACACAGCAGAGACCCATAGACTCACGCAGAGACCCATAGACTCACACATAGACCCACAGACTCGCACAGAGACCCACAGACTCGCACAGAGACCCATAGACTCACAGCAGAGACCCATAGACTCACAGCAGAGACCCATAGACTCACGCAGAGACCCACAGATTCACACAGAGACACATAGACTCACACAGAGACCCATAGACTCACACAGAGACCCATAGACTCACACAGAGACACATAGACTCGCACAGAGACCCACAGACTCGCACAGAGACCCATAGACTCACACAGCAGAGACCCATAGACTCACGCAGAGACCCATAGACTCACACAGAGACCCACAGACTCGCACAGAGACCCACAGACTCGCACAGAGACCCATAGACTCACACAGCAGAGACCCATAGACTCACAGCAGAGTCCCACAGACTCACACAGAGACACATAGACTCACACAGAGACCCATAGACTCACACAGAGACCCATAGACTCACACAGAGACCCATAGACGCACACAGAGACACATAGACTCACACAGAGACCCACAGACTCACACAGAGACCCACAGAGTCACACAGAGACCCATAGACTCACACAGAGACCCATAGACTCACACAGAGACCCATTGACTCACACAGAGACCCATAGACTCACACAGAGACACATAGCCTCACACAGAGACCCATAGACTCACACAGAGACACATAGACCCACACAGAGACCCATAGACTCACACAGAGACCCATAGACTCACACAGAGACCCACAGACTCACACAGAGACCCATAGACTCACACAAAGACCCATAGACTCACACAGAGACACATAGACTCACACAGAGACTCATAGACTCACACAGAGACACATAGACTCACACAGAGACACATAGACTCACACAGAGACCCATAGACTCACACAGAGACCCATAGACTCACACAGAGACCCACAGACTCACACAGAAACCCATAGACTCGGACAGAGATCCACAGACTCACACATAGACCCATAGACTAACACAGAGACCCATAAACTCGCACAGAGACCCATAGACTCACACAGAGACACATAGACTCACACAGAGACCCATAGACTCACACAGAGACCCACAGACTCAGACAGAGACCCATAGACTCACACAGAGACCCACAGACTCACACAGAGACCCACAGACTCGCACAGAGATCCACAGACTCACACATAGACCCATAGACTCACACAGAGACCCATAGACTTACACAGAGACCCAAAGACTCGCACAGAGATCCATAGACTCACACAGAGACCCATAGACTCACACAGAGACCCATAGACTCACACAACGACCCATAGACTCACACAGAGACCCATAGACTCACACAGAGACCCATAGACTCACATAGAGACCCATAGACTCACACAGAGACCAAAAGACGCGCACAGAGACCCACAGACTCGCACAGAGACCCATAGACTCACACAGCAGAGACCCATAGACTCACGCAGAGACCCATAGACTCACACATAGACCCACAGACTCGCACAGAGACCCACAGACTCGCACAGAGACCCATAGACTCACACAGCAGAGACCCATAGACTCACAGCAGAGACCCATAGACTCACGCAGAGACCCACAGATTCACACAGAGACACATAGACTCACACAGAGACCCATAGACTCACACAGAGACCCACAGACTCACACAGAGACACATAGACTCGCACAGAGACCCACAGACTCGCACAGAGACCCATAGACTCACACAGCAGAGACCCATAGACTCACACAGAGACCCATAGACTCACACAGAGACCCACAGACTCACACAGAGACCCATAGACTCACACAGAGACCCATAGACTCACACAGAGACCCATAGACTCACACAGAGACCCATCGACGCACACAGAGACCCACAGACTCACACAGAGACCCATAGACTCACAAAGCGACCCATAGACTCACACAGAGATCCACAGACTCACACATAGACCCATAGACTCACACAGAGACCCATTAACTCACACAGAGACACATAGACTCACACAGAGACCCATAGACTCACACAGAGACCCACAGACTCACACAGAGACCCACAGACTCACACAGAGACCCACAGACTCACACAGACACCCACAGACTCGCACAGAGATCCACAGACTCACACATAGACCCATAGACTCACACAGAGACCCATAAACTCACACAGAGACCCATAGACTCACACAGAGACCCATAGACTTACACAGAGACCCACAGACTCACACAGAGACCCATAGACTCACACAGAGACCCACAGACTCACACAGAGACCCACAGACTCACACAGAGACCCAAAGACTCGCACAGAGATCCACAGACTCACACAGAGACCCATAGACTCACACAGAGACCCATAGACTCACACCACGACCCATAGACTCACACAGAGACCCATAGACTCACACAGAGACCCATAGACTCACATAGAGACCCATAGACTCACACAGAGACCAAAAGACTCGCACAGAGACCCACAGACTCGCACAGAGACCCATAGACTCACACAGCAGAGACCCATAGACTCACGCAGAGACCCAAAGACTCACACATAGACCCACAGACTCGCACAGAGACCCACAGACTCGCACAGAGACCCATAGACTCACAGCAGAGACCCATAGACTCACAGCAGAGACCCATAGACTCACGCAGAGACCCACAGATTCACACAGAGACACATAGACTCACACAGAGACCCATAGACTCACACAGAGGCCCATAGACTCACACAGAGACACATAGACTCGCACAGAGACCCACAGACTCGCACAGAGACCCATAGACTCACACAGCAGAGACCCATAGACTCACGCAGAGACCCATAGACTCACACAGAGACCCACAGACTCGCACAGAGACCCACAGACTCGCACAGAGACCCATAGACTCACACAGCAGAGACCCATAGACTCACAGCAGAGTCCCACAGACTCACACAGAGACACATAGACTCACACAGAGACCCATAGACTCACACAGAGACCCATAGACTCACACAGAGGCCCATAGACGCACACAGAGACACATAGACTCACACAGAGACCCACAGACTCACACAGAGACCCACAGAGTCACACAGAGACCCATAGACTCACACAGAGACCCATAGACTCACACAGAGACCCATTGACTCACACAGAGACCCATAGACTCACACAGAGACACATAGCCTCACACAGAGACCCATAGACTCACACAGAGACACATAGCCTCACACAGAGACACATAGACTCACACAGAGACCCACAGACTCACACAGAGACCCACAGAGTCACACAGAGACCCATAGACTCACACAGAGACCCAAAGACTCACACAGAGACCCATTGACTCACACAGAGACCCATAGACTCACACAGAGACCCATTGACTCACACAGAGACCCATAGACTCACACAGAGACACATAGCCTCACACAGAGACCCATAGACTCACACAGAGTCACATAGACCCACACAGAGACCCATAGACTCACACAGAGACCCACAGACTCACACAGAGACCCATAGACTCACACAGAGACCCATAGACTCACACAGAGACACATAGACTCACACAGAGACTCATAGACTCACACAGAGACACATAGACTCACACAGAGACCCATAGACTCACACAGAGACCCATAGACTCACACAGAGACCCACAGACTCACACAGAAACCCATAGACTCGCACAGAGATCCACAAACTCACACATAGACCCATAGACTAACACAGAGACCCATAAACTCACACAGAGACCCATAGACTCACACAGAGACACATAGACTCACACAGAGACCCATAGACTCACACAGAGACCCACAGACTCAGACAGAGACCCATAGACTCACACAGAGACCCACAGACTCACACAGAGACCCACAGACTCGCACAGAGCTCCACAGACTCACACATAGACCCATAGACTCACACAGAGACCCATAAACTCACACAGAGACCCATAGACTCACACAGAGACCCATAGACTTACACAGAGACCCACAGACTCACACAGAGACCCATAGACTCACACAGAGACCCACAGACTCACACAGAGACCCATAGACTCACACAGAGACCCATAGACTCACACAGAGACCCACAGACTCACACAGAGACCCATAGACTCACAAAGCGACCCATAGACTCACACAGAGATCCACAGACTCACACATAGACCCATAGACTCACACCGAGACCCATAAACTCACACAGAGACCCATAGACTCACACAGAGACCCATAGACTCACACAGAGACCCATAGACTCACACAGAGACCCACAGACTCACACAGAGACCCATAGATTCACGCAGAGACACATAGACTCACACAGAGACCCACAGACTCACACAGAGACCCATAGACTCACACAGAGACCCACAGACTCACACAGAGACCCATAGACTCACACAGAGACACATAGACTCACACAGAGACCCATAGACTCACACAGAGACACATAGACTCACACAGAGACCCATAGACTCACACAGAGACCCATAGACTCACACAGATACCCACAGACTCATGCAGTGACCCATACACTCACACAGAGACCTACAGACTCACACAGAGACCCACAGACTCACACAGAGACCCACAGACTCGCACAGAGATCCACAGACTCACACAGAGACCCATAGACTCGCACAGAGACCCATAGACTCACACAGAGACCCATAGACTCACACAGAGACCCATAGACTCACACAGAGACCCATAGAGTCACACAGAGACACATAGACTCACACAGAGACCCACAGATTCACACAGAGACACATAGACTCACACAGAGACCCATAGACTCACACAGAGGCCCATAGACTCACACAGAGACACATAGACTCGCACAGAGACCCACAGACTCGCACAGAGACCCATAGACTCACACAGCAGAGACCCATAGACTCACGCAGAGACCCATAGACTCACACAGAGACCCACAGACTCGCACAGAGACCCACAGACTCGCACAGAGACCCATAGACTCACACAGCAGAGACCCATAGACTCACAGCAGAGTCCCACAGACTCACACAGAGACACATAGACTCACACAGAGACCCATAGACTCACACAGAGACCCATAGACTCACACAGAGACCCATAGACGCACACAGAGACACATAGACTCACACAGAGACCCAGAGACTCACACAGAGACCCACAGAGTCACACAGAGACCCATAGACTCACACAGAGACCCATAGACTCACACAGAGACCCATTGACTCACACAGAGACCCATAGACTCACACAGAGACACATAGCCTCACACAGAGACCCATAGACTCACACAGAGACACATAGCCTCACACAGAGACACATAGACTCACACAGAGACCCACAGACTCACACAGAGACCCACAGAGTCACACAGAGACCCATAGACTCACACAGAGACCCATAGACTCACACAGAGACCCATTGACTCACACAGAGACCCATAGACTCACACAGAGACCCATTGACTCACACAGAGACCCATAGACTCACACAGAGACACATAGCCTCACACAGAGACCCATAGACTCACACAGAGTCACATAGACCCACACAGAGACCCATAGACTCACACAGAGACCCACAGACTCACACAGAGACCCATAGACTCACACAGAGACCCATAGACTCACACAGAGACACATAGACTCACACAGAGACTCATAGACTCACACAGAGACACATAGACTCACACAGAGACCCATAGACTCACACAGAGACCCATAGACTCACACAGAGACCCACAGACTCACACAGAAACCCATAGACTCGCACAGAGATCCACAGACTCACACATAGACCCATAGACTAACACAGAGACCCATAAACTCACACAGAGACCCATAGACTCACACAGAGACACATAGACTCACACAGAGACCCATAGACTCACACAGAGACCCACAGACTCAGACAGAGACCCATAGACTCACACAGAGACCCACAGACTCACACAGAGACCCACAGACTCGCACAGAGCTCCACAGACTCACACATAGACCCATAGACTCACACAGAGACCCATAAACTCACACAGAGACCCATAGACTCACACAGAGACCCATAGACTTACACAGAGACCCACAGACTCACACAGAGACCCATAGACTCACACAGAGACCCACAGACTCACACAGAGACCCATAGACTCACACAGAGACCCATAGACTCACACAGAGACCCACAGACTCACACAGAGACCCATAGACTCACAAAGCGACCCATAGACTCACACAGAGATCCACAGACTCACACATAGACCCATAGACTCACACCGAGACCCATAAACTCACACAGAGACCCATAGACTCACACAGAGACCCATAGACTCACACAGAGACCCATAGACTCACACAGAGACCCACAGACTCACACAGAGACCTATAGATTCACGCAGAGACACATAGACTCACACAGAGACCCACAGACTCACACAGAGACCCATAGACTCACACAGAGACCCACAGACTCACACAGAGACCCATAGACTCACACAGAGACACATAGACTCACACAGAGACCCATAGACTCACACAGAGACACATAGACTCACACAGAGACCCATAGACTCACACAGAGACCCATAGACTCACACAGAGACCCACAGACTCATGCAGTGACCCATACACTCACACAGAGACCTACAGACTCACACAGAGACCCACAGACTCACACAGAGACCCACAGACTCGCACAGAGATCCACAGACTCACACAGAGACCCATAGACTCACACAGAGACCCATAGACTCACACAGAGACCCATAGACTCACACAGAGACCCATAGACTCACACAGAGACCCATAGAGTCACACAGAGACACATAGACTCACACAGAGACCCCATAGACTCACACAGAGACCAAAAGACTCACTCAGAGACCCATAGACTCACGCAGAGACCCATAGACTCACATAGAGACCCATAGACTCACTCAGAGACCCATAGACTCACACAGAGACCCTTAGACTCACACAGAGACCCATAGACTCACACAGAGACCCACAGACTCACACAGAGACACATAGACTCACACAGAGACCCATAGACTCACACAGAGAACCATAGACTCACACAGAGACACATAGACTCACACAGAGACACATAGACTCACACAGAGACCCATAGACTCACACAGAGACCCACAGACTCACACAGAGACCCACAGACTCACACAGAGACCCATAGACTCACACAGAGACCCATAGACTCACACAGAGACCCATAGACTCACACAGAGACCCATAGACTCACACAGAGACCCATAGACTCACACAGAGACCCATAGACTCACACAGAGACACATAGACTCACACAGAGACTCATAGACTCACACAGAGACACATAGACTCACACAGAGACCCATAGACCCACACAGAGACCCATAGACTCACACAGAGACCCATAGACTCACACAGAGACCCACAGACTTACACAGAAACCCATAGACTCACACATAGACCCATAGACTAACACAGAGACCCATAAACTCACACAGAGACCCATAGACTCACACAGAGACACATAGCCTCACACAGAGACCCATAGACTCACACAGAGACCCACAGACTCACACAGAGACCCATAGACTCACACAGAGACCCACAGACTCACACAGAGACCCACAGACTCGCACAGAGATCCACAGACTCACACATAGACCCATAGACTCACGCAGAGACCCATAAAGTCACACAGAGACCCATAGACTCACACAGAGACCGATAGACTTACACAGAGACCCACAGACTCACACAGAGACCCATAGACTCACACAGAGACCCACAGACTCACACAGAGACCCATCGACTCACACAGAGACCCATAGACTCACACAGAGACCCACAGACTCACACAGAGACCCATAGACTCACAAAGCGACCCATAGACTCACACAGAGATCCACAGACTCACACATAGACCCATAGACTCACAGCAGAGTCCCACAGACTCACACAGAGACACATAGACTCACACAGAGACCCATAGACGCACACAGAGACACATAGACTCACACAGAGACCCACAGACTCACACAGAGACCCACAGAGTCACACAGAGACCCATAGACTCACACAGAGACCCATAGACTCACACAGAGACCCATTGACTCACACAGAGACCCATAGACTCACACAGAGACACATAGCCTCACACAGAGACCCATAGACTCACACAGAGACACATAGACCCACACAGAGACCCATAGACTCACACAGAGACCCATAGACTCACACAGAGACCCACAGACTCACACAGAGACCCATAGACTCACACAGAGACCCATAGACTCACACAGAGACACATAGACTCACACAGAGACACATAGACTCACACAGAGACCCATAGACTCACACAGAGACCCACAGACTCACACAGAGACCCATAGACTCACACAGAGACCCACAGACTCACACAGAGACCCACAGACTCCCACAGAGATCCACAGACTCACACATAGACCCATAGACTCACACAGAGACCCATAAACTCACACAGAGACCCATAGACTCACACAGAGACCCATAGACTTACACAGAGACCCACAGACTCACACAGAGACCCATAGACTCACACAGAGACCCACAGACTCACACAGAGACCCATAGACTCACACAGAGACCCATAGACTCACACAGAGACCCATAGACTCACACAGAGACCCATAGACTCACACAGAGACCCACAGACTCACACAGAGACCCATAGACTCACAAAGCGACCCATAGACTCACACAGAGATCCACAGACTCACACATAGACCCATAGACTCACACAGAGACCCATAAACTCACACAGAGACCCATAGACTCACACAGAGACCCATAGACTCACACAGAGACCCACAGACTCACACAGAGACCCATAGACTCACACAGAGACCCACAGACTCACACAGAGACCCATAGACTCACACAGAGACACATAGACTCACACAGAGACCCACAGACTCACACAGAGACCCATAGACTCACACAGAGACCCACAGACTCACACAGAGACCCATAGACTCACACAGAGACCCATAGACTCACACAGAGACCCATAGACTCACACAGAGACCCATAGACTCACACAGAGACCCATAGACTCACAAAGCGACCCATAGACTCACACAGAGATCCACAGACTCACACATAGACCCATAGACTCACACAGAGACCCATAAACTCACACAGAGACCCATAGACTCACACAGAGACCCACAGACTCACACAGAGACCCATAGACTCACACAGAGACCCATAGACTCACACAGAGACACATAGCCTCACACAGAGACCCATAGACTCACACAGAGACCCACAGACTCACACAGAGACCCATAGACTCACACAGAGACCCACAGACTCACACAGAGACCCACAGACTCGCACAGAGATCCACAGACTCACACATAGACCCATAGACTCACGCAGAGACCCATAAAGTCACACAGAGACCCATAGACTCACACAGAGACCGATAGACTTACACAGAGACCCACAGACTCACACAGAGACCCATAGACTCACACAGAGACCCACAGACTCACACAGAGACCCATCGACTCACACAGAGACCCATAGACTCACACAGAGACCCACAGACTCACACAGAGACCCATAGACTCACAAAGCGACCCATAGACTCACACAGAGATCCACAGACTCACACATAGACCCATAGACTCACAGCAGAGTCCCACAGACTCACACAGAGACACATAGACTCACATAGAGACCCATAGACGCACACAGAGACACATAGACTCACACAGAGACCCACAGACTCACACAGAGACCCACAGAGTCACACAGAGACCCATAGACTCACACAGAGACCCATAGACTCACACAGAGACCCATTGACTCACACAGAGACCCATAGACTCACACAGAGACACATAGCCTCACACAGAGACCCATAGACTCACACAGAGACACATAGACCCACACAGAGACCCATAGACTCACACAGAGACCCATAGACTCACACAGAGACCCACAGACTCACACAGAGACCCATAGACTCACACAGAGACCCATAGACTCACACAGAGACACATAGACTCACACAGAGACACATAGACTCACACAGAGACCCATAGACTCACACAGAGACCCACAGACTCACACAGAGACCCATAGACTCACACAGAGACCCACAGACTCACACAGAGACCCACAGACTCCCACAGAGATCCACAGACTCACACATAGACCCATAGACTCACACAGAGACCCATAAACTCACACAGAGACCCATAGACTCACACAGAGACCCATAGACTTACACAGAGACCCACAGACTCACACAGAGACCCATAGACTCACACAGAGACCCACAGACTCACACAGAGACCCATAGACTCACACAGAGACCCATAGACTCACACAGAGACCCATAGACTCACACAGAGACCCATAGACTCACACAGAGACCCACAGACTCACACAGAGACCCATAGACTCACAAAGCGACCCATAGACTCACACAGAGATCCACAGACTCACACATAGACCCATAGACTCACACAGAGACCCATAAACTCACACAGAGACCCATAGACTCACACAGAGACCCATAGACTCACACAGAGACCCACAGACTCACACAGAGACCCATAGACTCACACAGAGACCCACAGACTCACACAGAGACCCATAGACTCACACAGAGACACATAGACTCACACAGAGACCCACAGACTCACACAGAGACCCATAGACTCACACAGAGACCCACAGACTCACACAGAGACCCATAGACTCACACAGAGACCCATAGACTCACACAGAGACCCATAGACTCACACAGAGACCCATAGACTCACACAGAGACCCATAGACTCACAAAGCGACCCATAGACTCACACAGAGATCCACAGACTCACACATAGACCCATAGACTCACACAGAGACCCATAAACTCACACAGAGACCCATAGACTCACACAGAGACCCACAGACTCACACAGAGACCCATAGACTCACACAGAGACACATAGACTCACACAGAGACCCATAGACTCACACAGAGACACATAGACTCACACAGAGACCATAGACTCACACAGAGACCCATAGACTCACACAGAGACCCACAGACTCACGCAGTGACCCATACACTCACACAGAGACCTACAGACTCACACAGAGACCCACAGACTCACACAGAGACCCACAGACTCGCACAGAGATCCACAGACTCACACAGAGACCCATAGACTCACACAGAGACCCATAGACTCACACAGAGACCCATAGACTCACACAGAGACCCATAGACTCACACAGAGACCCATAGAGTCACACAGAGACACATAGACTCACACAGAGACCCCATAGACTCACACAGAGACCAAAAGACTCACTCAGAGACCCATAGACTCACGCAGAGACCCATAGACTCACATAGAGACCCATAGACTCACTCAGAGACCCATAGACTCACACAGAGACCCTTAGACTCACACAGAGACCCATAGACTCACACAGAGACCCACAGACTCACACAGAGACACATAGACTCACACAGAGACCCATAGACTCACACAGAGACCCATAGACTCACACAGAGACACATAGACTCACACAGAGACCCATAGACTCACACAGAGATCCATAGACTCACACAGAGACCCACAGACTCACACAGAGACCCACAGACTCACACAGAGACCCATAGACTCACACAGAGACCCATAGACTCACACAGAGACCCATAGACTCACACAGAGACCCATAGACTCACACAGAGACCCATAGACTCACACAGAGACCCATAGACTCACACAGAGACACATAGACTCACACAGAGACTCATAGACTCACACAGAGACACATAGACTCACACAGAGACCCATAGACCCACACAGAGACCCATAGACTCACATAGAGACCCATAGACTCACACAGAGACCCACAGACTTACACAGAAACCCATAGACTCGCATATAGATCCACAGACTCACACATAGACCCATAGACTAACACAGAGACCCATAAACTCACACAGAGACCCATAGACTCACACAGAGACACATAGCCTCACACAGAGACCCATAGACTCACACAGAGACCCACAGACTCACACAGAGACCCATAGACTCACACAGAGACCCACAGACTCACACAGAGACCCACAGACTCGCACAGAGATCCACAGACTCACACATAGACCCATAGACTCACACAGAGACCCATAAAGTCACACAGAGACCCATAGACTCACACAGAGACCGATAGACTTACACAGAGACCCACAGACTCACACAGAGACCCATAGACTCACACAGAGACCCACAGACTCACACAGAGACCCATCGACTCACACAGAGACCCATAGACTCACACAGAGACCCACAGACTCACACAGAGACCCATAGACTCACAAAGCGACCCATAGACTCACACAGAGATCCACAGACTCACACATAGACCCATAGACTCACAGCAGAGTCCCACAGACTCACACAGAGACACATAGACTCACACAGAGACCCATAGACGCACACAGAGACACATAGACTCACACAGAGACCCACAGACTCACACAGAGACCCACAGAGTCACACAGAGACCCATAGACTCACACAGAGACCCATAGACTCACACAGAGACCCATTGACTCACACAGAGACCCATAGACTCACACAGAGACACATAGCCTCACACAGAGACCCATAGACTCACACAGAGACACATAGACCCACACAGAGACCCATAGACTCACACAGAGACCCATAGACTCACACAGAGACCCACAGACTCACACAGAGACCCATAGACTCACACAGAGACCCACAGACTCACACAGAGACACATAGACTCACACAGAGACCCATAGACTCACACAGAGACCCATAGACTCACACAGAGACACATAGACTCACACAGAGACCCATAGACTCACACAGAGACCCATAGACTCACACAGAGACCCACAGACTCACACAGAGACCCACAGACTCACACAGAGACCCATAGACTCACACAGAGACCCATAGACTCACACAGAGACCCATAGACTCACACAGAGACCCATAGACTCACACAGAGACCCATAGACTCACACAGAGACCCATAGACTCACACAGAGACACATAGACTCACACAGAGACTCATAGACTCACACAGAGACACATAGACTCACACAGAGACCCATAGACCCACACAGAGACCCATAGACTCACACAGAGACCCATAGACTCACACAGAGACCCACAGACTTACACAGAAACCCATAGACTCGCATATAGATCCACAGACTCACACATAGACCCATAGACTAACACAGAGACCCATAAACTCACACAGAGACCCATAGACTCACACAGAGACACATAGCCTCACACAGAGACCCATAGACTCACACAGAGACCCACAGACTCACACAGAGACCCATAGACTCACACAGAGACCCACAGACTCACACAGAGACCCACAGACTCACACAGAGATCCACAGACTCACACATAGACCCATAGACTCACACAGAGACCCATAAAGTCACACAGAGACCCATAGACTCACACAGAGACCGATAGACTTACACAGAGACCCACAGACTCACACAGAGACCCATAGACTCACACAGAGACCCACAGACTCACACAGAGACCCATCGACTCACACAGAGACCCATAGACTCACACAGAGACCCACAGACTCACACAGAGACCCATAGACTCACAAAGCGACCCATAGACTCACACAGAGATCCACAGACTCACACATAGACCCATAGACTCACAGCAGAGTCCCACAGACTCACACAGAGACACATAGACTCACACAGAGACCCATAGACGCACACAGAGACACATAGACTCACACAGAGACCCACAGACTCACACAGAGACCCACAGAGTCACACAGAGACCCATAGACTCACACAGAGACCCATAGACTCACACAGAGACCCATTGACTCACACAGAGACCCATAGACTCACACAGAGACACATAGCCTCACACAGAGACCCATAGACTCACACAGAGACACATAGACCCACACAGAGACCCATAGACTCACACAGAGACCCATAGATTCACACAGAGACCCATAGACTCACACAGAGACCCATAGACTCACACAGAGACACATAGACTCACACACAGACCCATAGACTCACACAGAGACACATAGACTCACACAGAGACCCATAGACTCACACAGAGACCCACAGACTCACACAGAGACCCACAGACTCACACAGAGACCCACAGACTCACACAGACACCCACAGACTCGCACAGAGATCCACAGACTCACACATAGACCCATAGACTCACACAGAGACCCATAAACTCACACAGAGACCCATAGACTCACACAGAGACCCATAGACTTACACAGAGACCCACAGACTCACACAGAGACCCATAGACTCACACAGAGACCCACAGACTCACACAGAGACCCACAGACTCACACAAAGACCCAAAGACTCGCACAGAGATCCACAGACTCACACAGAGACCCATAGACTCACACAGAGACCCATAGACTCACACAACGACCCATAGACTCACACAGAGACCCATAGACTCACACAGAGACCCATAGACTCACATAGAGACCCATAGACTCACACAGAGACCAAAAGACTCGCACAGAGACCCACAGACTCGCACAGAGACCCATAGACTCACACAGCAGAGACCCATAGACTCACGCAGAGACCCATAGACTCACACATAGACCCACAGACTCGCACAGAGACCCACAGACTCGCACAGAGACCCATAGACTCACAGCAGAGACCCATAGACTCACAGCAGAGACCCATAGACTCACGCAGAGACCCACAGATTCACACAGAGACACATAGACTCACACAGAGACCCATAGACTCACACAGAGACCCATAGACTCACACAGAGACACATAGACTCGCACAGAGACCCACAGACTCGCACAGAGACCCATAGACTCACACAGCAGAGACCCATAGACTCACGCAGAGACCCATAGACTCACACAGAGACCCACAGACTCGCACAGAGACCCACAGACTCGCACAGAGACCCATAGACTCACACAGCAGAGACCCATAGACTCACAGCAGAGTCCCACAGACTCACACAGAGACACATAGACTCACACAGAGACCCATAGACTCACACAGAGACCCATAGACTCACACAGAGACCCATAGACGCACACAGAGACACATAGACTCACACAGAGACCCACAGACTCACACAGAGACCCACAGAGTCACACAGAGACCCATAGACTCACACAGAGACCCATAGACTCACACAGAGACCCATTGACTCACACAGAGACCCATAGACTCACACAGAGACACATAGCCTCACACAGAGACCCATAGACTCACACAGAGACACATAGACCCACACAGAGACCCATAGACTCACACAGAGACCCATAGACTCACACAGAGACCCACAGACTCACACAGAGACCCATAGACTCACACAAAGACCCATAGACTCACACAGAGACACATAGACTCACACAGAGACTCATAGACTCACACAGAGACACATAGACTCACACAGAGACACATAGACTCACACAGAGACCCATAGACTCACACAGAGACCCATAGACTCACACAGAGACCCACAGACTCACACAGAAACCCATAGACTCGGACAGAGATCCACAGACTCACACATAGACCCATAGACTAACACAGAGACCCATAAACTCGCACAGAGACCCATAGACTCACACAGAGACACATAGACTCACACAGAGACCCATAGACTCACACAGAGACCCACAGACTCAGACAGAGACCCATAGACTCACACAGAGACCCACAGACTCACACAGAGACCCACAGACTCGCACAGAGATCCACAGACTCACACATAGACCCATAGACTCACACAGAGACCCATAGACTTACACAGAGACCCAAAGACTCGCACAGAGATCCATAGACTCACACAGAGACCCATAGACTCACACAGAGACCCATAGACTCACACAACGACCCATAGACTCACACAGAGACCCATAGACTCACACAGAGACCCATAGACTCACATAGAGACCCATAGACTCACACAGAGACCAAAAGACGCGCACAGAGACCCACAGACTCGCACAGAGACCCATAGACTCACACAGCAGAGACCCATAGACTCACGCAGAGACCCATAGACTCACACATAGACCCACAGACTCGCACAGAGACCCACAGACTCGCACAGAGACCCATAGACTCACACAGCAGAGACCCATAGACTCACAGCAGAGACCCATAGACTCACGCAGAGACCCACAGATTCACACAGAGACACATAGACTCACACAGAGACCCATAGACTCACACAGAGACCCACAGACTCACACAGAGACACATAGACTCGCACAGAGACCCACAGACTCGCACAGAGACCCATAGACTCACACAGCAGAGACCCATAGACTCACACAGAGACCCATAGACTCACACAGAGACCCACAGACTCACACAGAGACCCATAGACTCACACAGAGACCCATAGACTCACACAGAGACCCATAGACTCACACAGAGACCCATCGACTCACACAGAGACCCACAGACTCACACAGAGACCCATAGACTCACAAAGCGACCCATAGACTCACACAGAGATCCACAGACTCACACATAGACCCATAGACTCACACAGAGACCCATTAACTCACACAGAGACACATAGACTCACACAGAGACCCATAGACTCACACAGAGACCCACAGACTCACACAGAGACCCACAGACTCACACAGAGACCCACAGACTCACACAGACACCCACAGACTCGCACAGAGATCCACAGACTCACACATAGACCCATAGACTCACACAGAGACCCATAAACTCACACAGAGACCCATAGACTCACACAGAGACCCATAGACTTACACAGAGACCCACAGACTCACACAGAGACCCATAGACTCACACAGAGACCCACAGACTCACACAGAGACCCACAGACTCACACAGAGACCCAAAGACTCGCACAGAGATCCACAGACTCACACAGAGACCCATAGACTCACACAGAGACCCATAGACTCACACCACGACCCATAGACTCACACAGAGACCCATAGACTCACACAGAGACCCATAGACTCACATAGAGACCCATAGACTCACACAGAGACCAAAAGACTCGCACAGAGACCCACAGACTCGCACAGAGACCCATAGACTCACACAGCAGAGACCCATAGACTCACGCAGAGACCCATAGACTCACACATAGACCCACAGACTCGCACAGAGACCCACAGACTCGCACAGAGACCCATAGACTCACAGCAGAGACCCATAGACTCACAGCAGAGACCCATAGACTCACGCAGAGACCCACAGATTCACACAGAGACACATAGACTCACACAGAGACCCATAGACTCACACAGAGGCCCATAGACTCACACAGAGACACATAGACTCGCACAGAGACCCACAGACTCGCACAGAGACCCATAGACTCACACAGCAGAGACCCATAGACTCACGCAGAGACCCATAGACTCACACAGAGACCCACAGACTCGCACAGAGACCCACAGACTCGCACAGAGACCCATAGACTCACACAGCAGAGACCCATAGACTCACAGCAGAGTCCCACAGACTCACACAGAGACACATAGACTCACACAGAGACCCATAGACTCACACAGAGACCCATAGACTCACACAGAGACCCATAGACGCACACAGAGACACATAGACTCACACAGAGACCCACAGACTCACACAGAGACCCACAGAGTCACACAGAGACCCATAGACTCACACAGAGACCCATAGACTCACACAGAGACCCATTGACTCACACAGAGACCCATAGACTCACACAGAGACACATAGCCTCACACAGAGACCCATAGACTCACACAGAGACACATAGCCTCACACAGAGACACATAGACTCACACAGAGACCCACAGACTCACACAGAGACCCACAGAGTCACACAGAGACCCATAGACTCACACAGAGACCCATAGACTCACACAGAGACCCATTGACTCACACAGAGACCCATAGACTCACACAGAGACCCATTGACTCACACAGAGACCCATAGACTCACACAGAGACACATAGCCTCACACAGAGACCCATAGACTCACACAGAGTCACATAGACCCACACAGAGACCCATAGACTCACACAGAGACCCACAGACTCACACAGAGACCCATAGACTCACACAGAGACCCATAGACTCACACAGAGACACATAGACTCACACAGAGACTCATAGACTCACACAGAGACACATAGACTCACACAGAGACCCATAGACTCACACAGAGACCCATAGACTCACACAGAGACCCACAGACTCACACATAAACCCATAGACTCGCACAGAGATCCACAAACTCACACATAGACCCATAGACTAACACAGAGACCCATAAACTCACACAGAGACCCATAGACTCACACAGAGACACATAGACTCACACAGAGACCCATAGACTCACACAGAGACCCACAGACTCAGACAGAGACCCATAGACTCACACAGAGACCCACAGACTCACACAGAGACCCACAGACTCGCACAGAGCTCCACAGACTCACACATAGACCCATAGACTCACACAGAGACCCATAAACTCACACAGAGACCCATAGACTCACACAGAGACCCATAGACTTACACAGAGACCCACAGACTCACACAGAGACCCATAGACTCACACAGAGACCCACAGACTCACACAGAGACCCATAGACTCACACAGAGACCCATAGACTCACACAGAGACCCACAGACTCACACAGAGACCCATAGACTCACAAAGCGACCCATAGACTCACACAGAGATCCACAGACTCACACATAGACCCATAGACTCACACCGAGACCCATAAACTCACACAGAGACCCATAGACTCACACAGAGACCCATAGACTCACACAGAGACCCATAGACTCACACAGAGACCCACAGACTCACACAGAGACCCATAGATTCACGCAGAGACACATAGACTCACACAGAGACCCACAGACTCACACAGAGACCCATAGACTCACACAGAGACCCACAGACTCACACAGAGACCCATAGACTCACACAGAGACACATAGACTCACACAGAGACCCATAGACTCACACAGAGACACATAGACTCACACAGAGACCCATAGACTCACACAGAGACCCATAGACTCACACAGAGACCCACAGACTCATGCAGTGACCCATACACTCACACAGAGACCTACAGACTCACACAGAGACCCACAGACTCACACAGAGACCCACAGACTCGCACAGAGATCCACAGACTCACACAGAGACCCATAGACTCGCACAGAGACCCATAGACTCACACAGAGACCCATAGACTCACACAGAGACCCATAGACTCACACAGAGACCCATAGAGTCACACAGAGACACATAGACTCACACAGAGACCCACAGATTCACACAGAGACACATAGACTCACACAGAGACCCATAGACTCACACAGAGGCCCATAGACTCACACAGAGACACATAGACTCGCACAGAGACCCACAGACTCGCACAGAGACCCATAGACTCACACAGCAGAGACCCATAGACTCACGCAGAGACCCATAGACTCACACAGAGACCCACAGACTCGCACAGAGACCCACAGACTCGCACAGAGACCCATAGACTCACACAGCAGAGACCCATAGACTCACAGCAGAGTCCCACAGACTCACACAGAGACACATAGACTCACACAGAGACCCATAGACTCACACAGAGACCCATAGACTCACACAGAGACCCATAGACGCACACAGAGACACATAGACTCACACAGAGACCCAGAGACTCACACAGAGACCCACAGAGTCACACAGAGACCCATAGACTCACACAGAGACCCATAGACTCACACAGAGACCCATTGACTCACACAGAGACCCATAGACTCACACAGAGACACATAGCCTCACACAGAGACCCATAGACTCACACAGAGACACATAGCCTCACACAGAGACACATAGACTCACACAGAGACCCACAGACTCACACAGAGACCCACAGAGTCACACAGAGACCCATAGACTCACACAGAGACCCATAGACTCACACAGAGACCCATTGACTCACACAGAGACCCATAGACTCACACAGAGACCCATTGACTCACACAGAGACCCATAGACTCACACAGAGACACATAGCCTCACACAGAGACCCATAGACTCACACAGAGTCACATAGACCCACACAGAGACCCATAGACTCACACAGAGACCCACAGACTCACACAGAGACCCATAGACTCACACAGAGACCCATAGACTCACACAGAGACACATAGACTCACACAGAGACTCATAGACTCACACAGAGACACATAGACTCACACAGAGACCCATAGACTCACACAGAGACCCATAGACTCACACAGAGACCCACAGACTCACACAGAAACCCATAGACTCGCACAGAGATCCACAGACTCACACATAGACCCATAGACTAACACAGAGACCCATAAACTCACACAGAGACCCATAGACTCACACAGAGACACATAGACTCACACAGAGACCCATAGACTCACACAGAGACCCACAGACTCAGACAGAGACCCATAGACTCACACAGAGACCCACAGACTCACACAGAGACCCACAGACTCGCACAGAGCTCCACAGACTCACACATAGACCCATAGACTCACACAGAGACCCATAAACTCACACAGAGACCCATAGACTCACACAGAGACCCATAGACTTACACAGAGACCCACAGACTCACACAGAGACCCATAGACTCACACAGAGACCCACAGACTCACACAGAGACCCATAGACTCACACAGAGACCCATAGACTCACACAGAGACCCACAGACTCACACAGAGACCCATAGACTCACAAAGCGACCCATAGACTCACACAGAGATCCACAGACTCACACATAGACCCATAGACTCACACCGAGACCCATAAACTCACACAGAGACCCATAGACTCACACAGAGACCCATAGACTCACACAGAGACCCATAGACTCACACAGAGACCCACAGACTCACACAGAGACCTATAGATTCACGCAGAGACACATAGACTCACACAGAGACCCACAGACTCACACAGAGACCCATAGACTCACACAGAGACCCACAGACTCACACAGAGACCCATAGACTCACACAGAGACACATAGACTCACACAGAGACCCATAGACTCACACAGAGACACATAGACTCACACAGAGACCCATAGACTCACACAGAGACCCATAGACTCACACAGAGACCCACAGACTCATGCAGTGACCCATACACTCACACAGAGACCTACAGACTCACACAGAGACCCACAGACTCACACAGAGACCCACAGACTCGCACAGAGATCCACAGACTCACACAGAGACCCATAGACTCACACAGAGACCCATAGACTCACACAGAGACCCATAGACTCACACAGAGACCCATAGAGTCACACAGAGACACATAGACTCACACAGAGACCCCATAGACTCACACAGAGACCAAAAGACTCACTCAGAGACCCATAGACTCACGCAGAGACCCATAGACTCACATAGAGACCCATAGACTCACTCAGAGACCCATAGACTCACACAGAGACCCTTAGACTCACACAGAGACCCATAGACTCACACAGAGACCCACAGACTCACACAGAGACACATAGACTCACACAGAGACCCATAGACTCACACAGAGAACCATAGACTCACACAGAGACACATAGACTCACACAGAGACACATAGACTCACACAGAGACCCATAGACTCACACAGAGACCCATAGACTCACACAGAGACCCACAGACTCACACAGAGACCCACAGACTCACACAGAGACCCATAGACTCACACAGAGACCCATAGACTCACACAGAGACCCATAGACTCACACAGAGACCCATAGACTCACACAGAGACCCATAGACTCACACAGAGACCCATAGACTCACACAGAGACACATAGACTCACACAGAGACTCATAGACTCACACAGAGACACATAGACTCACACAGAGACCCATAGACCCACACAGAGACCCATAGACTCACACAGAGACCCATAGACTCACACAGAGACCCACAGACTTACACAGAAACCCATAGACTCACACATAGACCCATAGACTAACACAGAGACCCATAAACTCACACAGAGACCCATAGACTCACACAGAGACACATAGCCTCACACAGAGACCCATAGACTCACACAGAGACCCACAGACTCACACAGAGACCCATAGACTCACACAGAGACCCACAGACTCACACAGAGACCCACAGACTCGCACAGAGATCCACAGACTCACACATAGACCCATAGACTCACGCAGAGACCCATAAAGTCACACAGAGACCCATAGACTCACACAGAGACCGATAGACTTACACAGAGACCCACAGACTCACACAGAGACCCATAGACTCACACAGAGACCCACAGACTCACACAGAGACCCATCGACTCACACAGAGACCCATAGACTCACACAGAGACCCACAGACTCACACAGAGACCCATAGACTCACAAAGCGACCCATAGACTCACACAGAGATCCACAGACTCACACATAGACCCATAGACTCACAGCAGAGTCCCACAGACTCACACAGAGACACATAGACTCACACAGAGACCCATAGACGCACACAGAGACACATAGACTCACACAGAGACCCACAGACTCACACAGAGACCCACAGAGTCACACAGAGACCCATAGACTCACACAGAGACCCATAGACTCACACAGAGACCCATTGACTCACACAGAGACCCATAGACTCACACAGAGACACATAGCCTCACACAGAGACCCATAGACTCACACAGAGACACATAGACCCACACAGAGACCCATAGACTCACACAGAGACCCATAGACTCACACAGAGATCCACAGACTCACACAGAGACCCATAGACTCACACAGAGACCCATAGACTCACACAGAGACACATAGACTCACACAGAGACACATAGACTCACACAGAGACCCATAGACTCACACAGAGACCCACAGACTCACACAGAGACCCATAGACTCACACAGAGACCCACAGACTCACACAGAGACCCACAGACTCCCACAGAGATCCACAGACTCACACATAGACCCATAGACTCACACAGAGACCCATAAACTCACACAGAGACCCATAGACTCACACAGAGACCCATAGACTTACACAGAGACCCACAGACTCACACAGAGACCCATAGACTCACACAGAGACCCACAGACTCACACAGAGACCCATAGACTCACACAGAGACCCATAGACTCACACAGAGACCCATAGACTCACACAGAGACCCATAGACTCACACAGAGACCCACAGACTCACACAGAGACCCATAGACTCACAAAGCGACCCATAGACTCACACAGAGATCCACAGACTCACACATAGACCCATAGACTCACACAGAGACCCATAAACTCACACAGAGACCCATAGACTCACACAGAGACCCATAGACTCACACAGAGACCCACAGACTCACACAGAGACCCATAGACTCACACAGAGACCCACAGACTCACACAGAGACCCATAGACTCACACAGAGACACATAGACTCACACAGAGACCCACAGACTCACACAGAGACCCATAGACTCACACAGAGACCCACAGACTCACACAGAGACCCATAGACTCACACAGAGACCCATAGACTCACACAGAGACCCATAGACTCACACAGAGACCCATAGACTCACACAGAGACCCATAGACTCACAAAGCGACCCATAGACTCACACAGAGATCCACAGACTCACACATAGACCCATAGACTCACACAGAGACCCATAAACTCACACAGAGACCCATAGACTCACACAGAGACCCACAGACTCACACAGAGACCCATAGACTCACACAGAGACACATAGACTCACACAGAGACCCATAGACTCACACAGAGACACATAGACTCACACAGAGACCATAGACTCACACAGAGACCCATAGACTCACACAGAGACCCACAGACTCACGCAGTGACCCATACACTCACACAGAGACCTACAGACTCACACAGAGACCCACAGACTCACACAGAGACCCACAGACTCGCACAGAGATCCACAGACTCACACAGAGACCCATAGACTCACACAGAGACCCATAGACTCACACAGAGACCCATAGACTCACACAGAGACCCATAGACTCACACAGAGACCCATAGAGTCACACAGAGACACATAGACTCACACAGAGACCCCATAGACTCACACAGAGACCAAAAGACTCACTCAGAGACCCATAGACTCACGCAGAGACCCATAGACTCACATAGAGACCCATAGACTCACTCAGAGACCCATAGACTCACACAGAGACCCTTAGACTCACACAGAGACCCATAGACTCACACAGAGACCCACAGACTCACACAGAGACACGTAGACTCACACAGAGACCCATAGACTCACACAGAGACCCATAGACTCACACAGAGACACATAGACTCACACAGAGACCCATAGACTCACACAGAGACCCATAGACTCACACAGAGACCCACAGACTCACACAGAGACCCACAGACTCACACAGAGACCCATAGACTCACACAGAGACCCATAGACTCACACAGAGACCCATAGACTCACACAGAGACCCATAGACTCACACAGAGACCCATAGACTCACACAGAGACCCATAGACTCACACAGAGACACATAGACTCACACAGAGACTCATAGACTCACACAGAGACACATAGACTCACACAGAGACCCATAGACCCACACAGAGACCCATAGACTCACATAGAGACCCATAGACTCACACAGAGACCCACAGACTTACACAGAAACCCATAGACTCGCATATAGATCCACAGACTCACACATAGACCCATAGACTAACACAGAGACCCATAAACTCACACAGAGACCCATAGACTCACACAGAGACACATAGCCTCACACAGAGACCCATAGACTCACACAGAGACCCACAGACTCACACAGAGACCCATAGACTCACACAGAGACCCACAGACTCACACAGAGACCCACAGACTCGCACAGAGATCCACAGACTCACACATAGACCCATAGACTCACACAGAGACCCATAAAGTCACACAGAGACCCATAGACTCACACAGAGACCGATAGACTTACACAGAGACCCACAGACTCACACAGAGACCCATAGACTCACACAGAGACCCACAGACTCACACAGAGACCCATCGACTCACACAGAGACCCATAGACTCACACAGAGACCCACAGACTCACACAGAGACCCATAGACTCACAAAGCGACCCATAGACTCACACAGAGATCCACAGACTCACACATAGACCCATAGACTCACAGCAGAGTCCCACAGACTCACACAGAGACACATAGACTCACACAGAGACCCATAGACGCACACAGAGACACATAGACTCACACAGAGACCCACAGACTCACACAGAGACCCACAGAGTCACACAGAGACCCATAGACTCACACAGAGACCCATAGACTCACACAGAGACCCATTGACTCACACAGAGACCCATAGACTCACACAGAGACACATAGCCTCACACAGAGACCCATAGACTCACACAGAGACACATAGACCCACACAGAGACCCATAGACTCACACAGAGACCCATAGACTCACACAGAGACCCACAGACTCACACAGAGACCCATAGACTCACACAGAGACCCACAGACTCACACAGAGACACATAGACTCACACAGAGACCCATAGACTCACACAGAGACCCATAGACTCACACAGAGACACATAGACTCACACAGAGACCCATAGACTCACACAGAGACCCATAGACTCACACAGAGACCCACAGACTCACACAGAGACCCACAGACTCACACAGAGACCCATAGACTCACACAGAGACCCATAGACTCACACAGAGACCCATAGACTCACACAGAGACCCATAGACTCACACAGAGACCCATAGACTCACACAGAGACACATAGACTCACACAGAGACTCATAGACTCACACAGAGACACATAGACTCACACAGAGACCCATAGACCCACACAGAGACCCATAGACTCACACAGAGACCCATAGACTCACACAGAGACCCACAGACTTACACAGAAACCCATAGACTCGCATATAGATCCACAGACTCACACATAGACCCATAGACTAACACAGAGACCCATAAACTCACACAGAGACCCATAGACTCACACAGAGACACATAGCCTCACACAGAGACCCATAGACTCACACAGAGACCCACAGACTCACACAGAGACCCATAGACTCACACAGAGACCCACAGACTCACACAGAGACCCACAGACTCACACAGAGATCCACAGACTCACACATAGACCCATAGACTCACACAGAGACCCATAAAGTCACACAGAGACCCATAGACTCACACAGAGACCGATAGACTTACACAGAGACCCACAGACTCACACAGAGACCCATAGACTCACACAGAGACCCACAGACTCACACAGAGACCCATCGACTCACACAGAGACCCATAGACTCACACAGAGACCCACAGACTCACACAGAGACCCATAGACTCACAAAGCGACCCATAGACTCACACAGAGATCCACAGACTCACACATAGACCCATAGACTCACAGCAGAGTCCCACAGACTCACACAGAGACACATAGACTCACACAGAGACCCATAGACGCACACAGAGACACATAGACTCACACAGAGACCCACAGACTCACACAGAGACCCACAGAGTCACACAGAGACCCATAGACTCACACAGAGACCCATAGACTCACACAGAGACCCATTGACTCACACAGAGACCCATAGACTCACACAGAGACACATAGCCTCACACAGAGACCCATAGACTCACACAGAGACACATAGACCCACACAGAGACCCATAGACTCACACAGAGACCCATAGACTCACACAGAGACCCACAGACTCACACAGAGACCCATAGACTCACACAGAGACCCATAGACTCACACAGAGACACATAGACTCACACAGAGACACATAGACTCACACAGAGACCCATAGACTCACACAGAGACCCACAGACTCACACAGATACCCATAGACTCACACAGAGACCCACAGACTCACACAGAGACCCACAGACTCCCACAGAGATCCACAGACTCACACATAGACCCATAGACTCACACAGAGACCCATAAACTCACACAGAGACCCATAGACTCACACAGAGACCCATAGACTTACACAGAGACCCACAGACTCACACAGAGACCCATAGACTCACACAGAGACCCACAGACTCACACAGAGACCCATAGACTCACACAGAGACCCATAGACTCACACAGAGACCCATAGACTCACACAGAGACCCATAGACTCACACAGAGACCCACAGACTCACGCAGTGACCCATACACTCACACAGAGACCTACAGACTCACACAGAGACCCACAGACTCACACAGAGACCCACAGACTCGCACAGAGATCCACAGACTCACACAGAGACCCATAGACTCACACAGAGACCCATAGACTCACACAGAGACCCATAGACTCACACAGAGACCCATAGACTCACACAGAGACCCATAGAGTCACACAGAGACACATAGACTCACACAGAGACCCCATAGACTCACACAGAGACCAAAAGACTCACTCAGAGACCCATAGACTCACGCAGAGACCCATAGACTCACATAGAGACCCATAGACTCACTCAGAGACCCATAGACTCGCACAGAGATCCACAGACTCACACAGAGACCCATAGACTCACACAGAGACCCATAGACTCACACAGAGACCCATAGACTCACACAGAGACCCATAGACTCACACAGAGACCCATAGAGTCACACAGAGACACATAGACTCACACAGAGACCCCATAGACTCACACAGAGACCAAAAGACTCACTCAGAGACCCATAGACTCACGCAGAGACCCATAGACTCACATAGAGACCCATAGACTCACTCAGAGACCCATAGACTCACACAGAGACCCTTAGACTCACACAGAGACCCATAGACTCACACAGAGACCCATAGACTCACACAGAGACCCACAGACTCACACAGAGACCCACAGACTCACACAGAGACCCATAGACTCACACAGAGACCCACAGACTCACACAGAGACCCATAGACTCACACAGAGACCCATAGACTCACACAGAGACCCATAGACTCACACAGAGACCCATAGACTCACACAGAGACCCATAGACTCACACAGAGACCCATAGACTCACACAGAGACACATAGACTCACACAGAGACTCATAGACTCACACAGAGACACATAGACTCACACAGAGACCCATAGACCCACACAGAGACCCATAGACTCACACAGAGACCCATAGACTCACACAGAGACCCACAGACTTACACAGAAACCCATAGACTCGCATATAGATCCACAGACTCACACATAGACCCATAGACTAACACAGAGACCCATAAACTCACACAGAGACCCATAGACTCACACAGAGACACATAGCCTCACACAGAGACCCATAGACTCACACAGAGACCCACAGACTCACACAGAGACCCATAGACTCACACAGAGACCCACAGACTCACACAGAGACCCACAGACTCGCACAGAGATCCACAGACTCACACATAGACCCATAGACTCACACAGAGACCCATAAAGTCACACAGAGACCCATAGACTCACACAGAGACCGATAGACTTACACAGAGACCCACAGACTCACACAGAGACCCATAGACTCACACAGAGACCCACAGACTCACACAGAGACCCATCGACTCACACAGAGACCCATAGACTCACACAGAGACCCACAGACTCACACAGAGACCCATAGACTCACAAAGCGACCCATAGACTCACACAGAGATCCACAGACTCACACATAGACCCATAGACTCACAGCAGAGTCCCACAGACTCACACAGAGACACATAGACTCACACAGAGACCCATAGACGCACACAGAGACACATAGACTCACACAGAGACCCACAGACTCACACAGAGACCCACAGAGTCACACAGAGACCCATAGACTCACACAGAGACCCATAGACTCACACAGAGACCCATTGACTCACACAGAGACCCATAGACTCACACAGAGACACATAGCCTCACACAGAGACCCATAGACTCACACAGAGACACATAGACCCACACAGAGACCCATAGACTCACACAGAGACCCATAGACTCACACAGAGACCCACAGACTCACACAGAGACCCATAGACTCACACAGAGACCCACAGACTCACACAGAGACACATAGACTCACACAGAGACCCATAGACTCACACAGAGACCCATAGACTCACACAGAGACACATAGACTCACACAGAGACCCATAGACTCACACAGAGACCCATAGACTCACACAGAGACCCACAGACTCACACAGAGACCCACAGACTCACACAGAGACCCATAGACTCACACAGAGACCCATAGACTCACACAGAGACCCATAGACTCACACAGAGACCCATAGACTCACACAGAGACCCATAGACTCACACAGAGACCCATAGACTCACACAGAGACACATAGACTCACACAGAGACTCATAGACTCACACAGAGACACATAGACTCACACAGAGACCCATAGACCCACACAGAGACCCATAGACTCACACAGAGACCCATAGACTCACACAGAGACCCACAGACTTACACAGAAACCCATAGACTCGCATATAGATCCACAGACTCACACATAGACCCATAGACTAACACAGAGACCCATAAACTCACACAGAGACCCATAGACTCACGCAGTGACCCATACACTCACACAGAGACCTACAGACTCACACAGAGACCCACAGACTCACACAGAGACCCACAGACTCACGCAGTGACCCATACACTCACACAGAGACCTACAGACTCACACAGAGACCCACAGACTCACACAGAGACCCACAGACTCGCACAGAGATCCACAGACTCACACAGAGACCCATAGACTCACACAGAGACCCATAGACTCACACAGAGACCCATAGACTCACACAGAGACCCATAGACTCACACAGAGACCTACAGACTCACACAGAGACCCACAGACTCACACAGAGACCCACAGACTCGCACAGAGATCCACAGACTCACACAGAGACCCATAGACTCACACAGAGACCCATAGACTCACACAGAGACCCATAGACTCACACAGAGACCCATAGACTCACACAGAGACCCATAGAGTCACACAGAGACACATAGACTCACACAGAGACCCCATAGACTCACACAGAGACCAAAAGACTCACTCAGAGACCCATAGACTCACGCAGAGACCCATAGACTCACATAGAGACCCATAGACTCACTCAGAGACCCATAGACTCGCACAGAGATCCACAGACTCACACAGAGACCCATAGACTCACACAGAGACCCATAGACTCACACAGAGACCCATAGACTCACACAGAGACCCATAGACTCACACAGAGACCCATAGAGTCACACAGAGACACATAGACTCACACAGAGACCCCATAGACTCACACAGAGACCAAAAGACTCACTCAGAGACCCATAGACTCACGCAGAGACCCATAGACTCACATAGAGACCCATAGACTCACTCAGAGACCCATAGACTCACACAGAGACCCTTAGACTCACACAGAGACCCATAGACTCACACAGAGACCCATAGACTCACACAGAGACCCACAGACTCACACAGAGACCCACAGACTCACACAGAGACCCATAGACTCACACAGAGACCCACAGACTCACACAGAGACCCATAGACTCACACAGAGACCCATAGACTCACACAGAGACCCATAGACTCACACAGAGACCCATAGACTCACACAGAGACCCATAGACTCACACAGAGACCCATAGACTCACACAGAGACACATAGACTCACACAGAGACTCATAGACTCACACAGAGACACATAGACTCACACAGAGACCCATAGACCCACACAGAGACCCATAGACTCACACAGAGACCCATAGACTCACACAGAGACCCACAGACTTACACAGAAACCCATAGACTCGCATATAGATCCACAGACTCACACATAGACCCATAGACTAACACAGAGACCCATAAACTCACACAGAGACCCATAGACTCACACAGAGACACATAGCCTCACACAGAGACCCATAGACTCACACAGAGACCCACAGACTCACACAGAGACCCATAGACTCACACAGAGACCCACAGACTCACACAGAGACCCACAGACTCGCACAGAGATCCACAGACTCACACATAGACCCATAGACTCACACAGAGACCCATAAAGTCACACAGAGACCCATAGACTCACACAGAGACCGATAGACTTACACAGAGACCCACAGACTCACACAGAGACCCATAGACTCACACAGAGACCCACAGACTCACACAGAGACCCATCGACTCACACAGAGACCCATAGACTCACACAGAGACCCACAGACTCACACAGAGACCCATAGACTCACAAAGCGACCCATAGACTCACACAGAGATCCACAGACTCACACATAGACCCATAGACTCACAGCAGAGTCCCACAGACTCACACAGAGACACATAGACTCACACAGAGACCCATAGACGCACACAGAGACACATAGACTCACACAGAGACCCACAGACTCACACAGAGACCCACAGAGTCACACAGAGACCCATAGACTCACACAGAGACCCATAGACTCACACAGAGACCCATTGACTCACACAGAGACCCATAGACTCACACAGAGACACATAGCCTCACACAGAGACCCATAGACTCACACAGAGACACATAGACCCACACAGAGACCCATAGACTCACACAGAGACCCATAGACTCACACAGAGACCCACAGACTCACACAGAGACCCATAGACTCACACAGAGACCCACAGACTCACACAGAGACACATAGACTCACACAGAGACCCATAGACTCACACAGAGACCCATAGACTCACACAGAGACACATAGACTCACACAGAGACCCATAGACTCACACAGAGACCCATAGACTCACACAGAGACCCACAGACTCACACAGAGACCCACAGACTCACACAGAGACCCATAGACTCACACAGAGACCCATAGACTCACACAGAGACCCATAGACTCACACAGAGACCCATAGACTCACACAGAGACCCATAGACTCACACAGAGACCCATAGACTCACACAGAGACACATAGACTCACACAGAGACTCATAGACTCACACAGAGACACATAGACTCACACAGAGACCCATAGACCCACACAGAGACCCATAGACTCACACAGAGACCCATAGACTCACACAGAGACCCACAGACTTACACAGAAACCCATAGACTCGCATATAGATCCACAGACTCACACATAGACCCATAGACTAACACAGAGACCCATAAACTCACACAGAGACCCATAGACTCACACAGAGACACATAGCCTCACACAGAGACCCATAGACTCACACAGAGACCCACAGACTCACACAGAGACCCATAGACTCACACAGAGACCCACAGACTCACACAGAGACCCACAGACTCACACAGAGATCCACAGACTCACACATAGACCCATAGACTCACACAGAGACCCATAAAGTCACACAGAGACCCATAGACTCACACAGAGACCGATAGACTTACACAGAGACCCACAGACTCACACAGAGACCCATAGACTCACACAGAGACCCACAGACTCACACAGAGACCCATCGACTCACACAGAGACCCATAGACTCACACAGAGACCCACAGACTCACACAGAGACCCATAGACTCACAAAGCGACCCATAGACTCACACAGAGATCCACAGACTCACACATAGACCCATAGACTCACAGCAGAGTCCCACAGACTCACACAGAGACACATAGACTCACACAGAGACCCATAGACGCACACAGAGACACATAGACTCACACAGAGACCCACAGACTCACACAGAGACCCACAGAGTCACACAGAGACCCATAGACTCACACAGAGACCCATAGACTCACACAGAGACCCATTGACTCACACAGAGACCCATAGACTCACACAGAGACACATAGCCTCACACAGAGACCCATAGACTCACACAGAGACACATAGACCCACACAGAGACCCATAGACTCACACAGAGACCCATAGACTCACACAGAGACCCACAGACTCACACAGAGACCCATAGACTCACACAGAGACCCATAGACTCACACAGAGACACATAGACTCACACAGAGACACATAGACTCACACAGAGACCCATAGACTCACACAGAGACCCACAGACTCACACAGATACCCATAGACTCACACAGAGACCCACAGACTCACACAGAGACCCACAGACTCCCACAGAGATCCACAGACTCACACATAGACCCATAGACTCACACAGAGACCCATAAACTCACACAGATACCCATAGACTCACACAGAGACCCCATAGACTCACACAGAGACCAAAAGACTCACTCAGAGACCCATAGACTCACGCAGAGACCCATAGACTCACATAGAGACCCATAGACTCACTCAGAGACCCATAGACTCACACAGAGACCCTTAGACTCACACAGAGACCCATAGACTCACACAGAGAACCACAGACTCACACAGAGACACATAGACTCACACAGAGACCCATAGACTCACACAGAGACCCATAGACTCACACAGAGACACATAGACTCACACAGAGACCCATAGACTCACACAGAGACCCATAGACTCACACAGAGACCCACAGACTCACACAGAGACCCACAGACTCACACAGAGACCCATAGACTCACTCAGAGACCCATAGACTCACGCAGAGACCCATAGACCCACACAGAGACCCATAGACTCACACAGAGACCCATAGACTCACACAGAGACCCACAGACTCACACAGAGACCCATAGACTCACACAGAGACCCACAGACTCACACAGAGACACATAGACTCACACAGAGACCCATAGACTCACACAGAGACCCATAGACTCACACAGAGACACATAGACTCACACAGAGACCCATAGACTCACACAGAGACCCATAGACTCACACAGAGACCCACAGACTCACACAGAGACCCACAGACTCACACAGAGACCCATAGACTCACACAGAGACCCATAGACTCACACAGAGACCCATAGACTCACACAGAGACCCATAGACTCACACAGAGACCCATAGACTCACACAGAGACCCATAGACTCACACAGAGACACATAGACTCACACAGAGACTCATAGACTCACACAGAGACACATAGACTCACACAGAGACCCATAGACCCACACAGAGACCCATAGACTCACACAGAGACCCATAGACTCACACAGAGACCCACAGACTTACACAGAAACCCATAGACTCGCATATAGATCCACAGACTCACACATAGACCCATAGACTAACACAGAGACCCATAAACTCACACAGAGACCCATAGACTCACACAGAGACACATAGCCTCACACAGAGACCCATAGACTCACACAGAGACCCACAGACTCACACAGAGACCCATAGACTCACACAGAGACCCACAGACTCACACAGAGACCCACAGACTCACACAGAGATCCACAGACTCACACATAGACCCATAGACTCACACAGAGACCCATAAAGTCACACAGAGACCCATAGACTCACACAGAGACCGATAGACTTACACAGAGACCCACAGACTCACACAGAGACCCATAGACTCACACAGAGACCCACAGACTCACACAGAGACCCATCGACTCACACAGAGACCCATAGACTCACACAGAGACCCACAGACTCACACAGAGACCCATAGACTCACAAAGCGACCCATAGACTCACACAGAGATCCACAGACTCACACATAGACCCATAGACTCACAGCAGAGTCCCACAGACTCACACAGAGACACATAGACTCACACAGAGACCCATAGACGCACACAGAGACACATAGACTCACACAGAGACCCACAGACTCACACAGAGACCCACAGAGTCACACAGAGACCCATAGACTCACACAGAGACCCATAGACTCACACAGAGACCCATTGACTCACACAGAGACCCATAGACTCACACAGAGACACATAGCCTCACACAGAGACCCATAGACTCACACAGAGACACATAGACCCACACAGAGACCCATAGACTCACACAGAGACCCATAGACTCACACAGAGACCCACAGACTCACACAGAGACCCATAGACTCACACAGAGACCCATAGACTCACACAGAGACACATAGACTCACACAGAGACACATAGACTCACACAGAGACCCATAGACTCACACAGAGACCCACAGACTCACACAGATACCCATAGACTCACACAGAGACCCACAGACTCACACAGAGACCCACAGACTCCCACAGAGATCCACAGACTCACACATAGACCCATAGACTCACACAGAGACCCATAAACTCACACAGATACCCATAGACTCACACAGAGACCCCATAGACTCACACAGAGACCAAAAGACTCACTCAGAGACCCATAGACTCACGCAGAGACCCATAGACTCACATAGAGACCCATAGACTCACTCAGAGACCCATAGACTCACACAGAGACCCTTAGACTCACACAGAGACCCATAGACTCACACAGAGACCCACAGACTCACACAGAGACACATAGACTCACACAGAGACCCATAGACTCACACAGAGACCCATAGACTCACACAGAGACACATAGACTCACACAGAGACCCATAGACTCACACAGAGACCCATAGACTCACACAGAGACCCACAGACTCACACAGAGACCCACAGACTCACACAGAGACCCATAGACTCACACAGAGACCCATAGACTCACACAGAGACCCATAGACTCACACAGAGACCCATAGACTCACACAGAGACCCATAGACTCACACAGAGACCCATAGACTCACACAGAGACACATAGACTCACACAGAGACTCATAGACTCACACAGAGACACATAGACTCACACAGAGACCCATAGACCCACACAGAGACCCATAGACTCACACAGAGACCCATAGACTCACACAGAGACCCACAGACTTACACAGAAACCCATAGACTCGCATATAGATCCACAGACTCACACATAGACCCATAGACTAGCACAGAGACCCATAAACTCACACAGAGACCCATAGACTCACACAGAGACACATAGCCTCACACAGAGACCCATAGACTCACACAGAGACCCACAGACTCACACAGAGACCCATAGACTCACACAGAGACCCACAGACTCACACAGAGACCCACAGACTCGCACAGAGATCCACAGACTCACACATAGACCCATAGACTCACACAGAGACCCATAAAGTCACACAGAGACCCATAGACTCACACAGAGACCGATAGACTTACACAGAGACCCACAGACTCACACAGAGACCCATAGACTCACACAGAGACCCACAGACTCACACAGAGACCCATCGACTCACACAGAGACCCATAGACTCACACAGAGACCCACAGACTCACACAGAGACCCATAGACTCACAAAGCGACCCATAGACTCACACAGAGATCCACAGACTCACACATAGACCCATAGACTCACAGCAGAGTCCCACAGACTCACACAGAGACACATAGACTCACACAGAGACCCATAGACGCACACAGAGACACATAGACTCACACAGAGACCCACAGACTCACACAGAGACCCACAGAGTCACACAGAGACCCATAGACTCACACAGAGACCCATAGACTCACACAGAGACCCATTGACTCACACAGAGACCCATAGACTCACACAGAGACACATAGCCTCACACAGAGACCCATAGACTCACACAGAGACACATAGACCCACACAGAGACCCATAGACTCACACAGAGACCCATAGACTCACACAGAGACCCACAGACTCACACAGAGACCCATAGACTCACACAGAGACCCACAGACTCACACAGAGACACATAGACTCACACAGAGACCCATAGACTCACACAGAGACCCATAGACTCACACAGAGACACATAGACTCACACAGAGACCCATAGACTCACACAGAGACCCATAGACTCAGACTGAGACCCACAGACTCACACAGAGACCCACAGACTCACACAGAGACCCATAGACTCACACAGAGACCCATAGACTCACACAGAGACCCATAGACTCACACAGAGACCCATAGACTCACACAGAGACCCATAGACTCACACAGAGACCCATAGACTCACACAGAGACACATAGACTCACACAGAGACTCATAGACTCACACAGAGACACATAGACTCACACAGAGACCCATAGACCCACACAGAGACCCATAGACTCACACAGAGACCCATAGACTCACACAGAGACCCACAGACTTACACAGAAACCCATAGACTCGCATATAGATCCACAGACTCACACATAGACCCATAGACTAACACAGAGACCCATAAACTCACACAGAGACCCATAGACTCACACAGAGACACATAGCCTCACACAGAGACCCATAGACTCACACAGAGACCCACAGACTCACACAGAGACCCATAGACTCACACAGAGACCCACAGACTCACACAGAGACCCACAGACTCACACAGAGATCCACAGACTCACACATAGACCCATAGACTCACACAGAGACCCATAAAGTCACACAGAGACCCATAGACTCACACAGAGACCGATAGACTTACACAGAGACCCACAGACTCACACAGAGACCCATAGACTCACACAGAGACCCACAGACTCACACAGAGACCCATCGACTCACACAGAGACCCATAGACTCACACAGAGACCCACAGACTCACACAGAGACCCATAGACTCACAAAGCGACCCATAGACTCACACAGAGATCCACAGACTCACACATAGACCCATAGACTCACAGCAGAGTCCCACAGACTCACACAGAGACACATAGACTCACACAGAGACCCATAGACGCACACAGAGACACATAGACTCACACAGAGACCCACAGACTCACACAGAGACCCACAGAGTCACACAGAGACCCATAGACTCACACAGAGACCCATAGACTCACACAGAGACCCATTGACTCACACAGAGACCCATAGACTCACACAGAGACACATAGCCTCACACAGAGACCCATAGACTCACACAGAGACACATAGACCCACACAGAGACCCATAGACTCACACAGAGACCCATAGACTCACACAGAGACCCACAGACTCACACAGAGACCCATAGACTCACACAGAGACCCATAGACTCACACAGAGACACATAGACTCACACAGAGACACATAGACTCACACAGAGACCCATAGACTCACACAGAGACCCACAGACTCACACAGAGACCCACAGACTCACACAGAGACCCACAGACTCCCACAGAGATCCACAGACTCACACATAGACCCATAGACTCACACAGAGACCCATAAACTCACACAGAGACCCATAGACTCACACAGAGACCCATAGACTTACACAGAGACCCACAGACTCACACAGAGACCCATAGACTCACACAGAGACCCACAGACTCACACAGAGACCCATAGACTCACACAGAGACCCATAGACTCACACAGAGACCCATAGACTCACACAGAGACCCATAGACTCACACAGAGACCCACAGACTCACACAGAGACCCATAGACTCACAAAGCGACCCATAGACTCACACAGAGATCCACAGACTCACACATAGACCCATAGACTCACACAGTGACCCATAAACTCACACAGAGACCCATAGACTCACACAGAGACCCATAGACTCACACAGAGACCCACAGACTCACACAGAGACCCATAGACTCACACAGAGACCCACAGACTCACACAGAGACCCATAGACTCACACAGAGACACATAGACTCACACAGAGACCCACAGACTCACACAGAGACCCATAGACTCACACAGAGACCCACAGACTCACACAGAGACCCATAGACTCACACAGAGACCCATAGACTCACACAGAGACCCATAGACTCACACAGAGACCCATAGACTCACACAGAGACCCATAGACTCACAAAGCGACCCATAGACTCACACAGAGATCCACAGACTCACACATAGACCCATAGACTCACACAGAGACCCATAAACTCACACAGAGACCCATAGACTCACACAGAGACCCATAGACTCACACAGAGACCCATAGACTCACACAGAGACCCACAGACTCGCACAGAGATCCACAGACTCACACAGAGACCCATAGACTCACACAGAGACCCATAGACTCACACAGAGACCCATAGACTCACACAGAGACCCATAGACTCACACAGAGACCCATAGAGTCACACAGAGACACATAGACTCACACAGAGACCCCATAGACTCACACAGAGACCAAAAGACTCACTCAGAGACCCATAGACTCACGCAGAGACCCATAGACTCACATAGAGACCCATAGACTCACTCAGAGACCCATAGACTCACACAGAGACCCTTAGACTCACACAGAGACCCATAGACTCACAAAGCGACCCATAGACTCACACAGAGATCCACAGACTCACACATAGACCCATAGACTCACACAGAGACCCATAAACTCACACAGAGACCCATAGACTCACACAGAGACCCATAGACTCACACAGAGACCCATAGACTCACACAGAGACCCACAGACTCGCACAGAGATCCACAGACTCACACAGAGACCCATAGACTCACACAGAGACCCATAGACTCACACAGAGACCCATAGACTCACACAGAGACCCATAGACTCACACAGAGACCCATAGAGTCACACAGAGACACATAGACTCACACAGAGACCCCATAGACTCACACAGAGACCAAAAGACTCACTCAGAGACCCATAGACTCACGCAGAGACCCATAGATTCACATAGAGACCCATAGACTCACTCAGAGACCCATAGACTCACACAGAGACCCTTAGACTCACACAGAGACCCATAGACTCACACAGAGACCCACAGACTCACACAGAGACACATAGACTCACACAGAGACCCATAGACTCACAAAGCGACCCATAGACTCACACAGAGATCCACAGACTCACACATAGACCCATAGACTCACACAGAGACCCATAAACTCACACAGAGACCCATAGACTCACACAGAGACCCATAGACTCACACAGAGACCCATAGACTCACACAGAGACCCACAGACTCGCACAGAGATCCACAGACTCACACAGAGACCCATAGACTCACACAGAGACCCATAGACTCACACAGAGACCCATAGACTCACACAGAGACCCATAGACTCACACAGAGACCCATAGAGTCACACAGAGACACATAGACTCACACAGAGACCCCATAGACTCACACAGAGACCAAAAGACTCACTCAGAGACCCATAGACTCACGCAGAGACCCATAGATTCACATAGAGACCCATAGACTCACTCAGAGACCCATAGACTCACACAGAGACCCTTAGACTCACACAGAGACCCATAGACTCACACAGAGACCCACAGACTCACACAGAGACACATCGACTCACACAGAGACCCATAGACTCACACAGAGACCCGTAGACTCACACAGAGACCCACAGACTCACACAGAGAACCCATAGACTCACACAGAGACCCATAGACTCACACAGAGACCCATAGACTCACACAGAGACCCATAGACCCACACAGAGACCCATAGACTCACACAGAGACCCATAGACTCACACAGAGACCCACAGACTTACACAGAAACCCATAGACTCGCATATAGATCCACAGACTCACACATAGACCCATAGACTAACACAGAGACCCATAAACTCACACAGAGACCCATAGACTCACACAGAGACACATAGCCTCACACAGAGACCCATAGACTCACACAGAGACCCACAGACTCACACAGAGACCCATAGACTCACACAGAGACCCATAGACTCACACAGAGACCCATAGAGTCACACAGAGACACATAGACTCACACAGAGACCCCATAGACTCACACAGAGACCAAAAGACTCACTCAGAGACCCATAGACTCACGCAGAGACCCATAGACTCACATAGAGACCCATAGACTCACTCAGAGACCCATAGACTCACACAGAGACCCTTAGACTCACACAGAGACCCATAGACTCACACAGAGACCCACAGACTCACACAGAGACACATAGACTCACACAGAGACCCATAGACTCACACAGAGACCCATAGACTCACACAGAGACACATAGACTCACAGAGAGACACATAGACTCACACAGAGACCCATAGACTCACACAGAGACCCATAGACTCACACAGAGACCCACAGACTCACACAGAGACCCACAGACTCACACAGAGACCCATAGACTCACACAGAGACCCATAGACTCACACAGAGACCCATAGACTCACACAGAGACCCATAGACTCACACAGAGACCCATAGACTCACACAGAGACACATAGACTCACACAGAGACTCATAGACTCACACAGAGACACATAGACTCACACAGAGACCCATAGACCCACACAGAGACCCATAGACTCACACAGAGACCCATAGACTCACACAGAGACCCACAGACTTACACAGAAACCCATAGACTCGCATATAGATCCACAGACTCACACATAGACCCATAGACTAACACAGAGACCCATAAACTCACACAGAGACCCATAGACTCACACAGAGACACATAGCCTCACACAGAGACCCATAGACTCACACAGAGACCCACAGACTCACACAGAGACCCATAGACTCACACAGAGACCCACAGACTCACACAGAAACCCACAGACTCGCACAGAGATCCACAAACTCACACATAGACCCATAGACTCACACAGAGACCCATAAAGTCACACAGAGACCCGTAGACTCACACAGAGACACATAGCCTCACACAGAGACCCATAGACTCACACAGAGACCCACAGACTCACACAGAGACCCATAGACTCACACAGAGACCCATAGACTCACACAGAGACCCATAGAGTCACACAGAGACACATAGACTCACACAGAGACCCCATAGACTCACACAGAGACCAAAAGACTCACTCAGAGACCCATAGACTCACGCAGAGACCCATAGACTCACATAGAGACCCATAGACTCACTCAGAGACCCATAGACTCACACAGAGACCCTTAGACTCACACAGAGACCCATAGACTCACAAAGCGACCCATAGACTCACACAGAGATCCACAGACTCACACATAGACCCATAGACTCACACAGAGACCCATAAACTCACACAGAGACCCATAGACTCACACAGAGACCCATAGACTCACACAGAGACCCATAGACTCACACAGAGACCCACAGACTCGCACAGAGATCCACAGACTCACACAGAGACCCATAGACTCACACAGAGACCCATAGACTCACACAGAGACCCATAGACTCACACAGAGACCCATAGACTCACACAGAGACCCATAGAGTCACACAGAGACACATAGACTCACACAGAGACCCCATAGACTCACACAGAGACCAAAAGACTCACTCAGAGACCCATAGACTCACGCAGAGACCCATAGATTCACATAGAGACCCATAGACTCACTCAGAGACCCATAGACTCACACAGAGACCCTTAGACTCACACAGAGACCCATAGACTCACACAGAGACCCACAGACTCACACAGAGACACATAGACTCACACAGAGACCCATAGACTCACAAAGCGACCCATAGACTCACACAGAGATCCACAGACTCACACATAGACCCATAGACTCACACAGAGACCCATAAACTCACACAGAGACCCATAGACTCACACAGAGACCCATAGACTCACACAGAGACCCATAGACTCACACAGAGACCCACAGACTCGCACAGAGATCCACAGACTCACACAGAGACCCATAGACTCACACAGAGACCCATAGACTCACACAGAGACCCATAGACTCACACAGAGACCCATAGACTCACACAGAGACCCATAGAGTCACACAGAGACACATAGACTCACACAGAGACCCCATAGACTCACACAGAGACCAAAAGACTCACTCAGAGACCCATAGACTCACGCAGAGACCCATAGATTCACATAGAGACCCATAGACTCACTCAGAGACCCATAGACTCACACAGAGACCCTTAGACTCACACAGAGACCCATAGACTCACACAGAGACCCACAGACTCACACAGAGACACATCGACTCACACAGAGACCCATAGACTCACACAGAGACCCGTAGACTCACACAGAGACCCACAGACTCACACAGAGAACCCATAGACTCACACAGAGACCCATAGACTCACACAGAGACCCATAGACTCACACAGAGACCCATAGACCCACACAGAGACCCATAGACTCACACAGAGACCCATAGACTCACACAGAGACCCACAGACTTACACAGAAACCCATAGACTCGCATATAGATCCACAGACTCACACATAGACCCATAGACTAACACAGAGACCCATAAACTCACACAGAGACCCATAGACTCACACAGAGACACATAGCCTCACACAGAGACCCATAGACTCACACAGAGACCCACAGACTCACACAGAGACCCATAGACTCACACAGAGACCCATAGACTCACACAGAGACCCATAGAGTCACACAGAGACACATAGACTCACACAGAGACCCCATAGACTCACACAGAGACCAAAAGACTCACTCAGAGACCCATAGACTCACGCAGAGACCCATAGACTCACATAGAGACCCATAGACTCACTCAGAGACCCATAGACTCACACAGAGACCCTTAGACTCACACAGAGACCCATAGACTCACACAGAGACCCACAGACTCACACAGAGACACATAGACTCACACAGAGACCCATAGACTCACACAGAGACCCATAGACTCACACAGAGACAAATAGACTCACAGAGAGACACATAGACTCACACAGAGACCCATAGACTCACACAGAGACCCATAGACTCACACAGAGACCCACAGACTCACACAGAGACCCACAGACTCACACAGAGACCCATAGACTCACACAGAGACCCATAGACTCACACAGAGACCCATAGACTCACACAGAGACCCATAGACTCACACAGAGACCCATAGACTCACACAGAGACACATAGACTCACACAGAGACTCATAGACTCACACAGAGACACATAGACTCACACAGAGACCCATAGACCCACACAGAGACCCATAGACTCACACAGAGACCCATAGACTCACACAGAGACCCACAGACTTACACAGAAACCCATAGACTCGCATATAGATCCACAGACTCACACATAGACCCATAGACTAACACAGAGACCCATAAACTCACACAGAGACCCGTAGACTCACACAGAGACCGATAGACTTACACAGAGACCCACAAACTCACACAGAGACCCATAGACTCACACAGAGACCCACAGACTCACACAGAGACCCATCGACTCACACAGAGACCCATAGACTCACACAGAGACCCACAGACTCACACAGAGACCCATAGACTCACAAAGCGACCCATAGACTCACACAGAGATCCACAGACTCACACATAGACCCATAGACTCACACAGAGACCCATAAACTCACACAGAGACCCATAGACTCACACAGAGACCCATAGACTCACACAGAGACCCATAGACTCACACAGAGACCCATAGACTCACACAGACCCATAGATTCACGCAGAGACACATAGACTCACACAGAGACCCATAGACTCACGCAGAGACCCATAGACTCACACAGAGACCCACAGACTCGCACAGAGACCCACAGACTCGCACAGAGACCCATAGACTCACACAGCAGAGACCCATAGACTCACAGCAGAGACCCATAGACTCACGCAGAGACCCACAGATTCACACAGAGACACATAGACTCACACAGAGACCCATAGACTCACACAGAGACCCATAGACTCACACAGAGACACATAGACTCGCACAGAGACCCACAGACTCGCACAGAGACCCATAGACTCACACAGCAGAGACCCATAGACTCACGCAGAGACCCATAGACTCACACAGAGACCCACAGACTCGCACAGAGACCCACAGACTCGCACAGAGACCCATAGACTCACACAGCAGAGACCCATAGACTCACAGCAGAGTCCCACAGACTCACACAGAGACACATAGACTCACACAGAGACCCATAGACTCACACAGAGACCCATAGACTCACACAGAGACCCATAGACGCACACAGAGACACATAAACTCACACAGAGACCCACAGACTCACACAGAGACCCACAGAGTCACACAGAGACCCATAGACTCACACAGAGACCCATAGACTCACACAGGGACCCATTGACTCACACAGAGACCCATAGACTCACACAGAGACACATAGCCTCACACAGAGACCTATAGACTCACACAGAGACACATAGACCCACACAGAGACCCATAGACTCACACAGAGACCCATAGACTCACACAGAGACCCACAGACTCACACAGAGACCCATAGACTCACACAGAGACCCATAGACTCACACAGAGACACATAGACTCACACAGAGACTCATAGACTCACACAGAGACACATAGACTCACACAGAGACCCATAGACTCACACAGAGACCCATAGACTCACACAGAGACCCACAGACTCACACAGAAACCCATAGACTCGCACAGAGATCCACAGACTCACACATAGACCCATAGACTAACACAGAGACCCATAAACTCACACAGAGACCCATAGACTCACACAGAGACACATAGACTCACACAGAGACCCATAGACTCACACAGAGACCCACAGACTCACACAGAGACCCATAGACTCACACAGAGACCCACAGACTCACACAGAGACCCACAGACTCCCACAGAGATCCACAGACTCACACATAGACCCATAGACTCACACATAGACCCATAAACTCACACAGAGACCCATAGACTCACACAGAGACCCACAGACTCGCACAGAGACCCATAGACTCACACAGCAGAGACCCATAGACTCACAGCAGAGACCCATAGACTCACGCAGAGACCCACAGATTCACACAGAGACACATAGACTCACACAGAGACCCATAGACTCACACAGAGACCCATAGACTCACACAGAGACACATAGACTCGCACAGAGACCCACAGACTCGCACAGAGACCCATAGACTCACACAGCAGAGACCCATAGACTCACGCAGAGACCCATAGACTCACACAGAGACCCACAGACTCGCACAGAGACCCACAGACTCGCACAGAGACCCATAGACTCACACAGCAGAGACCCATAGACTCACAGCAGAGTCCCACAGACTCACACAGAGACACATAGACTCACACAGAGACCCATAGACTCACACAGAGACCCATAGACTCACACAGAGACCCATAGACGCACACAGAGACACATAAACTCACACAGAGACCCACAGACTCACACAGAGACCCACAGAGTCACACAGAGACCCATAGACTCACACAGAGACCCATAGACTCACACAGGGACCCATTGACTCACACAGAGACCCATAGACTCACACAGAGACACATAGCCTCACACAGAGACCTATAGACTCACACAGAGACACATAGACCCACACAGAGACCCATAGACTCACACAGAGACCCATAGACTCACACAGAGACCCACAGACTCACACAGAGACCCATAGACTCACACAGAGACCCATAGACTCACACAGAGACACATAGACTCACACAGAGACTCATAGACTCACACAGAGACACATAGACTCACACAGAGACCCATAGACTCACACAGAGACCCATAGACTCACACAGAGACCCACAGACTCACACAGAAACCCATAGACTCGCACAGAGATCCACAGACTCACACATAGACCCATAGACTAACACAGAGACCCATAAACTCACACAGAGACCCATAGACTCACACAGAGACACATAGACTCACACAGAGACCCATAGACTCACACAGAGACCCACAGACTCACACAGAGACCCATAGACTCACACAGAGACCCACAGACTCACACAGAGACCCACAGACTCCCACAGAGATCCACAGACTCACACATAGACCCATAGACTCACACAGAGACCCATAAACTCACACAGAGACCCATAGACTCACACAGAGACCCATAGACTTACACAGAGACCCACAGACTCACACAGAGACCCATAGACTCACACAGAGACCCACAGACTCACACAGAGACCCATAGACTCACACAGAGACCCATAGACTCACACAGAGACCCATAGACTCACACAGAGACCCATAGACTCACACAGAGACCCACAGACTCACACAGAGACCCATAGACTCACAAAGCGACCCATAGACTCACACAGAGATCCACAGACTCACACATAGACCCATAGACTCACACAGAGACCCATAAACTCACACAGAGACCCATAGACTCACACAGAGACCCATAGACTCACACAGAGACCCATAGACTCACACAGAGGCCCATAGACTCACACAGAGACCCATAGATTCACGCAGAGACACATAGACTCACACAGAGACCCACAGACTCACACAGAGACCCACAGACTCACACAGAGACACATAGACTCACACAGAGACCCATAGACTCACACAGAGACCCGTAGACTCACACAGAGACACATAGACTCACACAGAGACACATAGACTCACACAGAGACCCATAGACTCACACAGAGACCCATAGACTCACACAGAGACCCACCGACTCACACAGAGTCCCACAGACTCACACAGAGAACCCAAAGACTCACACAGAGACCCATAGACTCACACAGAGACCCATAGACTCACAAAGCGACCCATAGACTCACACAGAGATCCACAGACTCACACAGAGACCCATAGACTCACACAGAGACCCATAAACTCACACAGAGACCCATAGACTCGCATATAGATCCACAGACTCACACATAGACCCATAGACTAACACAGAGACCCATAAACTCACACAGAGACCCATAGACTCACACAGAGACACATAGCCTCACACAGAGACCCATAGACTCACACAGAGACCCACAGACTCACACAGAGACCCATAGACTCACACAGAGACCCATAGACTCACACAGAGACCCATAGAGTCACACAGAGACACATAGACTCACACAGAGACCCCATAGACTCACACAGAGACCAAAAGACTCACTCAGAGACCCATAGACTCACGCAGAGACCCATAGACTCACATAGAGACCCATAGACTCACTCAGAGACCCATAGACTCACACAGAGACCCTTAGACTCACACAGAGACCCATAGACTCACACAGAGACCCACAGACTCACACAGAGACACATAGACTCACACAGAGACCCATAGACTCACACAGAGACCCATAGACTCACACAGAGACACATAGACTCACAGAGAGACACATAGACTCACACAGAGACCCATAGACTCACACAGAGACCCATAGACTCACACAGAGACCCACAGACTCACACAGAGACCCATAGACTCACACAGAGACCCATAGACTCACACAGAGACCCATAGACTCACACAGAGACCCATAGACTCACACAGAGACCCATAGACTCACACAGAGACCCATAGACTCACACAGAGACACATAGACTCACACAGAGACTCATAGACTCACACAGAGACACATAGACTCACACAGAGACCCATAGACCCACACAGAGACCCATAGACTCACACAGAAACCCATAGACTCGCACAGAGATCCACAGACTCACACATAGACCCATAGACTAACACAGAGACCCATAAACTCACACAGAGACCCATAGACTCACACAGAGACACATAGACTCACACAGAGACCCATAGACTCACACAGAGACCCACAGACTCACACAGAGACCCATAGACTCACACAGAGACCCACAGACTCACACAGAGACCCACAGACTCCCACAGAGATCCACAGACTCACACATAGACCCATAGACTCACACAGAGACCCATAAACTCACACAGAGACCCATAGACTCACACAGAGACCCATAGACTTACACAGAGACCCACAGACTCACACAGAGACCCATAGACTCACACAGAGACCCACAGACTCACACAGAGACCCATAGACTCACACAGAGACCCATAGACTCACACAGAGACCCATAGACTCACACAGAGACCCATAGACTCACACAGAGACCCACAGACTCACACAGAGACCCATAGACTCACAAAGCGACCCATAGACTCACACAGAGATCCACAGACTCACACATAGACCCATAGACTCACACAGAGACCCATAAACTCACACAGAGACCCATAGACTCACACAGAGACCCATAGACTCACACAGAGACCCATAGACTCACACAGAGGCCCATAGACTCACACAGAGACCCATAGATTCACGCAGAGACACATAGACTCACACAGAGACCCACAGACTCACACAGAGACCCACAGACTCACACAGAGACACATAGACTCACACAGAGACCCATAGACTCACACAGAGACCCGTAGACTCACACAGAGACACATAGACTCACACAGAGACCCATAGACTCACACAGAGACCCATAGACTCACACAGAGACCCACAGACTCACACAGAGACCCACAGACTCACACAGAGAACCCATAGACTCACACAGAGACCCATAGACTCACACAGAGACCCATAGACTCACAAAGCGACCCATAGACTCACACAGAGATCCACAGACTCACACAGAGACCCATAGACTCACACAGAGACCCATAAACTCACACAGAGACCCATAGACTCGCATATAGATCCACAGACTCACACATAGACCCATAGACTAACACAGAGACCCATAAACTCACACAGAGACCCATAGACTCACACAGAGACACATAGCCTCACACAGAGACCCATAGACTCACACAGAGACCCACAGACTCACACAGAGACCCATAGACTCACACAGAGACCCATAGACTCACACAGAGACCCATAGAGTCACACAGAGACACATAGACTCACACAGAGACCCCATAGACTCACACAGAGACCAAAAGACTCACTCAGAGACCCATAGACTCACGCAGAGACCCATAGACTCACATAGAGACCCATAGACTCACTCAGAGACCCATAGACTCACACAGAGACCCTTAGACTCACACAGAGACCCATAGACTCACACAGAGACCCACAGACTCACACAGAGACACATAGACTCACACAGAGACCCATAGACTCACACAGAGACCCATAGACTCACACAGAGACACATAGACTCACAGAGAGACACATAGACTCACACAGAGACCCATAGACTCACACAGAGACCCATAGACTCACACAGAGACCCACAGACTCACACAGAGACCCACAGACTCACACAGAGACCCATAGACTCACACAGAGACCCATAGACTCACACAGAGACCCATAGACTCACACAGAGACCCATAGACTCACACAGAGACCCATAGACTCACACAGAGACCCATAGACTCACACAGAGACACATAGACTCACACAGAGACTCATAGACTCACACAGAGACACATAGACTCACACAGAGACCCATAGACCCACACAGAGACCCATAGACTCACACAGAGACCCATAGACTCACACAGAGACCCACAGACTTACACAGAAACCCATAGACTCGCATATAGATCCACAGACGCACACATAGACCCATAGACTAACACAGAGACCCATAAACTCACACAGAGACCCATAAACTCACACAGAGACCCATAGACTCACACAGAGACACATAGCCTCACACAGAGACCCATAGACTCACACAGAGACCCACAGACTCACACAGAGACCCATAGACTCACACAGAGACCCACAGACTCACACAGAGACCTACAGACTCGCACAGAGATCCACAGACTCACACATAGACCCATAGACTCACACAGAGACCCATAAAGTCACACAGAGACCCATAGACTCACACAGAGACCGATAGACTTACACAGAGACCCACAGACTCACACAGAGACCCATAGACTCACACAGAGACCCACAGACTCACACAGAGACCCATAGACTCACAGAGAGACCCATAGACTCACACAGAGACCCACAGACTCACACAGAGACCCATAGACTCACAAAGCGACCCATAGACTCACACAGAGATCCACAGACTCACACATAGACCCATAGACTCACACAGAGACCCATAAACTCACACAGAGACCCATAGACTCACACAGAGACCCATAGACTCACACAGAGACCCATAGACTCACACAGAGACCCATAGACTCACACAGACCCATAGATTCACGCAGAGACACATAGACTCACACAGAGACCCATAGACTCACGCAGAGACCCACAGACTCGCACAGAGACCCACAGACCCGCACAGAGACCCATAGACTCACACAGCAGAGACCCATAGACTCACAGCAGAGACCCATAGACTCACGCAGAGACCCACAGATTCACACAGAGACACATAGACTCACACAGAGACCCATAGACTCACACAGAGACCCATAGACTCACACAGAGACACATAGACTCGCACAGAGACCCACAGACTCGCACAGAGACCCATAGACTCACACAGCAGAGACCCATAGACTCACGCAGAGACCCATAGACTCACACAGAGACCCACAGACTCGCACAGAGACCCACAGACTCGCACAGAGACCCATAGACTCACACAGCAGAGACCCATAGACTCACAGCAGAGTCCCACAGACTCACACAGAGACACATAGACTCACACAGAGACCCATAGACTCACACAGAGACCCATAGACTCACACAGAGACCCATAGACGCACACAGAGACACATAGACTCACACAGAGACCCACAGACTCACACAGAGACCCATAGACTCACACAGAGACCCACAGACTCACACAGAGACCCACAGACTCACACAGAGACCCATAGACTCACACAGAGACCCATAGACTCACACAGAGACCCATAGACTCACACAGAGACCCATAGACTCACACAGAGACCCATAGACTCACACAGAGACACATAGACTCACACAGAGACTCATAGACTCACACAGAGACACATAGACTCACACAGAGACCCATAGACCCACACAGAGACCCATAGACTCACACAGAGACCCACAGACTTACACAGAAACCCATAGACTCGCATATAGATCCACAGACTCACACATAGACCCATAGACTAACACAGAGACCCATAAACTCACACAGAGACCCATAGACTCACACAGAGACACATAGCCTCACACAGAGACCCATAGACTCACACAGAGACCCACAGACTCACACAGAGACCCATAGACTCACACAGAGACCCACAGACTCACACAGAGACCTACAGACTCGCACAGAGATCCACAGACTCACACATAGACCCATAGACTCACACAGAGACCCATAAAGTCACACAGAGACCCATAGACTCACACAGAGACCGATAGACTTACACAGAGACCCACAGACTCACACAGAGACCCATAGACTCACACAGAGACCCACAGACTCACACAGAGACCCATCGACTCACAGAGAGACCCATAGACTCACACAGAGACCCACAGACTCACACAGAGACCCATAGACTCACAAAGCGACCCATAGACTCACACAGAGATCCACAGACTCACACATAGACCCATAGACTCACACAGAGACCCATAAACTCACACAGAGACCCATAGACTCACACAGAGACCCATAGACTCACACAGAGACCCATAGACTCACACAGAGACCCATAGACTCACACAGACCCATAGATTCACGCAGAGACACATAGACTCACACAGAGACCCATAGACTCACGCAGAGACCCACAGACTCGCACAGAGACCCACAGACCCGCACAGAGACCCATAGACTCACACAGCAGAGACCCATAGACTCACAGCAGAGACCCATAGACTCACGCAGAGACCCACAGATTCACACAGAGACACATAGACTCACACAGAGACCCATAGACTCACACAGAGACCCATAGACTCACACAGAGACACATAGACTCGCACAGAGACCCACAGACTCGCACAGAGACCCATAGACTCACACAGCAGAGACCCATAGACTCACGCAGAGACCCATAGACTCACACAGAGACCCACAGACTCGCACAGAGACCCACAGACTCGCACAGAGACCCATAGACTCACACAGCAGAGACCCATAGACTCACAGCAGAGTCCCACAGACTCACACAGAGACACATAGACTCACACAGAGACCCATAGACTCACACAGAGACCCATAGACTCACACAGAGACCCATAGACGCACACAGAGACACATAGACTCACACAGAGACCCACAGACTCACACAGAGACCCACAGAGTCACACAGAGACCCATAGACTCACACAGAGACCCATAGACTCACACAGAGACCCATTGACTCACACAGAGACCCATAGACTCACACAGAGACACATAGCCTCACACAGAGACCCATAGACTCACACAGAGACACATAGACCCACACAGAGACCCATAGACTCACACAGAGACCCATAGACTCACACAGAGACCCACAGACTCACACAGAGACCCATAGACTCACACAGAGACCCATAGACTCACACAGAGACACATAGACTCACACAGAGACTCAGAGACTCACACAGAGACACATAGACTCACACAGAGACCCATAGACTCACACAGAGACCCATAGACTCACAGAGAGACCCACAGACTCAGACAGAAACCCATAGACTCGCACAGAGATCCACAGACTCACACATAGACCCATAGACTAACACAGAGACCCATAAACTCACACAGAGACCCATAGACTCACACAGAGACCCACAGACTCACACAGAGACCCATAGACTCACACAGAGACCCATAGACTCACACAGAGACACATAGACTCACACAGAGACTCATAGACTCACACAGAGACACATAGACTCACACAGAGACCCATAGACTCACACAGAGACCCATAGACTCACACAGAGACCCACAGACTCACACAGAAACCCATAGACTCGCACAGAGATCCACAGACTCACACATAGACCCATAGACTAACACAGAGACCCATAAACTCACACAGAGACCCATAGACTCACACAGAGACACATAGACTCACACAGAGACCCATAGACTCACACAGAGACCCACAGACTCACACAGAGACCCATAGACTCACACAGAGACCCACAGACTCACACAGAGACCCACAGACTCCCACAGAGATCCACAGACTCACACATAGACCCATAGACTCACACAGAGACCCATAAACTCACACAGAGACCCATAGACTCACACAGAGACCCATAGACTTACACAGAGACCCACAGACTCACACAGAGACCCATAGACTCACACAGAGACCCACAGACTCACACAGAGACCCATAGACTCACACAGAGACCCATAGACTCACACAGAGACCCATAGACTCACACAGAGACCCATAGACTCACACAGAGACCCACAGACTCACACAGAGACCCATAGACTCACAAAGCGACCCATAGACTCACACAGAGATCCACAGACTCACACATAGACCCATAGACTCACACAGAGACCCCATAAACTCACACAGAGACCCATAGACTCACACAGAGACCCATAGACTCACACAGAGACCCATAGACTCACACAGAGGCCCATAGACTCACACAGAGACCCATAGATTCACCCAGAGACACATAGACTCACACAGAGACCCACAGACTCACACAGAGACCCATAGACTCACACAGAGACCCACAGACTCACACAGAGACCCATAGACTCACACAGAGACACATAGACTCACACAGAGACCCACAGACTCACACAGAGACCCATAGACTCACACAGAGACCCACAGACTCACACAGAGACCCATAGACTCACACAGAGACCCATAGACTCACACAGAGACCCATAGACTCACACAGAGACCCATAGACTCACACAGAGACCCACAGACTCACACAGAGACCCATAGACTCACAAAGCGACCCATAGACTCACACAGAGATCCACAGACTCACACATAGACCCATAGACTCACACAGAGACCCATAAACTCACACAGAGACCCATAGACTCACACAGAGACCCATAGACTCACACAGAGACCCATAGACTCACACAGAGACCCACAGACTCGCACAGAGATCCACAGACTCACACAGAGACCCATAGACTCACACAGAGACCCATAGACTCACACAGAGACCCATAGACTCACACAGAGACCCATAGACTCACACAGAGACCCATAGAGTCACACAGAGACACATAGACTCACACAGAGACCCCATAGACTCACACAGAGACCAAAAGACTCACTCAGAGACCCATAGACTCACACAGAGACCCATAGACTCACACAGAGACACATAGACTCACACAGAGACCCACAGACTCACACAGAGACCCATAGACTCACACAGAGACCCACAGACTCACACAGAGACCTATAGACTCACACAGAGACCCATAGACTCACACAGAGACCCATAGACTCACACAGAGACCCATAGACTCACACAGAGACCCACAGACTCACACAGAGACCCATAGACTCACAAAGCGACCCATAGACTCACACAGAGATCCACAGACTCACACATAGACCCATAGACTCACACAGAGACCCATAAACTCACACAGAGACCCATAGACTCACACAGAGACCCACAGACTCACACAGAAACCCATAGACTCGCACAGAGATCCACAGACTCACACATAGACCCATAGACTAACACAGAGACCCATAGACTCACACAGAGACACATAGACTCACACAGAGACACATAGACTCACACAGAGACCCATAGACTCACACAGAGACCCATAGACTCACACAGAGACCCACAGACTCACACAGAGACCCACAGACTCACACAGAGACCCATAGACTCACACAGAGACCCATAGACTCACACAGAGACCCATAGACTCACACAGAGACCCATAGACTCACACAGAGACCCATAGACTCACACAGAGACACATAGACTCACACAGAGACTCATAGACTCACACAGAGACACATAGACTCACACAGAGACCCATAGACCCACACAGAGACCCATAGACTCACACAGAGACCCATAGACTCACACAGAGACCCACAGACTTACACAGAAACCCATAGACTCGCATATAGATCCACAGACTCACACATAGACCCATAGACTAACACAGAGACCCATAAACTCACACAGAGACCCATAGACTCACACAGAGACACATAGCCTCACACAGAGACCCATAGACTCACACAGAGACCCACAGACTCACACAGAGACCCATAGACTCACACAGAGACCCACAGACTCACACAGAGACCTACAGACTCGCACAGAGATCCACAGACTCACACATAGACCCATAGACTCACACAGAGACCCATAAAGTCACACAGAGACCCATAGACTCACACAGAGACCGATAGACTTACACAGAGACCCACAGATTCACACAGAGACCCATAGACTCACACAGAGACCCACAGACTCACACAGAGACCCATCGACTCACAGAGAGACCCATAGACTCACACAGAGACCCACAGACTCACACAGAGACCCATAGACTCACAAAGCGACCCATAGACTCACACAGAGATCCACAGACTCACACATAGACCCATAGACTCACACAGAGACCCATAAACTCACACAGAGACCCATAGACTCACACAGAGACCCATAGACTCACACAGAGACCCATAGACTCACACAGAGACCCATAGACTCACACAGACCCATAGATTCACGCAGAGACACATAGACTCACACAGAGACCCATAGACTCACGCAGAGACCCACAGACTCGCACAGAGACCCACAGACCCGCACAGAGACCCATAGACTCACACAGCAGAGACCCATAGACTCACAGCAGAGACCCATAGACTCACGCAGAGACCCACAGATTCACACAGAGACACATAGACTCACACAGAGACCCATAGACTCACACAGAGACCCATAGACTCACACAGAGACACATAGACTCACACAGAGACCCATAGACTCACACAGAGACCGATAGACTTACACAGAGACCCACAGACTCACACAGAGACCCATAGACTCACACAGAGACCCACAGACTCACACAGAGACCCATCGACTCACAGAGAGACCCATAGACTCACACAGAGACCCACAGACTCACACAGAGACCCATAGACTCACAAAGCGACCCATAGACTCACACAGAGATCCACAGACTCACACATAGACCCATAGACTCACACAGAGACCCATAAACTCACACAGAGACCCATAGACTCACACAGAGACCCATAGACTCACACAGAGACCCATAGACTCACACAGAGACCCATAGACTCACACAGACCCATAGATTCACGCAGAGACACATAGACTCACACAGAGACCCATAGACTCACGCAGAGACCCACAGACTCGCACAGAGACCCACAGACCCGCACAGAGACCCATAGACTCACACAGCAGAGACCCATAGACTCACAGCAGAGACCCATAGACTCACGCAGAGACCCACAGATTCACACAGAGACACATAGACTCACACAGAGACCCATAGACTCACACAGAGACCCATAGACTCACACAGAGACACATAGACTCGCACAGAGACCCACAGACTCGCACAGAGACCCATAGACTCACACAGCAGAGACCCATAGACTCACGCAGAGACCCATAGACTCACACAGAGACCCACAGACTCGCACAGAGACCCACAGACTCGCACAGAGACCCATAGACTCACACAGCAGAGACCCATAGACTCACAGCAGAGTCCCACAGACTCACACAGAGACACATAGACTCACACAGAGACCCATAGACTCACACAGAGACCCATAGACTCACACAGAGACCCATAGACGCACACAGAGACACATAGACTCACACAGAGACCCACAGACTCACACAGAGACCCACAGAGTCACACAGAGACCCATAGACTCACACAGAGACCCATAGACTCACACAGAGACCCATTGACTCACACAGAGACCCATAGACTCACACAGAGACACATAGCCTCACACAGAGACCCATAGACTCACACAGAGACACATAGACCCACACAGAGACCCATAGACTCACACAGAGACCCATAGACTCACACAGAGACCCACAGACTCACACAGAGACCCATAGACTCACACAGAGACCCATAGACTCACACAGAGACACATAGACTCACACAGAGACTCAGAGACTCACACAGAGACACATAGACTCACACAGAGACCCATAGACTCACACAGAGACCCATAGACTCACACAGAGACCCACAGACTCACAAAGAAACCCATAGACTCGCACAGAGATCCACAGACTCACACATAGACCCATAGACTAACACAGAGACCCATAAACTCACACAGAGACCCATAGACTCACACAGAGACCCACAGACTCACACAGAGACCCATAGACTCACACAGAGACCCATAGACTCACACAGAGACACATAGACTCACACAGAGACTCATAGACTCACACAGAGACACATAGACTCACACAGAGACCCATAGACTCACACAGAGACCCATAGACTCACACAGAGACCCACAGACTCACACAGAAACCCATAGACTCGCACAGAGATCCACAGACTCACACATAGACCCATAGACTAACACAGAGACCCATAAACTCACACAGAGACCCATAGACTCACACAGAGACACATAGACTCACACAGAGACCCATAGACTCACACAGAGACCCACAGACTCACACAGAGACCCATAGACTCACACAGAGACCCACAGACTCACACAGAGACCCACAGACTCCCACAGAGATCCACAGACTCACACATAGACCCATAGACTCACACAGAGACCCATAAACTCACACAGAGACCCATAGACTCACACAGAGACCCATAGACTTACACAGAGACCCACAGACTCACACAGAGACCCATAGACTCACACAGAGACCCACAGACTCACACAGAGACCCATAGACTCACACAGAGACCCATAGACTCACACAGAGACCCATAGACTCACACAGAGACCCATAGACTCACACAGAGACCCACAGACTCACACAGAGACCCATAGACTCACAAAGCGACCCATAGACTCACACAGAGATCCACAGACTCACACATAGACCCATAGACTCACACAGAGACCCCATAAACTCACACAGAGACCCATAGACTCACACAGAGACCCATAGACTCACACAGAGACCCATAGACTCACACAGAGGCCCATAGACTCACACAGAGACCCATAGATTCACCCAGAGACACATAGACTCACACAGAGACCCACAGACTCACACAGAGACCCATAGACTCACACAGAGACCCACAGACTCACACAGAGACCCATAGACTCACACAGAGACACATAGACTCACACAGAGACCCACAGACTCACACAGAGACCCATAGACTCACACAGAGACCCACAGACTCACACAGAGACCCATAGACTCACACAGAGACCCATAGACTCACACAGAGACCCATAGACTCACACAGAGACCCATAGACTCACACAGAGACCCACAGACTCACACAGAGACCCATAGACTCACAAAGCGACCCATAGACTCACACAGAGATCCACAGACTCACACATAGACCCATAGACTCACACAGAGACCCATAAACTCACACAGAGACCCATAGACTCACACAGAGACCCATAGACTCACACAGAGACCCATAGACTCACACAGAGACCCACAGACTCGCACAGAGATCCACAGACTCACACAGAGACCCATAGACTCACACAGAGACCCATAGACTCACACAGAGACCCATAGACTCACACAGAGACCCATAGACTCACACAGAGACCCATAGAGTCACACAGAGACACATAGACTCACACAGAGACCCCATAGACTCACACAGAGACCAAAAGACTCACTCAGAGACCCATAGACTCACACAGAGACCCATAGACTCACACAGAGACACATAGACTCACACAGAGACCCACAGACTCACACAGAGACCCATAGACTCACACAGAGACCCACAGACTCACACAGAGACCTATAGACTCACACAGAGACCCATAGACTCACACAGAGACCCATAGACTCACACAGAGACCCATAGACTCACACAGAGACCCACAGACTCACACAGAGACCCATAGACTCACAAAGCGACCCATAGACTCACACAGAGATCCACAGACTCACACATAGACCCATAGACTCACACAGAGACCCATAAACTCACACAGAGACCCATAGACTCACACAGAGACCCACAGACTCACACAGAAACCCATAGACTCGCACAGAGATCCACAGACTCACACATAGACCCATAGACTAACACAGAGACCCATAGACTCACACAGAGACACATAGACTCACACAGAGACACATAGACTCACACAGAGACCCATAGACTCACACAGAGACCCATAGACTCACACAGAGACCCACAGACTCACACAGAGACCCACAGACTCACACAGAGACCCATAGACTCACACAGAGACCCATAGACTCACACAGAGACCCATAGACTCACACAGAGACCCATAGACTCACACAGAGACCCATAGACTCACACAGAGACACATAGACTCACACAGAGACTCATAGACTCACACAGAGACACATAGACTCACACAGAGACCCATAGACCCACACAGAGACCCATAGACTCACACAGAGACCCATAGACTCACACAGAGACCCACAGACTTACACAGAAACCCATAGACTCGCATATAGATCCACAGACTCACACATAGACCCATAGACTAACACAGAGACCCATAAACTCACACAGAGACCCATAGACTCACACAGAGACACATAGCCTCACACAGAGACCCATAGACTCACACAGAGACCCACAGACTCACACAGAGACCCATAGACTCACACAGAGACCCACAGACTCACACAGAGACCTACAGACTCGCACAGAGATCCACAGACTCACACATAGACCCATAGACTCACACAGAGACCCATAAAGTCACACAGAGACCCATAGACTCACACAGAGACCGATAGACTTACACAGAGACCCACAGATTCACACAGAGACCCATAGACTCACACAGAGACCCACAGACTCACACAGAGACCCATCGACTCTCAGAGAGACCCATAGACTCACACAGAGACCCACAGACTCACACAGAGACCCATAGACTCACAAAGCGACCCATAGACTCACACAGAGATCCACAGACTCACACATAGACCCATAGACTCACACAGAGACCCATAAACTCACACAGAGACCCATAGACTCACACAGAGACCCATAGACTCACACAGAGACCCATAGACTCACACAGAGACCCATAGACTCACACAGACCCATAGATTCACGCAGAGACACATAGACTCACACAGAGACCCATAGACTCACGCAGAGACCCACAGACTCGCACAGAGACCCACAGACCCGCACAGAGACCCATAGACTCACACAGCAGAGACCCATAGACTCACAGCAGAGACCCATAGACTCACGCAGAGACCCACAGATTCACACAGAGACACATAGACTCACACAGAGACCCATAGACTCACACAGAGACCCATAGACTCACACAGAGACACATAGACTCGCACAGAGACCCACAGACTCGCACAGAGACCCATAGACTCACACAGCAGAGACCCATAGACTCACGCAGAGACCCATAGACTCACACAGAGACCCACAGACTCGCACAGAGACCCACAGACTCGCACAGAGACCCATAGACTCACACAGCAGAGACCCATAGACTCACAGCAGAGTCCCACAGACTCACACAGAGACACATAGACTCACACAGAGACCCATAGACTCACACAGAGACCCACAGACTCACACAGAGACCCATAGACGCACACAGAGACACATAGACTCACACAGAGACCCACAGACTCACACAGAGACCCACAGAGTCACACAGAGACCCATAGACTCACACAGAGACCCATAGACTCACACAGAGACCCATTGACTCACACAGAGACCCATAGACTCACACAGAGACACATAGCCTCACACAGAGACCCATAGACTCACACAGAGACACATAGACCCACACAGAGACCCATAGACTCACACAGAGACCCATAGACTCACACAGAGACCCACAGACTCACACAGAGACCCATAGACTCACACAGAGACCCATAGACTCACACAGAGACACATAGACTCACACAGAGACTCAGAGACTCACACAGAGACACATAGACTCACACAGAGACCCATAGACTCACACAGAGACCCATAGACTCACACAGAGACCCACAGACTCACACAGAAACCCATAGACTCGCACAGAGATCCACAGACTCACACATAGACCCATAGACTAACACAGAGACCCATAAACTCACACAGAGACCCATAGACTCACACAGAGACACATAGACTCACACAGAGACCCATAGACTCACACAGAGACCCACAGACTCACACAGAGACCCATAGACTCACACAGAGCCCCACAGACTCACACAGAGACCCACAGACTCCCACAGAGATCCACAGACTCACACATAGACCCATAGACTCACACAGAGACCCATAAACTCACACAGAGACCCATAGACTCACACAGAGACCCATAGACTTACACAGAGACCCACAGACTCACACAGAGACCCATAGACTCACACAGAGACCCATAGACTCACACAGAGACCCATAGACTCACACAGAGACCCACAGACTCACACAGAGACCCATAGACTCACAAAGCGACCCATAGACTCACACAGAGATCCACAGACTCACACATAGACCCATAGACTCACACAGAGACCCATAAACTCACACAGAGACCCATAGACTCACACAGAGACCCATAGACTCACACAGAGACCCATAGACTCACACAGAGACCCATAGACTCACACAGAGACCCATAGATTCACGCAGAGACACATAGACTCACACAGAGACCCACAGACTCACACAGAGACCCATAGACTCACACAGAGACCCACAGACTCACACAGAGACCCATAGACTCACACAGAGACACATAGACTCACACAGAGACCCACAGACTCACACAGAGACCCATAGACTCACACAGAGACCCACAGACTCACACAGAGACCCATAGACTCACACAGAGACACATAGACTCACACAGAGACCCATAGACTCACACAGAGAAACATAGACTCACACAGAGACCCATAGACACACACAGAGACCCATAGACTCACACAGAGACCCACAGACTCACGCAGTGACCCATACACTCACACAGAGACCCACAGACTCACACAGAGACCCACAGACTCACACAGAGACCCACAGACTCGCACAGAGATCTACAGACTCACACAGAGACCCATAGACTCACACAGAGACCCATAGACTCACACAGAGACCCATAGAGTCACACAGAGACACATAGACTCACACAGAGACCCCATAGACTCACACAGAGACCAAAAGACTCACTCAGAGACCCATAGACTCACGCAGAGACCCATAGACTCACATAGAGACCCATAGACTCACTCAGAGACCCATAGACTCACACAGAGACCCTTAGACTCACACAGAGACCCATAGACTCACACAGAGACCGACAGACTCACACAGAGACACATAGACTCACACAGAGACCCATAGACTCACACAGAGACCCATAGACTCACACAGAGACACATAGACTCACACAGAGACCCATAGACTCACACAGAGACCCATAGACTCACACAGAGACCCACAGACTCACACAGAGACCCACAGACTCACACAGAGACCCACAGACTCACACAGAGACCCATAGACTCACACAGAGACCCATAGACTCACACAGAGACCCATAGACTCACACAGAGACACATAGACTCACACAGAGACCCATAGACCCACACAGAGACCCATAGACTCACACAGAGACCCATAGACTCACACAGAGACCCATAGACCCACACAGAGACCCATAGACTCACACAGAGACACATAGACTCACACAGAGACCCATAGACCCACACAGAGACCCATAGACTCACACAGAGACCCATAGACTCACACAGAGACCCACAGACTTACACAGAAACCCATAGACTCGCATAGAGATCCACAGACTCACACATAGACCCATAGACTAACACAGAGACCCATAAACTCACACAGAGACCCATAGACTCACACAGAGACCCATAGACTCACACAGAGACCCACAGACTCACACAGAGACCCATAGACTCACACAGAGACCCATAGACTCACACAGAGACACATAGACTCACACAGAGACTCATAGACTCACACAGAGACACATAGACTCACACAGAGACCCATAGACTCACACAGAGACCCATAGACTCACACAGAGACCCACAGACTCACACAGAAACCCATAGACTCGCACAGAGATCCACAGACTCACACATAGACCCATAGACTAACACAGAGACCCATAAACTCACACAGAGACCCATAGACTCACACAGAGACACATAGACTCACACAGAGACCCATAGACTCACACAGAGACCCACAGACTCACACAGAGACCCATAGACTTACACAGAGACCCACAGACTCACACAGAGACCCACAGACTCACACAGAGATCCACAGACTCACACATAGACCCATAGACTCACACAGAGACCCATAAACTCACACAGAGACCCATAGACTCACACAGAGACCCATAGACTTACACAGAGACCCACAGACTCACACAGAGACCCATAGACTCACACAGAGACCCACAGACTCACACAGAGACCCATAGACTCACACAGAGACCCATAGACTCACACAGAGACCCATAGACTCACACAGAGACACATAGACTCACACAGAGACTCATAGACTCACACAGAGACACATAGACTCACACAGAGACCCATAGACTCACACAGAGACCCATAGACTCACACAGAGACCCACAGACTCACACAAAAACCCATAGACTCGCACAGAGATCCACAGACTCACACATAGACCCATAGACTAACACAGAGACCCATAAACTCACACAGAGACCAATAGACTCACACAGAGACACATAGACTCACACAGAGACCCATAGACTCACACAGAGACCCACAGACTCACACAGAGACCCATAGACTCACACAGAGACCCACAGACTCACACAGAGACCCACAGACTCACACAGAGATCCACAGACTCACACATAGACCCATAGACTCACACAGAGACCCATAAACTCACACAGAGTCCCATAGACTCACACAGAGACCCATAGACTTACACAGAGACCCACAGACTCAAACAGAGACCCATAGACTCACACAGAGATCCACAGACTCACACAGAGACCCATAGACTCACACAGAGACCCATAGACTCACACAGAGACCCATAGACTCACGCAGAGACCCATAGACTCACACAGAGACCCACAGACTCGCACAGAGACCCACAGACCCGCACAGAGACCCATAGACTCACACAGCAGAGACCCATAGACTCACAGCAGAGACCCATAGACTCACGCAGAGACCCACAGATTCACACAGAGACACATAGACTCACACAGAGACCCATAGACTCACACAGAGACCCATAGACTCACACAGAGACACATAGACTCGCACAGAGACCCACAGACTCGCACAGAGACCCATAGACTCACACAGCAGAGACCCATAGACTCACGCAGAGACCCATAGACTCACACAGAGACCCACAGACTCGCACAGAGACCCACAGACTCGCACAGAGACCCATAGACTCACACAGCAGAGACCCATAGACTCACAGCAGAGTCCCACAGACTCACACAGAGACACATAGACTCACACAGAGACCCATAGACTCACACAGAGACCCACAGACTCACACAGAGACCCATAGACGCACACAGAGACACATAGACTCACACAGAGACCCACAGACTCACACAGAGACCCACAGAGTCACACAGAGACCCATAGACTCACACAGAGACCCATAGACTCACACAGAGACCCATTGACTCACACAGAGACCCATAGACTCACACAGAGACACATAGCCTCACACAGAGACCCATAGACTCACACAGAGACACATAGACCCACACAGAGACCCATAGACTCACACAGAGACCCATAGACTCACACAGAGACCCACAGACTCACACAGAGACCCATAGACTCACACAGAGACCCATAGACTCACACAGAGACACATAGACTCACACAGAGACTCAGAGACTCACACAGAGACACATAGACTCACACAGAGACCCATAGACTCACACAGAGACCCATAGACTCACACAGAGACCCACAGACTCACACAGAAACCCATAGACTCGCACAGAGATCCACAGACTCACACATAGACCCATAGACTAACACAGAGACCCATAAACTCACACAGAGACCCATAGACTCACACAGAGACACATAGACTCACACAGAGACCCATAGACTCACACAGAGACCCACAGACTCACACAGAGACCCATAGACTCACACAGAGCCCCACAGACTCACACAGAGACCCACAGACTCCCACAGAGATCCACAGACTCACACATAGACCCATAGACTCACACAGAGACCCATAAACTCACACAGAGACCCATAGACTCACACAGAGACCCATAGACTTACACAGAGACCCACAGACTCACACAGAGACCCATAGACTCACACAGAGACCCATAGACTCACACAGAGACCCATAGACTCACACAGAGACCCACAGACTCACACAGAGACCCATAGACTCACAAAGCGACCCATAGACTCACACAGAGATCCACAGACTCACACATAGACCCATAGACTCACACAGAGACCCATAAACTCACACAGAGACCCATAGACTCACACAGAGACCCATAGACTCACACAGAGACCCATAGACTCACACAGAGACCCATAGACTCACACAGAGACCCATAGATTCACGCAGAGACACATAGACTCACACAGAGACCCACAGACTCACACAGAGACCCATAGACTCACACAGAGACCCACAGACTCACACAGAGACCCATAGACTCACACAGAGACACATAGACTCACACAGAGACCCACAGACTCACACAGAGACCCATAGACTCACACAGAGACCCACAGACTCACACAGAGACCCATAGACTCACACAGAGACCCAAAGACTCACACAGAGACCCATAGACTCACACAGAGACCCATAGACTCACACAGAGACCCACAGACTCACACAGAGACCCATAGACTCACAAAGCGACCCATAGACTCACACAGAGATCCACAGACTCACACATAGACCCATAGACTCACACAGAGACCCATAAACTCACACAGAGACCCATAGACTCACACAGAGACCCATAGACTCACACAGAGACCCATAGACTCACACAGAGACCCATAGACTCACACAGAGACCCATAGATTCACGCAGAGACACATAGACTCACACAGAGACCCACAGACTCACACAGAGACCCATAGACTCACACAGAGACCCACAGACTCACACAGAGACCCATAGACTCACACAGAGACACATAGACTCACACAGAGACCCATAGACTCACACAGAGAAACATAGACTCACACAGAGACCCATAGACACACACAGAGACCCATAGACTCACACAGAGACCCACAGACTCACGCAGTGACCCATACACTCACACAGAGACCCACAGACTCACACAGAGACCCACAGACTCACACAGAGACCCACAGACTCGCACAGAGATCTACAGACTCACACAGAGACCCATAGACTCACACAGAGACCCATAGACTCACACAGAGACCCATAGAGTCACACAGAGACACATAGACTCACACAGAGACCCCATAGACTCACACAGAGACCAAAAGACTCACTCAGAGACCCATAGACTCACGCAGAGACCCATAGACTCACATAGAGACCCATAGACTCACTCAGAGACCCATAGACTCACACAGAGACCCTTAGACTCACACAGAGACCCATAGACTCACACAGAGACCGACAGACTCACACAGAGACACATAGACTCACACAGAGACCCATAGACTCACACAGAGACCCATAGACTCACACAGAGACACATAGACTCACACAGAGACCCATAGACTCACACAGAGACCCATAGACTCACACAGAGACCCACAGACTCACACAGAGACCCACAGACTCACACAGAGACCCACAGACTCACACAGAGACCCATAGACTCACACAGAGACCCATAGACTCACACAGAGACCCATAGACTCACACAGAGACACATAGACTCACACAGAGACCCATAGACCCACACAGAGACCCATAGACTCACACAGAGACCCATAGACTCACACAGAGACCCATAGACCCACACAGAGACCCATAGACTCACACAGAGACACATAGACTCACACAGAGACCCATAGACCCACACAGAGACCCATAGACTCACACAGAGACCCATAGACTCACACAGAGACCCACAGACTTACACAGAAACCCATAGACTCGCATAGAGATCCACAGACTCACACATAGACCCATAGACTAACACAGAGACCCATAAACTCACACAGAGACCCATAGACTCACACAGAGACCCATAGACTCACACAGAGACCCACAGACTCACACAGAGACCCATAGACTCACACAGAGACCCATAGACTCACACAGAGACACATAGACTCACACAGAGACTCATAGACTCACACAGAGACACATAGACTCACACAGAGACCCATAGACTCACACAGAGACCCATAGACTCACACAGAGACCCACAGACTCACACAGAAACCCATAGACTCGCACAGAGATCCACAGACTCACACATAGACCCATAGACTAACACAGAGACCCATAAACTCACACAGAGACCCATAGACTCACACAGAGACACATAGACTCACACAGAGACCCATAGACTCACACAGAGACCCACAGACTCACACAGAGACCCATAGACTTACACAGAGACCCACAGACTCACACAGAGACCCACAGACTCACACAGAGATCCACAGACTCACACATAGACCCATAGACTCACACAGAGACCCATAAACTCACACAGAGACCCATAGACTCACACAGAGACCCATAGACTTACACAGAGACCCACAGACTCACACAGAGACCCATAGACTCACACAGAGACCCACAGACTCACACAGAGACCCATAGACTCACACAGAGACCCATAGACTCACACAGAGACCCATAGACTCACACAGAGACACATAGACTCACACAGAGACTCATAGACTCACACAGAGACACATAGACTCACACAGAGACCCATAGACTCACACAGAGACCCATAGACTCACACAGAGACCCACAGACTCACACAAAAACCCATAGACTCGCACAGAGATCCACAGACTCACACATAGACCCATAGACTAACACAGAGACCCATAAACTCACACAGAGACCCATAGACTCACACAGAGACACATAGACTCACACAGAGACCCATAGACTCACACAGAGACCCACAGACTCACACAGAGACCCATAGACTCACACAGAGACCCACAGACTCACACAGAGACCCACAGACTCACACAGAGATCCACAGACTCACACATAGACCCATAGACTCACACAGAGACCCATAAACTCACACAGAGTCCCATAGACTCACACAGAGACCCATAGACTTACACAGAGACCCACAGACTCAAACAGAGACCCATAGACTCACACAGAGATCCACAGACTCACACAGAGACCCATAGACTCACACAGAGACCCATAGACTCACACAGAGACCCATAGACTCACACAGAGACCCATAGACTCACACAGAGACCCACAGACTCACACAGAGACCCATAGACTCACAAAGCGACCCATAGACTCACACAGAGATCCACAGACTCACACATAGACCCATAGACTCACACAGAGACCCATAAACTCACACAGAGACCCATAGACTCACACAGAGACCCATAGACTCACACAGAGACCCATAGACTCACACAGAGGCCCATAGACTCACACAGAGACCCATAGATTCACGCAGAGACACATAGACTCACACAGAGACCCACAGACTCACACAGAGACCCACAGACTCACACAGAGACACATAGACTCACACAGAGACCCATAGACTCACACAGAGACCCGTAGACTCACACAGAGACACATAGACTCACACAGAGACACATAGACTCACACAGAGACCCATAGACTCACACAGAGACCCATAGACTCACACAGAGACCCACAGACTCACACAGAGACCCACAGACTCACACAGAGAACCCATAGACTCACACAGAGACCCATAGACTCACACAGAGACCCATAGACTCACAAAGCGACCCATAGACTCACACAGAGATCCACAGACTCACACAGAGACCCATAGACTCACACAGAGACCCATAAACTCACACAGAGACCCATAGACTCGCATATAGATCCACAGACTCACACATAGACCCATAGACTAACACAGAGACCCATAAACTCACACAGAGACCCATAGACTCACACAGAGACACATAGCCTCACACAGAGACCCATAGACTCACACAGAGACCCACAGACTCACACAGAGACCCATAGACTCACACAGAGACCCATAGACTCACACAGAGACCCATAGAGTCACACAGAGACACATAGACTCACACAGAGACCCCATAGACTCACACAGAGACCAAAAGACTCACTCAGAGACCCATAGACTCACGCAGAGACCCATAGACTCACATAGAGACCCATAGACTCACTCAGAGACCCATAGACTCACACAGAGACCCTTAGACTCACACAGAGACCCATAGACTCACACAGAGACCCACAGACTCACACAGAGACACATAGACTCACACAGAGACCCATAGACTCACACAGAGACCCATAGACTCACACAGAGACACATAGACTCACAGAGAGACACATAGACTCACACAGAGACCCATAGACTCACACAGAGACCCATAGACTCACACAGAGACCCACAGACTCACACAGAGACCCACAGACTCACACAGAGACCCATAGACTCACACAGAGACCCATAGACTCACACAGAGACCCATAGACTCACACAGAGACCCATAGACTAACACAGAGACCCATAGACTCACACAGAGACCCATAGACTCACACAGAGACACATAGACTCACACAGAGACTCATAGACTCACACAGAGACACATAGACTCACACAGAGACCCATAGACCCACACAGAGACCCATAGACTCACACAGAGACCCATAGACTCACACAGAGACCCACAGACTTACACAGAAACCCATAGACTCGCATATAGATCCACAGACTCACACATAGACCCATAGACTAACACAGAGACCCATAAACTCACACAGAGACCCATAGACTCACACATAGACACATAGCCTCACACAGAGACCCATAGACTCACACAGAGACCCACAGACTCACACAGAGACCCATAGACTCACACAGAGACCCACAGACTCACACAGAAACCCACAGACTCGCACAGAGATCCACAAACTCACACATAGACCCATAGACTCACACAGAGACCCATAAAGTCACACAGAGACCCATAGACTCACACAGAGACCGATAGACTTACACAGAGACCCACAGACTCACACAGAGACCCATAGACTCACACAGAGACCCACAGACTCACACAGAGACCCATCGACTCACACAGAGACCCATAGACTCACACAGAGACCCACAGACTCACACAGAGACCCATAGACTCACAAAGCGACCCATAGACTCACACAGAGATCCACAGACTCACACATAGACCCATAGACTCACACAGAGACCCATAAACTCACACAGAGACCCATAGACTCACACAGAGACCCATAGACTCACACAGAGACCCATAGACTCACACAGAGACCCATAGACTCACACAGACCCATAGATTCACGCAGAGACACATAGACTCACACAGAGACCCATAGACTCACGCAGAGACCCATAGACTCACACAGAGACCCACAGACTCGCACAGAGACCCACAGACTCGCACAGAGACCCATAGACTCACACAGCAGAGACCCATAGACTCACAGCAGAGACCCATAGACTCACGCAGAGACCCACAGATTCACACAGAGACACATAGACTCACACAGAGACCCATAGACTCACACAGAGACCCATAGACTCACACAGAGACACATAGACTCGCACAGAGACCCACAGACTCGCACAGAGACCCATAGACTCACACAGCAGAGACCCATAGACTCACGCAGAGACCCATAGACTCACACAGAGACCCACAGACTCGCACAGAGACCCACAGACTCGCACAGAGACCCATAGACTCACACAGCAGAGACCCATAGACTCACAGCAGAGTCCCACAGACTCACACAGAGACACATAGACTCACACAGAGACCCATAGACTCACACAGAGACCCATAGACTCACACAGAGACCCATAGACGCACACAGAGACACATAGACTCACACAGAGACCCACAGACTCACACAGAGACCCACAGAGTCACACAGAGACCCATAGACTCACACAGAGACCCATAGACTCACACAGGGACCCATTGACTCACACAGAGACCCATAGACTCACACAGAGACACATAGCCTCACACAGAGACCTATAGACTCACACAGAGACACATAGACCCACACAGAGACCCATAGACTCACACAGAGACCCATAGACTCACACAGAGACCCACAGACTCACACAGAGACCCATAGACTCACACAGAGACCCATAGACTCACACAGAGACACATAGACTCACACAGAGACTCATAGACTCACACAGAGACACATAGACTCACACAGAGACCCATAGACTCACACAGAGACCCATAGACTCACACAGAGACCCACAGACTCACACAGAAACCCATAGACTCGCACAGAGATCCACAGACTCACACATAGACCCATAGACTAACACAGAGACCCATAAACTCACACAGAGACCCATAGACTCACACAGAGACACATAGACTCACACAGAGACCCATAGACTCACACAGAGACCCACAGACTCACACAGAGACCCATAGACTCACACAGAGACCCACAGACTCACACAGAGACCCACAGACTCCCACAGAGATCCACAGACTCACACATAGACCCATAGACTCACACAGAGACCCATAAACTCACACAGAGACCCATAGACTCACACAGAGACCCATAGACTTACACAGAGACCCACAGACTCACACAGAGACCCATAGACTCACACAGAGACCCACAGACTCACACAGAGACCCATAGACTCACACAGAGACCCATAGACTCACACAGAGACCCATAGACTCACACAGAGACCCATAGACTCACACAGAGACCCACAGACTCACACAGAGACCCATAGACTCACAAAGCGACCCATAGACTCACACAGAGATCCACAGACTCACACATAGACCCATAGACTCACACAGAGACCCATAAACTCACACAGAGACCCATAGACTCACACAGAGACCCATAGACTCACACAGAGACCCATAGACTCACACAGAGGCCCATAGACTCACACAGAGACCCATAGATTCACGCAGAGACACATAGACTCACACAGAGACCCACAGACTCACACAGAGACCCATAGACTCACACAGAGACCCACAGACTCACACAGAGACCCATAGACTCACACAGAGACACATAGACTCACACAGAGACCCACAGACTCACACAGAGACCCATAGACTCACACAGAGACCCACAGACTCACACAGAGACCCATAGACTCACACAGAGACCCATAGACTCACACAGAGACCCATAGACTCACACAGAGACCCATAGACTCACACAGAGACCCACAGACTCACACAGAGACCCATAGACTCCCAAAGCGACCCATAGACTCACACAGAGATCCACAGACTCACACATAGACCCATAGACTCACACAGAGACCCATAAACTCACACAGAGACCCATAGACTCACACAGAGACCCATAGACTCACACAGAGACCCATAGACTCACACAGAGACCCACAGACTCGCACAGAGATCCACAGACTCACACAGAGACCCATAGACTCACACAGAGACCCATAGACTCACACAGAGACCCATAGACTCACACAGAGACCCATAGACTCACACAGAGACCCATAGAGTCACACAGAGACACATAGACTCACACAGAGACCCCATAGACTCACACAGAGACCAAAAGACTCACTCAGAGACCCATAGACTCACACAGAGACCCATAGACTCACACAGAGACACATAGACTCACACAGAGACCCACAGACTCACACAGAGACCCATAGACTCACACAGAGACCCACAGACTCACACAGAGACCCATAGACTCACACAGAGACCCATAGACTCACACAGAGACACATAGACTCACACAGAGACCCATAGACTCACACAGAGACCCACAGACTCACACAGAGACCCATAGACTCACAAAGCGACCCATAGACTCACACAGAGATCCACAGACTCACACATAGACCCATAGACTCACACAGAGACCCATAAACTCACACAGAGACCCATAGACTCACACAGAGACCCATAGACTCACACAGAGACCCATAGACTCACACAGAGACCCACAGACTCGCACAGAGATCCACAGACTCACACAGAGACCCATAGACTCACACAGAGACCCATAGACTCACACAGAGACCCATAGACTCACACAGAGACCCATAGACTCACACAGAGACCCATAGAGTCACACAGAGACACATAGACTCACACAGAGACCCCATAGACTCACACAGAGACCAAAAGACTCACTCAGAGACCCATTGACTCACGCAGAGACCCATAGACTCACATAGAGACCCATAGACTCACTCAGAGACCCATAGACTCACACAGAGACCCACAGACTCACACAGAGACCCATAGACTCACACAGAGACCCATAGACTCACACAGAGACCCTTAGACTCACACAGAGACCCATAGACTCACACAGAGACCCACAGACTCACACAGAGACACATAGACTCACACAGAGACCCATAGACTCACACAGAGACCCATAGACTCACACAGAGACACATAGACTCACACAGAGACACATAGACTCACACAGAGACCCATAGACTCACACAGAGACCCATAGACTCACACAGAGACCCACAGACTCACACAGAGACCCATAGACTCACACAGAGACCCATAGACTCACACAGAGACACATAGACTCACACAGAGACACATAGACTCACACAGAGACCCATAGACTCACACAGAGACCCATAGACTCACACAGAGACCCACAGACTCACACAGAGACCCATAGACTCACACAGAGACCCATAGACTCACACAGAGACCCATAGACTCACACAGAGACCCATAGACTCACACAGAGACACATAGACTCACACAGAGACTCATAGACTCACACAGAGACACATAGACTCACACAGAGACCCATAGACCCACACAGAGACCCATAGACTCACACAGAGACCCATAGACTCACACAGAGACCCACAGACTTACACAGAAACCCATAGACTCGCATATAGATCCACAGACTCACACATAGACCCATAGACTAACACAGAGACCCATAAACTCACACAGAGACCCATAGACTCACACAGAGACACATAGCCTCACACAGAGACCCATAGACTCACACAGAGACCCACAGACTCACACAGAGACCCATAGACTCACACAGAGACCCACAGACTCACACAGAGACCTACAGACTCGCACAGAGATCCACAGACTCACACATAGACCCATAGACTCACACAGAGACCCATAAAGTCACACAGAGACCCATAGACTCACACAGAGACCGATAGACTTACACAGAGACCCACAGACTCACACAGAGACCCATAGACTCACACAGAGACCCACAGACTCACACAGAGACCCATCGACTCACAGAGAGACCCATAGACTCACACAGAGACCCACAGACTCACACAGAGACCCATAGACTCACAAAGCGACCCATAGACTCACACAGAGATCCACAGACTCACACATAGACCCATAGACTCACACAGAGACCCATAAACTCACACAGAGACCCATAGACTCACACAGAGACCCATAGACTCACACAGAGACCCATAGACTCACACAGACCCATAGATTCACGCAGAGACACATAGACTCACACAGAGACCCATAGACTCACGCAGAGACCCACAGACTCGCACAGAGACCCACAGACCCGCACAGAGACCCATAGATTCACACAGCAGAGACCCATAGACTCACAGCAGAGACCCATAGACTCACGCAGAGACCCACAGATTCACACAGAGACACATAGACTCACACAGAGACCCATAGACTCACACAGAGACCCATAGACTCACACAGAGACACATAGACTCGCACAGAGACCCACAGACTCGCACAGAGACCCATAGACTCACACAGCAGAGACCCATAGACTCACGCAGAGACCCATAGACTCACACAGAGACCCACAGACTCGCACAGAGACCCACAGACTCGCACAGAGACCCATAGACTCACACAGCAGAGACCCATAGACTCACAGCAGAGTCCCACAGACTCACACAGAGACACATAGACTCACACAGAGACCCATAGACTCACACAGAGACCCATAGACTCACACAGAGACCCATAGACGCACACAGAGACACATAGACTCACACAGAGACCCACAGACTCACACAGAGACCCACAGAGTCACACAGAGACCCATAGACTCACACAGAGACCCATAGACTCACACAGAGACCCATTGACTCACACAGAGACCCATAGACTCACACAGAGACACATAGCCTCACACAGAGACCCATAGACTCACACAGAGACACATAGACCCACACAGAGACCCATAGACTCACACAGAGACCCATAGACTCACACAGAGACCCACAGACTCACACAGAGACCCATAGACTCACACAGAGACCCATAGACTCACACAGAGACACATAGACTCACACAGAGACTCAGAGACTCACACAGAGACACATAGACTCACACAGAGACCCATAGACTCACACAGAGACCCATAGACTCACACAGAGACCCACAGACTCACACAGAAACCCATAGACTCGCACAGAGATCCACAGACTCACACATAGACCCAAAGACTAACACAGAGACCCATAAACTCACACAGAGACCCATAGACTCACACAGAGACACATAGACTCACACAGAGACCCATAGACTCACACAGAGACCCACAGACTCACACAGAGACCCATAGACTCACACAGAGCCCCACAGACTCACACAGAGACCCACAGACTCCCACAGAGATCCACAGACTCACACATAGACCCATAGACTCACACAGAGACCCATAAACTCACACAGAGACCCATAGACTCACACAGAGACCCATAGACTTACACAGAGACCCACAGACTCACACAGAGACCCATAGACTCACACAGAGACCCATAGACTCACACAGAGACCCATAGACTCACACAGAGACCCACAGACTCACACAGAGACCCATAGACTCACAAAGCAACCCATAGACTCACACAGAGATCCACAGACTCACACATAGACCCATAGACTCACACAGAGACCCATAAACTCACACAGAGACCCATAGACTCACACAGAGACCCATAGACTCACACAGAGACCCATAGACTCACACAGAGACCCATAGACTCACACAGAGACCCATAGATTCACGCAGAGACACATAGACTCACACAGAGACCCACAGACTCACACAGAGACCCATAGACTCACACAGAGACCCACAGACTCACACAGAGACCCATAGACTCACACAGAGACACATAGACTCACACAGAGACCCACAGACTCACACAGAGACCCATAGACTCACACAGAGACCCACAGACTCACACAGAGACCCATAGACTCACACAGAGACCCATAGACTCACACAGAGACCCATAGACTCACACAGAGACCCATAGACTCACACAGAGACCCACAGACTCACACAGAGACCCATAGACTCACAAAGCGACCCATAGACTCACACAGAGATCCACAGACTCACACATAGACCCATAGACTCACACAGAGACCCATAAACTCACACAGAGACCCATAGACTCACACAGAGACCCATAGACTCACACAGAGACCCATAGACTCACACAGAGACCCATAGACTCACACAGAGACCCATAGATTCACGCAGAGACACATAGACTCACACAGAGACCCACAGACTCACACAGAGACCCATAGACTCACACAGAGACCCACAGACTCACACAGAGACCCATAGACTCACACAGAGACACATAGACTCACACAGAGACCCATAGACTCACACAGAGAAACATAGACTCACACAGAGACCCATAGACTCACACAGAGACCCATAGACTCACACAGAGACCCACAGACTCACGCAGTGACCCATACACTCACACAGAGACCCACAGACTCACACAGAGACCCACAGACTCACACAGAGACCCACAGACTCGCACAGAGATCCACAGACTCACACAGAGACCCATAGACTCACACAGAGACCCATAGACTCACACAGAGACCCATAGACTCACACAGAGACCCATAGACTCACACAGAGACCCATAGAGTCACACAGAGACACATAGACTCACACAGAGACCCTATAGACTCACACAGAGACCAAAAGACTCACTCAGAGACCCATAGACTCACGCAGAGACCCATAGACTCACATAGAGACCCATAGACTCACTCAGAGACCCATAGACTCACACAGAGACCCTTAGACTCACACAGAGACCCATAGACTCACACAGAGACCGACAGACTCACACAGAGACACATAGACTCACACAGAGACCCATAGACTCACACAGAGACCCATAGACTCACACAGAGACACATAGACTCACACAGAGACACATAGACTCACACAGAGACCCATAGACTCACACAGAGACCCATAGACTCACACAGAGACCCACAGACTCACACAGAGACCCACAGACTCACACAGAGACCCATAGACTCACACAGAGACCCATAGACTCACACAGAGACCCATAGACTCACACAGAGACACATAGACTCACACAGAGACTCATAGACTCACACAGAGACACATAGACTCACACAGAGACCCATAGACCCACACAGAGACCCATAGACTCACACAGAGACCCATAGACTCACACAGAGACCCACAGACTTACACAGAAACCCATAGACTCGCATAGAGATCCACAGACTCACACATAGACCCATAGACTAACACAGAGACCCATAAACTCACACAGAGACCCATAGACTCACACAGAGACACATAGACTCACACAGAGACCTATAGACTCACACAGAGACCCACAGACTCACACAGAGACCCATAGACTCACACAGAGACCCACAGACTCACACAGAGACCCACAGACTCGCACAGAGATCCACAGACTCACACATAGACCCATAGACTCACACAGAGACCCATAAAGTCACACAGAGACCCATAGACTCACACAGAGACCGATAGACTTACACAGAGACCCACAGACTCACACAGAGACCCATAGACTCACACAGAGACCCACAGACTCACACAGAGACCCACAGACTCACGCAGTGACCCATATACTCACACAGAGACCCACAGACTCACACAGAGACCCACAGACTCACACAGAGACCCACAGACTCGCACAGAGATCCACAGACTCACACAGAGACCCATAGACTCACACAGAGACCCATAGACTCACACAGAGACCCATAGACTCACACAGAGACCCATAGACTCACACAGAGACCCATAGAGTCACACAGAGATACATAGACTCACACAGAGACCCCATAGACTCACACAGAGACCAAAAGACTCACTCAGAGACCCATAGACTCACGCAGAGACCCATAGACTCACATAGAGACTCATAGACTCACTCAGAGACCCATAGACTCACACAGAGACCCTTAGACTCACACAGAGAACCATAGACTCACACAGAGACCGACAGACTCACACAGAGACACATAGACTCACACAGAGACCCATAGACTCACACAGAGACCCATAGACTCACACAGAGACACATAGACTCACACAGAGACCCATAGACTCACACAGAGACACATAGACTCACACAGAGACCCATAGACTCACACAGAGACCCACAGACTCACACAGAGACCCATAGACTCACACAGAGACCCACAGACTCACACAGAGACCCACAGACTCGCAACAGAGATCCACAGACTCACACATAGACCCATAGACTCACACAGAGACCCATAAAGTCACACAGAGACCCATAGACTCACACAGAGACTGATAGACTTACACAGAGACCCACAGACTCACACAGAGACCCATAGACTCACACAGAGACCCACAGACTCACACAGAGACCCATCGACTCACACAGAGACCCATAGACTCACACAGAGACCCATAGACTCACACAAAGACCCATAGACTCACACAGAGACCCACAGACTCACACAGAGACCCATAGACTCACAAAGCGACCCATAGACTCACACAGAGATCCACAGACTCACACATAGACCCATAGACTCACACAGAGCCCCATAAACTCACACAGAGACCCATAGACTCACACAGAGACCCATAGACTCACACAGAGACCCATAGACTCACACAGAGACCCATAGACTCACACAGAGACCCATAGATGCACGCAGAGACACAGAGACCCACAGACTCACACAGAGACCCATAGACTCACACAGACACCCACAGACTCACACAGAGACCCATAGACTCACACAGAGACACATAGATTCACACAGAGACCCATAGACTCACACAGAGACACATAGACTCACACAGAGACCCATAGACTCACACAGAGACCCACAGACTCACACAGAGGCCCATAGACTCACACAGAGACCCACAGACTCACACAGAGACCCACAGACTCACGCAGTGACCCATACACTCACACAGAGACCCACAGACTCACACAGAGACCCACAGACTCACACAGAGACCCACAGACTCGCACAGAGATCCACAGACTCACACAGAGACCCATAGACTCACACAGAGACCCATAGACTCACACAGAGACCCATAGACTCACACAGAGACCCATAGAGTCACACAGAGACACATAGACTCACACAGAGACCCCATAGACTCACACAGAGACCAAAAGACTCACTCAGAGACCCATAGACTCACGCAGAGACCCATAGACTCACATAGAGACCCATAGACTCACTCAGAGACCCATAGACTCACACAGAGACCCTTAGACTCACACAGAGACCCATAGACTCACACAGAGACCGACAGACTCACACAGAGACACATAGACTCACACAGAGACCCATAGACTCACACAGAGACCCATAGACTCACACAGAGACACATAGACTCACACAGAGACACATAGACTCACACAGAGACCCATAGACTCACACAGAGACCCATAGACTCACACAGAGACCCACAGACTCACACAGAGACCCACAGACTCACACAGAGACCCATAGACTCACACAGAGACCCATAGACTCACACAGAGACCCATAGACTCACACAGAGACCCATAGACTCACACAGAGACACATAGACTCACACAGAGACTCATAGACTCACACAGAGACACATAGACTCACACAGAGACCCATAGACCCACACAGAGACCCATAGACTCACACAGAGACCCATAGACTCACACAGAGACCCACAGACTTACACAGAAACCCATAGACTCGCATAGAGATCCACAGACTCACACATAGACCCATAGACTAACACAGAGACCCATAAACTCACACAGAGACCCATAGACTCACACAGAGACACATAGACTCACACAGAGACCCATAGAATCACACAGAGACCCACAGACTCACACAGAGACCCATAGACTCACACAGAGACCCACAGACTCACACAGAGACCCACAGACTCGCACAGAGATCCACAGACTCACACATAGACCCATAGACTCACACAGAGACCCATAAAGTCACACAGAGACCCATAGACTCACACAGAGACCGATAGACTTACACAGAGACCCACAGACTCACACAGAGACCCATAGACTCACACAGAGACCCACAGACTCACACAGAGACCCACAGACTCACGCAGTGACCCATACACTCACACAGAGACCCACAGACTCACACAGAGACCCACAGACTCACACAGAGACCCACAGACTCGCACAGAGATCCACAGACTCACACAGAGACCCATAGACTCACACAGAGACCCATAGACTCACACAGAGACCCATAGACTCACACAGAGACCCATAGAGTCACACAGAGACACATAGACTCACACAGAGACCCCATAGACTCACACAGAGACCAAAAGACTCACTCAGAGACCCATAGACTCACGCAGAGACCCATAGACTCTCATAGAGACTCATAGACTCACACAGAGACCCTTAGACTCACACAGAGACCCATAGACTCACACAGAGACCGACAGACTCACACAGAGACACATAGACTCACACAGAGACCCATAGACTCACACAGAGACCCACAGACTCACACAGAGACACATAGACTCACACAGAGACACATAGACTCACACAGAGACCCATAGACTCACACAGAGACCCATAGACTCACACAGAGACCCACAGACTCACACAGAGACCCACAGACTCACACAGAGACCCATAGACTCACACAGAGACCCATAGACTCACACAGAGACCCATAGACTCACACAGAGACCCATAGACTCACACAGAGACACATAGACTCACACAGAGACTCATAGACTCACACAGAGACACATAGACTCACACAGAGACCCATAGACCCACACAGAGACCCATAGACTCAAACAGAGACCCATAGACTCACACAGAGACCCACAGACTTACACAGAAACCCATAGACTCGCATAGAGATCCACAGACTCACACATAGACCCATAGACTAACACAGAGACCCATAAACTCACACAGAGACCCATAGACTCACACAGAGACACATAGACTCACACAGAGACCCATAGACTCACACAGAGACCCACAGACTCACACAGAGACCCATAGACTCACACAGAGACCCACAGACTCACACAGAGACCCACAGACTCGCAACAGAGATCCACAGACTCACACATAGACCCATAGACTCACACAGAGACCCATAAAGTCACACAGAGACCCATAGACTCACACAGAGACTGATAGACTTACACAGAGACCCACAGACTCACACAGAGACCCATAGACTCACACAGAGACCCATCGACTCACACAGAGACCCATAGACTCACACAGAGACCCATAGACTCACACAAAGACCCATAGACTCACACAGAGACCCACAGACTCACACAGAGACCCATAGACTCACAAAGCGACCCATAGACTCACACAGAGATCCACAGACTCACACATAGACCCATAGACTCACACAGAGACCTATAAACTCACACAGAGACCCATAGACTCTCATAGAGACCCATAGACTCACACAGAGACCCTTAGACTCACACAGAGACCCATAGACTCACACAGAGACCGACAGACTCACACAGAGACACATAGACTCACACAGAGACCCATAGACTCACACAGAGACCCACAGACTCACACAGAGACACATAGACTCACACAGAGACACATAGACTCACACAGAGACCCATAGACTCACACAGAGACCCATAGACTCACACAGAGACCCACAGACTCACACAGAGACCCACAGACTCACACAGAGACCCACAGACTCACACAGAGACCCATAGACTCACACAGAGACCCACAGACTCACACAGAGACCCACAGACTCACGCAGTGACCCATACACTCACACAGAGACCCACAGACTCACACAGAGACCCACAGACTCACACAGAGACCCACAGACTCGCACAGAGATCCACAGACTCACACAGAGACCCATAGACTCACACAGAGACCCATAGACTCACACAGAGACCCATAGACTCACACAGAGACCCATAGACTCACACAGAGACCCATAGAGTCACACAGAGACACATAGACTCACACAGAGACCCCATAGACTCACACAGAGACCAAAAGACTCACTCAGAGACCCATAGACTCACGCAGAGACCCATAGACTCTCATAGAGACTCATAGACTCACACAGAGACCCTTAGACTCACACAGAGACCCATAGACTCACACAGAGACCGACAGACTCACACAGAGACACATAGACTCACACAGAGACCCATAGACTCACACAGAGACCCACAGACTCACACAGAGACACATAGACTCACACAGAGACACATAGACTCACACAGAGACCCATAGACTCACACAGAGACCCACAGACTCACACAGAGACCCACAGACTCACACAGAGACCCATAGACTCACACAGAGACCCATAGACTCACACAGAGACCCATAGACTCACACAGAGACCCATAGACTCACACAGAGACACATAGACTCACACAGAGACTCATAGACTCACACAGAGACACATAGACTCACACAGAGACCCATAGACCCACACAGAGACCCATAGACTCACACAGAGACCCATAGACTCACACAGAGACCCACAGACTTACACAGAAACCCATAGACTCGCATAGAGATCCACAGACTCACACATAGACCCATAGACTAACACAGAGACCCATAAACTCACAAAGAGACCCATAGACTCACACAGAGACACATAGACTCACACAGAGACCCATAGACTCACACAGAGACCCACAGACTCACACAGAGACCCATAGACTCACACAGAGACCCACAGACTCACACAGAGACCCACAGACTCGCAACAGAGATCCACAGACTCACACATAGACCCATAGACTCACACAGAGACCCATAAAGTCACACAGAGACCCATAGACTCACACAGAGACTGATAGACTTACACAGAGACCCACAGACTCACACAGAGACCCATAGACTCACACAGAGACCCACAGACTCACACAGAGACCCATCGACTCACACAGAGACCCATAGACTCACACAGAGACCCATAGACTCACACAAAGACCCATAGACTCACACAGAGACCCACAGACTCACACAGAGACCCATAGACTCACAAAGCGACCCATAGACTCACACAGAGATCCACAGACTCACACATAGACCCATAGACTCACACAGAGACCTATAAACTCACACAGAGACCCATAGACTCTCATAGAGACCCATAGACTCACACAGAGACCCTTAGACTCACACAGAGACCCATAGACTCACACAGAGACCGACAGACTCACACAGAGACACATAGACTCACACAGAGACCCATAGACTCACACAGAGACACATAGACTCACACAGAGACACATAGACTCACACAGAGACCCATAGACTCACACAGAGACCCATAGACTCACACAGAGACCCACAGACTCACACAGAGACCCACAGACTCACACAGAGACCCATAGACTCACACAGAGACCCATAGACTCACACAGAGACCCATAGACTCACACAGAGACCCATAGACTCACACAGAGACACATAGACTCACACAGAGACTCATAGACTCACACAGAGACACATAGACTCACACAGAGACCCATAGACCCACACAGAGACCCATAGACTCACACAGAGACCCATAGACTCACACAGAGACCCACAGACTTACACAGAAACCCATAGACTCGCATAGAGATCCACAGACTCACACATAGACCCATAGACTAACACAGAGACCCATAAACTCACACAGAGACCCATAGACTCACACAGAGACACATAGACTCACACAGAGACCCATAGACTCACACAGAGACCCACAGACTCACACAGAGACCCATAGACTCACACAGAGACCCACAGACTCACACAGAGACCCACAGACTCGCAACAGAGATCCACAGACTCACACATAGACCCATAGACTCACACAGAGACCCATAAAGTCACACAGAGACCCATAGACTCACACAGAGACTGATAGACTTACACAGAGACCCACAGACTCACACAGAGACCCATAGACTCACACAGAGACCCACAGACTCACACAGAGACCCATCGACTCACACAGAGACCCATAGACTCACACAGAGACCCATAGACTCACACAAAGACCCATAGACTCACACAGAGACCCACAGACTCACACAGAGACCCATAGACTCACAAAGCGACCCATAGACTCACACAGAGATCCACAGACTCACACATAGACCCATAGACTCACACAGAGACCTATAAACTCACACAGAGACCCATAGACTCACACAGAGACCCATAGACTCACACAGAGACCCATAGACTCACACAGAGACCCATAGACTCACACAGAGACCCATAGATGCACGCAGAGACACATAGACTCACACAGAGACCCACAGACTCACACAGAGACCCATAGACTCACACAGACACCCACAGACTCACACAGAGACCCATAGACTCACACAGAGACACATAGATTCACACAGAGACCCATAGACTCACACAGAGACACATAGACTCACACAGAGACCCATAGACTCACACAGAGACCCACAGACTCACACAGAGGCCCATAGACTCACACAGAGACCCACAGACTCACACAGAGTCCCACAGACTCGCACAGAGATCCACAGACTCACACAGAGACCCATAGACTAACACAGAGACCCATAAACTCACACAGAGACCCATAGATTCACACAGAGACCCATAGACTCACACAGAGACCCCCAGAGACTCACACAGAGACACATAGACTCACACAGAGACCCATAGAATCACACAGAGACACATAGACTCACACAGAGACCGATAGACTCACACAGAGACACATAGACTCACACAGAGACCCATAGACTCACACAGAGACACATAGACTCACACAGAGACCCATAGACTCACAAAGCGACCCATAGACTCACACAGAGATCCACAGACTCACACATAGACCCATAGACTCACACAGAGACCCATAGACTCACACAGAGACCCATAGACTCACACAGAGACCCATAGACTCACACAGAGACCCACAGACTCACACAGAGACCCATAGACTCACACAAAGACCCATAGACTCACACAGAGACCCATAGACTCACACAGAGACCCATAGATTCACGCAGAGACACATAGACTCACACAGAGACCCACAGACTCACACAGAGACCCATAGACTCACACAGAGACCCACAGACTCACACAGAGACCCATAGACTCACACAGAGACACATAGACTCACACAGAGACCCACAGACTCACACAGAGACCTATAGACTCACACAGAGACCCACAGACTCACACAGAGACCCATAGACTCACACAGAGACCCATAGACTCACACAGAGACCCATAGACTCACACAGAGACCCATAGACTCACACAGAGACCCACAGACTCACACAGAGACCCATAGACTCACAAAGCGACCCATAGACTCACACAGAGACCCACAGACTCACACATAGACCCATAGACTCACACAGAGACCCATAAACTCACACAGAGACCCATAGACTCACACAGAGACCCATAGACTCACACAGAGACCCATAGACTCACACAGAGACCCATAGACTCACACAGAGACCCATAGATTCACGCAGAGACACATAGACTCACACAGAGACCCACAGACTCACACAGAGACCCGTAGACTCACACAGAGACCCACAGACTCACACAGAGACCCATAGACTCACACAGAGACACATAGACTCACACAGAGACCCATAGACTCACACAGAGAAACATAGACTCACACAGAGACCCATAGACTCACACAGAGACCCATAGACTCACACAGAGACCCACAGACTCACGCAGTGACCCATACACTCACACAGAGACCCACAGACTCACACAGAGACCCACAGACTCACACAGAGACCCACAGACTCGCACAGAGATCCACAGACTCACACAGAGACCCACAGACTCGCACAGAGATCCACAGACTCACACATAGACCCATAGACTCACACAAAGACCCATAAAGTCACACAGAGACCCATAGACTCACACAGAGACCGATAGACTTACACAGAGACCCACAGACTCACACAGAGACCCATAGACTCACACAGGGACCCACAGACTCACACAGAGACCCACAGACTCACGCAGTGACCCATACACTCACACAGAGACCCACAGACTCACACAGAGACCCACAAACTCACACAGAGACCCATAGACTCACACAGAGACCCATAGACTCACACAGAGACCCATAGACTCACACAGAGACCCATAGACTCACACAGAGACCCATAGAGTCACACAGAGACACATAGACTCACACAGAGACCCCATAGACTCACACAGAGACCAAAAGACTCACTCAGAGACCCATAGACTCACGCAGAGACCCATAGACTCACATAGAGACTCATAGACTCACTCAGAGACCCATAGACTCACACAGAGACCCTTAGACTCACACAGAGACCCATAGACTCACACAGAGACCGACAGACTCACACAGAGACCGACAGACTCACACAGAGACACATAGACTCACACAGAGACCCATAGACTCACACAGAGACCCATAGACTTACACAGAGACACATAGACTCACACAGAGACCCATAGACTCACACAGAGACCCATAGACTCACACAGAGACCCACAGACTCACACAGAGACCCACAGACTCACACAGAGACCCATAGACTCACACAGAGACCCATAGACTCACACAGAGACCCATAGACTCACACGGAGACCCATAGACTCACACAGAGACACATAGACTCACACAGAGACTCATAGACTCACACAGAGACACATAGACTCACACAGAGACCCATAGACCCACACAGAGACCCATAGACTCACACAGAGACCCATAGACTCACACAGAGACCCACAGACTTACACAGAGACCCACAGACTTACACAGAAACCCATAGACTCGCATAGAGATCCACAGACTCACACATAGACCCATAGACTAACACAGAGACCCATAAACTCACACAGAGACCCATAGACTCACACAGAGACCCATAGACTCACACAGAGACCCACAGACTCACACAGAGACCCATAGACTCACACAGAGACCCACAGACTCACACAGAGACCCACAGACTCGCACAGAGATCCACAGACTCACACATAGACCCATAGACTCACACAGAGACCCATAAAGTCACACAGAGACCCATAGACTCACACAGAGACCGATAGACTTACACAGAGACCCACAGACTCACACAGAGACCCACAGACTCACACAGAGACCCATAGACTCACACAGAGACCCACAGACTCACACAGAGACCCATCGACTCACACAGAGACCCATAGACTCACACAGAGACCCATAGACTCACACAAAGACCCATAGACTCACACAGAGACCCACAGACTCACACAGAGACCCATAGACTCACAAAGCGACCCATAGACTCACTCAGAGATCCACAGACTCACACATAGACCCATAGACTCACACAGAGACCTATAAACTCACACAGAGACCCATAGACTCACACAGAGACCCATAGACTCACACAGAGACCCATAGACTCACACAGAGACCCATAGACTCACACAGAGACCCATAGATGCACGCAGAGACACATAGACTCACACAGAGACCCACAGACTCACACAGAGACCCATAGACTCACACAGAGACACACAGACTCACACAGAGACCCATAGACTCACACAGAGACACATAGATTCACACAGAGACCCATAGACTCACACAGAGACACATAGACTCACACAGAGACCCATAGACTCACACAGAGACCCACAGACTCACACAGAGGCCCATAGACTCACACAGAGACCCACAGACTCACACAGAGTCCCACAGACTCGCACAGAGACCCATAAACTCACACAGAGACCCATAGATTCACACAGAGACCCATAGACTCACACAGAGACCCCCAGAGACTCACACAGAGACACATAGACTCACACAGAGACCCATAGAATCACACAGAGACACATAGACTCACACAGAGACCCATAGACTCACACAGAGACACATAGACTCACACAGAGACCCATAGACTCACACAGAGACACATAGACTCACACAGAGACCCATAGACTCACAAAGCGACCCATAGACTCACACAGAGATCCACAGACTCACACATAGACCCATAGACTCACACAGAGACCCATAGACTCACACATAGACCCATAGACTCACACAGAGACCCATAGACTCAGACAGAGACCCACAGACTCACACAGAGACCCATCGACTCACACAGAGACCCATAGACTCACACAGAGACCCATAGACTCACACAAAGACCCATAGACTCACACAGAGACCCATAGACTCACACAGAGACCCATAGATTCACGCAGAGACACATAGACTCACACAGAGACCCACAGACTCACACAGAGACCCATAGACTCACACAGAGACCCACAGACTCACACAGAGACCCATAGACTCACACAGAGACACATAGACTCACACAGAGACCCACAGACTCACACAGAGACCCATAGACTCACACAGAGACCCACAGACTCACACAGAGACCCATAGACTCACACAGAGACCCATAGACTCACACAGAGACCCATAGACTCACACAGAGACCCATAGACTCACACAGAGACCCACAGACTCACACAGAGACCCATAGACTCACAAAGCGACCCATAGACTCACACATAGATCCACAGACTCACACATAGACCCATAGACTCACACAGAGACCCATAAACTCACACAGAGACCCATAGACTCACACAGAGACCCATAGACTCACACAGAGCCCCATAGACTCACACAGAGACCCATAGACTCACACAGAGACCCATAGATTCACGCAGAGAAACATAGACTCACACAGAGACCCACAGACTCACACAGAGACCCGTAGACTCACACAGAGACCCACAGACTCACACAGAGACCCATAGACTCACACAGAGACACATAGACTCACACAGAGACCCATAGACTGACACAGAGACCCATAGACTCACACAGAGACCCACAGACTCACACAGAGACCCATAGACTCACAAAGCGACCCATAGACTCACACATAGATCCACAGACTCACACATAGACCCATAGACTCACACAGAGACCCATAAACTCACACAGAGACCCATAGACTCACACAGAGACCCACAGACTCACACAGAGACCCATAGACTCACACAGAGACCCACAGACTCACACAGAGACCCACAGACTCGCACAGAGATCCACAGACTCACACATAGACCCATAGACTCACACAGAGACCCATAAAGTCACACAGAGACCCATAGACTCACACAGAGACCGATAGACTTGCACAGAGACCCACAGACTCACACAGAGACCCACAGACTCACACAGAGACCCATAGACTCACACAGAGACCCACAGACTCACACAGAGACCCATCGACTCACACAGAGACCCATAGACTCACACAGAGACCCATAGACTCACACAAAGACCCATAGACTCACACAGAGACCCACAGACTCACACAGAGACCCATAGACTCACAAAGCGACCCATAGACTCACACAGAGATCCACAGACTCACACATAGACCCATAGACTCACACAGAGACCTATAAACTCACACAGAGACCCATAGACTCACACAGAGACCCATAGACTCACACAGAGACCCATAGACTCACACAGAGACCCATAGACTCACACAGAGACCCATAGATGCACGCAGAGACACATAGACTCACACAGAGACCCACAGACTCACACAGAGACCCATAGACTCACACAGAGACACACAGACTCACACAGAGACCCATAGACTCACACAGAGACACATAGATTCACACAGAGACCCATAGACTCACACAGAGACACATAGACTCACACAGAGAACCCATAGACTCACACAGAGACCCACAGACTCACACAGAGGCCCATAGACTCACACAGAGACCCACAGACTCACACAGAGTCCCACAGACTCGCACAGAGACCCATAAACTCACACAGAGACCCATAGATTCACACAGAGACCCATAGACTCACACAGAGACCCCCAGAGACTCACACAGAGACACATAGACTCACACAGAGACCCATAGAATCACACAGAGACACATAGACTCACACAGAGACCCATAGACTCACACAGAGACAAATAGACTCACACAGAGACCCATAGACTCACACAGAGACACATAGACTCACACAGAGACCCATAGACTCACAAAGCGACCCATAGACTCACACAGAGATCCACAGACTCACACATAGACCCATAGACTCACACAGAGACCCATAGACTCACACATAGACCCATAGACTCACACAGAGACCCATAGACTCACACAGAGACCCACAGACTCACACAGAGACCCATCGACTCACACAGAGACCCATAGACTCACACAGAGACCCATAGACTCACACAAAGACCCATAGACTCACACAGAGACCCATAGACTCACACAGAGACCCATAGATTCACGCAGAGACACATAGACTCACACAGAGACCCACAGACTCACACAGAGACCCATAGACTCACACAGAGACACATAGACTCACACAGAGACCCACAGACTCACACAGAGACCCATAGACTCACACAGAGACCCACAGACTCACACAGAGACCCATAGACTCACACAGAGACCCATAGACTCACACAGAGACCCATAGACTCACACAGAGACCCATAGACTCACACAGAGACCCACAGACTCACACAGAGACCCATAGACTCACAAAGCGACCCATAGACTCACACATAGATCCACAGACTCACACATAGACCCATAGACTCACACAGAGACCCATAAACTCACACAGAGACCCATAGACTCACACAGAGACCCATAGACTCACACAGAGCCCCATAGACTCACACAGAGACCCATAGACTCACACAGAGACCCATAGATTCACGCAGAGACACATAGACTCACACAGAGACCCACAGACTCACACAGAGACCCGTAGACTCACACAGAGACCCACAGACTCACACAGAGACCCATAGACTCACACAGAGACACATAGACTCACACAGAGACCCATAGACTCACACAGAGAAACATAGACTCACACAGAGACCCATAGACTCACACAGAGACCCATAGACTCACACAGAGACCCACAGACTCACGCAGTGACCCATACACTCACACAGAGACCCACAGACTCACACAGAGACCCACAGACTCACACAGAGACCCACAGACTCGCACAGAGATCCACAGACTCACACAGAGACCCATAGACTCACACAGAGACCCATAGACTCACACAGAGACCCATAGACTCACACAGAGACCCATAGAGTCACACAGAGACACATAGACTCACACAGAGACCCCATAGACTCACACAGAGACCAAAAGACTCACTCAGAGACCCATAGACTCACGCAGAGACCCATAGACTCACATAGAGACCCATAGACTCACTCAGAGACCCATAGACTCACACAGAGACCCTTAGACTCACACAGAGACCCATAGACTCACACAGAGACCCATAGACTCACACAGAGACCCACAGACTCACACAGAGGCCCATAGACTCACACAGAGACCCACAGACTCACACAGAGTCCCACAGACTCGCACAGAGATCCACAGACTCACACAGAGACCCATAGACTCACACAGAGACCCACAGACTCACACAGAGACCCATAGACTCACACAGAGACCCATAGACTCACACAGAGACCCATAGACTCACACAGAGACCCATCGACTCTCACAGAGACCCACAGACTCACACAGAGACCCATAGACTCACAAAGCGACCCATAGACTCACACAGAGATCTACAGACTCACACATAGACCCATAGACTCACACAGAGACCCATAAACTCACACAGAGACCCATAGACTCACACAGAGACCCATAGACTCACACAGAGACCCATTGACTCACACAGAGACCCATAGACTCGCACAGAGATCCACAGACTCACACATAGACCCATAGACTAACACAGAGACCCATAAACTCACACAGAGACCCATATACTCACACAGAGACACATAGACTCAAACAGAGACCCATAGACTCACAGAGACCCACAGACTCACACAGAGACCCATAGACTCACACAGAGACCCACAGACTCACACAGAGACCCACAGACTCGCACAGAGATCCACAGACTCACACATAGACTCACACAGAGACCCATAAACTCACACAGAGACCCATAGACTCACACAGAGACCCATAGACTTACACAGCGACCCACAGACTCACACAGAGACCCATAGACTCACACAGAGACCCACAGACTCACACAGAGACCCATAGACTCACACAGAGACCCATTGACTCACACAGAGACCCACAGACTCGCACAGAGACCCACAGTCTCGCACAGAGACCCATAGACTCACACAGAGACACATAGACTCACACAGAGACTCATAGACTCACACAGAGACACATAGACTCACACAGAGACCCATAGACTCACATAGAGACCCACAGACTCACACAGAGACCCACAGACTCACACAGAGACCCACAGACTCGCACAGAAATCCACAGACTCACACATAGACCCATAGACTCACACAGAGACCCATAAACTCACACAGAGACCCATAGACTCACACAGAGACCCATAGACTTACACAGAGACCCACAGACTCACACAGAGGCCCATAGACTCACACAGAGACCCACAGACTCACACAGAGACCCATAGACTCACACAGAGACCCATAGACTCACACAGAGACCCATAGACTCACACAGAGACCCATCGACTCACACAGAGACCCACAGACTCACACAGAGACCCATAGACTCACAAAGCGACCCATAGACTCACACAGAGATCCACAGACTCACACATAGACCCATAGATTCACACAAAGACCCATAAACTCACACAGAGACCCATAGACTCACACAGAGTCACATAGACTCACACAGAGACCCATAGACTCACACAGAGACCCATAGACTCACACAGAGACCCATAGATTCACGCAGAGACACATAGACTCACACAGAGACCCAGAGACTCACACAGAGACCCATAAACTCACACAGAGACCCACAGACTCACACAGAGACCCATAGACTCACACAGAGACACATAGACTCACACAGAGACCCATAGACTCACACAGAGACACATAGACTCACACAGAGACCCATAGACTCACACAGAGACCCACAGACTCACACAGAGACCCATAGACTCACACAGAGACCCACAGACTCACACAGAGACCCACAGACTCGCACAGAGATCCACAGACTCACACAGAGACCCATAGACTAACACAGAGACCCATAAACTCACACAGAGACCCATAGATTCACACAGAGACCCATAGACTCCCACAGAGACCCATAGACTCACACAGAGACCCATAGACTCACACAGAGACACATAGACTCACACAGAGACCCACAGACTCACACGGAGAACCACAGACTCACACAGAGACCCACAGACTCACACAGACACCCACAGACTCGCACAGAGATCCACAGACTCACACATAGACTCACACAGAGACCCATAAACTCACACAGAGACCCATAGACTCACACAGAGACCCATAGACTTACACAGTGACCCACAGACTCACACAGAGACCCATAGACTCACACAGAGACCCACAGACTCACACAGAGACCCATAGACTCACACAGAGACCCATAGACTCACACAGAGACCCACAGACTCGCACAGAGACCCACAGACTCGCACAGAGACCCATAGACTCACACAGCAGAGACCCATAGACTCACAGCAGAGTCCCACAGACTCACACAGAGACACATAGACTCACACAGAGACCCATAGACTCACACAGAGACCCATAGACTCACACAGAGACCCATAGACTCACACAGAGACACATAGACTCACACAGAGACTCATAGACTCACACAGAGACACATAGACTCACACAGAGACCCATAGACTCACACAGAGACCCACAGACTCACACAGAGACCCATAGACTCACACAGAGACCCATAGACTCACACAGAGACCCACAGACTCGCACAGAGACCCACAGACTCGCACAGAGACCCATAGACTCACACAGCAGAGACCCATAGACTCACAGCAGAGTCCCACAGACTCACACAGAGACACATAGACTCACACAGAGACCCATAGACTCACACAGAGACCCATAGACTCACACAGAGACCCATAGACTCACACAGAGACACATAGACTCACACAGAGACTCATAGACTCACACAGAGACACATAGACTCACACAGAGACCCATAGAATCACATAGAGACCCACAGACTCACACAGAGACCCACAGACTCACACAGAGACCCACAGACTCGCACAGAAATCCACAGACTCACACATAGACCCATAGACTCACACAGAGACCCATAAACTCACACAGAGACCCATAGACTCACACAGAGACCCATAGACTTACACAGAGACCCACAGACTCACACAGAGACCCATAGACTCACACAGAGACCCACAGACTCACACAGAGACCCATAGACTCACACCGAGACCCATAGACTCACACAGAGACCCATAGACTCACACAGAGACCCATCGACTCACACAGAGACCCACAGACTCACACAGAGACCCATAGACTCACAAAGCGACCCATAGACTCACACAGAGATCTACAGACTCACACATAGACCCATAGACTCACACAGAGACCCATAAACTCACACAGAGACCCATAGACTCACACAGAGACCCATAGACTCACACAGAGACCCATTGACTCACACAGAGACCCACAGACTCGCACAGAGATCCACAGACTCACACATAGACCCATAGACTAACACAGAGACCCATAAACTCACACAGAGACCCATATACTCACACAGAGACACATAGACTCAAACAGAGACCCATAGACTCACAGAGACCCACAGACTCACACAGAGACCCATAGACTCACACAGAGACCCACAGACTCACACAGAGACCCACAGACTCGCACAGAGATCCTCAGACTCACACATAGACTCACACAGAGACCCATAAACTCACACAGAGACCCATAGACTCACACAGAGACCCATAGACTTACACAGCGACCCACAGACTCACACAGAGACCCATAGACTCACACAGAGACCCACAGACTCACACAGAGACCCATAGACTCACACAGAGACCCATAGACTCACACAGAGACCCACAGACTCGCACAGAGACCCACAGACTCGCACAGAGACCCATAGACTCACACAGAGACACATAGACTCACACAGAGACCCATAGACTCACACAGAGACACATAGACTCACACAGAGACCCATAGACTCACATAGAGACCCACAGACTCACACAGAGACCCACAGACTCACACAGAGACCCACAGACTCGCACAGAAATCCACAGACTCACACATAGACCCATAGACTCACACAGAGACCCATAAACTCACACAGAGACCCATAGACTCACACAGAGACCCATAGACTCCCACAGAGACCCACAGACTCACACGGAGAACCACAGACTCACACAGAGACCCACAGACTCACACAGACACCCACAGACTCGCACAGAGATCCACAGACTCACACATAGACTCACACAGAGACCCATAAACTCACACAGAGACCCATAGACTCACACAGAGGCCCATAGACTTACACAGTGACCCACAGACTCACACAGAGACCCATAGACTCACACAGAGACCCACAGACTCACACAGAGACCCATAGACTCACACAGAGACCCATAGACTCACACAGAGACCCACAGACTCGCACAGAGACCCACAGACTCGCACAGAGACCCATAGACTCACACAGCAGAGACCCATAGACTCACAGCAGAGTCCCACAGACTCACACAGAGACACATAGACTCACACAGAGACCCATAGACTCACACAGAGACCCATAGACTCACACAGAGACCCATAGACTCACACAGAGACACATAGACTCACACAGAGACTCATAGACTCACACAGAGACACATAGACTCACACAGAGACCCATAGACTCACACAGAGACCCACAGACTCACACAGAGACCCATAGACTCACACAGAGACCCATAGACTCACACAGAGACCCACAGACTCGCACAGAGACCCACAGACTCGCACAGAGACCCATAGACTCACACAGCAGAGACCCATAGACTCACAGCAGAGTCCCACAGACTCACACAGAGACACATAGACTCACACAGAGACCCATAGACTCACACAGAGACCCATAGACTCACACAGAGACCCATAGACTCACACAGAGACACATAGACTCACACAGAGACTCATAGACTCACACAGAGACACATAGACTCACACAGAGACCCATAGACTCACATAGAGACCCACAAACTCACACAGAGACCCACAGACTCACACAGAGACCCACAGACTCGCACAGAAATCCACAGACTCACACATAGACCCATAGACTCACACAGAGACCCCCTAAACTCGCACAGAGACCCATAGACTCACACAGAGACCCATAGACTTACACAGAGACCCACAGACTCACACAGAGACCCATAGACTCACACAGAGACCCACAGACTCACACAGAGACCCATAGACTCACACAGAGACCCATAGACTCACACAGAGACCCATAGACTCACACAGAGACCCATCGACTCACACAGAGACCCACAGACTCACACAGAGACCCATAGACTCACAAAGCGACCCATAGACTCACACAGAGATCTACAGACTCACACATAGACCCATAGACTCACACAGAGACCCATAAACTCACACAGAGACCCATAGACTCACACAGAGACCCATAGACTCACACAGAGACCCATTGACTCACACAGAGACCCACAGACTCGCACAGAGATCCACAGACTCACACATAGACCCATAGACTAACACAGAGACCCATAAACTCACACAGAGACCCATATACTCACACAGAGACACATAGACTCAAACAGAGACCCATAGACTCACAGAGACCCACAGACTCACACAGAGACCCATAGACTCACACAGAGACCCACAGACTCACACAGAGACCCACAGACTCGCACAGAGATCCACAGACTCACACATAGACTCACATAGAGACCCATAAACTCACACAGAGACCCATAGACTCACACAGAGACCCATAGACTTACACAGCGACCCACAGACTCACACAGAGACCCATAGACTCACACAGAGACCCACAGACTCACACAGAGACCCATAGACTCACACAGAGACCCACAGACTCACACGGAGAACCACAGACTCACACAGAGACCCACAGACTCACACAGACACCCACAGACTCGCACAGAGATCCACAGACTCACACATAGACTCACACAGAGTCCCATAGACTCACACAGAGACACATAGACTCACACAGAGACTCATAGACTCACACAGAGACACATAGACTCACACAGAGACCCATAGACTCACATAGAGACCCACAGACTCACACAGAGACCCACAGACTCACACAGAGACCCACAGACTCGCACAGAAATCCACAGACTCACACATAGACCCATAGACTCACACAGAGACCCATAAACTCACACAGAGACCCATAGACTCACACAGAGACCCATAGACTTACACAGAGACCCACAGACTCACACAGAGACCCATAGACTCACACAGAGACCCACAGACTCACACAGAGACCCATAGACTCACACAGAGACCCATAGACTCACACAGAGACCCATCGACTCACACAGAGAACCACAGACTCACACAGAGACCCATAGACTCACAAAGCGACCCATAGACTCACACAGAGATCCACAGACTCACACATAGACCCATAGACTCACACAGAGACCTATAAACTCACACAGAGACCCATAGACTCACACAGAGACCCATAGACTCACACAGAGACCCATAGACTCGCACAGAGATCCACAGACTCACACATAGACCCATAGACTAACATAGAGACCCATAAACTCACACAGAGACCCATATACTCACACAGAGACACATAGACTCAAACAGAGACCCATAGACTCACAGAGACCCACAGACTCACACAGAGACCCATAGACTCACACAGAGACCCACAGACTCACACAGAAACCCACAGACTCGCACAGAGATCCACAGACTCACACATAGACTCACACAGAGACCCATAAACTCACACAGAGACCCATAGACTCACACAGAGACCCATAGACTTACACAGCGACCCACAGACTCACACAGAGACCCATAGACTCACACAGAGACCCACAGACTCACACAGAGACCCATAGACTCACACAGAGACCCATAGACTCACACAGAGACCCACAGACTCGCACAGAGACCCACAGACTCGCACAGAGACCCATAGACTCACACAGCAGAGACCCATAGACTCACAGCAGAGTCCCACAGACTCACACAGAGACCCATAGACTCACACAGAGACCCATAGACTCACATAGAGACCCACAGACTCACACAGAGACCCACAGACTCACACAGAGACCCACAGACTAGCACAGAAATCCACAGACTCACACATAGACCCATAGACTCACACAGAGACCCATAAACTCACACAGAGACCCATAGACTCACACAGAGACCCATAGACTTACACAGAGACCCACAGACTCACACAGAGACCCATAGACTCACACAGAGGCCCACAGACTCACACAGAGACCCATAGACTCACACAGAGACCCATAGACTCACACAGAGACCCATAGACTCACACAGAGACCCATCGACTCACACAGAGACCCACAGACTCACACAGAGACCCATAGACTCACAAAGCGACCCATAGACTCACACAGAGATCCACAGACTCACACATAGACCCATAGACTCACACAGAGACCCATAAACTCACACAGAGACCCATAGACTCACACAGAGACACATAGACTCACACAGAGACCTACAGACTCACACAGAGACACATAGACTCACACAGAGACCCATAGACTCACACAGAGACCCATAGACTCACACAGAGACACATAGACTCACACAGAGACACATAGACTCACACAGAGACGCATAGACTCACACAGAGACCCATAGACTCACACAGAGACCCACAGACTCACACAGAGACCCACAGACTCACACAGAGACCCATAGACTCACAGAGACCCACAGACTCACACAGAGACCCATAGACTCACACAGAGACCCACAGACTCACACAGAAACCCACAGACTCGCACAGAGTTCCACAGACTCACACATAGACTCACACAGAGACCCATAAACTCACACAGAGACCCATAGACTCACACAGAGACCCATAGACTTACACAGCGACCCACAGACTCACACAGAGACCCATAGACTCACACAGAGACCCACAGACTCACACAGAGACCCATAGACTCACACAGAGACCCATAGACTCACACAGAGACCCACAGACTCGCACAGAGACCCACAGACTCGCACAGAGACCCATAGACTCACACAGCAGAGACTCATAGACTCACAGCAGAGTCCCACAGACTCACACAGAGACCCATAGACTCACACAGAGACCCATAGACTCACATAGAGACCCACAGACTCACACAGACACCCACAGACTCACACAGAGACCCACAGACTCGCACAGAAATCCACAGACTCACACATAGACCCATAGACTCACACAGAGACCCATAAACTCACACAGAGACCCATAGACTCACACAGAGACCCATAGACTTACACAGAGACCCACAGACTCACACAGAGACCCATAGACTCACACAGAGACCCATAGACTCACACAGAGACCCATAGACTCACACAGAGACCCATAGACTCACACAGAGACCCACAGACTCACACAGAGACCCATAGACTCACAAAGCGACCCATAGACTCACACAGAGATCCACAGACTCACACATAGACCCATAGACTCACACAGAGACCCATAAACTCACACAGAGACCCATAGACTCACACAGAGACACATAGACTCACACAGAGACCCATAGACTCACAGAGAGGCCCATAGACTCACACAGAGACCCATAGATTCACGCAGAGACACATAGACTCACACAGAGACCCACAGACTCACACAGAGACCCATAGACTCACACAGAGACCCACAGACTCACACAGAGACCCATAGACTCACACAGAGACACATAGACTCACACAGAGACCCATAGACTCACACAGAGACACATAGACTCACACAGAGACCCATAGACTCACACAGAGACCCCACAGACTCACACAGAGACCCATAGACTCACACAGAGACCCACAGACTCACACAGAGACCCACATACTCGCACAGAGACCCATAGACTAACACAGAGACCCATAAACTCACACAGAGACCCATAGATTCACACAGAGACCCATAGACTCACACAGAGACCCATAGACTCACACAGAGACACATAGACTCACACAGAGACCCATAGACTCACACAGAGACACATAGACTCATACAGAGACCCATAGACTCACACAGAGACACATAGACTCACACAGAGACTCATAGACTCACACAGAGACACATAGACTCACACAGAGACCCATAGACTCACATAGAGACCCACAGACTCACACAGAGACCCACAGACTCACACAGAGACCCACAGACTCGCACAGAAATCCACAGACTCACACATATACCCATAGACTCACACAGAGACCCATAAACTCACACAGAGACCCATAGACTCACACAGAGACCCATAGACTTACACAGAGACCCACAGACTCACACAGAGACCCATAGACTCACACAGAGACCCACAGACTCACACAGAGACCCATAGACTCACACAGAGACCCATAGACTCACACAGAGACCCATAGACTCACACAGAGACCCATCGACTCACACAGAGAACCACAGACTCACACAGAGACCCATAGACTCACAAAGCGACCCATAGACTCACACAGAGATCCACAGACTCACACATAGACCCATAGACTCACACAGAGACCCATAAACTCACACAGAGACCCATAGACTCACACAGAGACCCATAGACTCACACAGAGACCCATTGACTCACACAGAGACCCATAGACTCGCACAGAGATCCACAGACTCACACATAGACCCATAGACTAACACAGAGACCCATAATACTCACACAGAGACCCATATACTCACACAGAGACACATAGACTCAAACAGAGACCCATAGACTCACAGAGACCCACAGACTCACACAGAGACCCATAGACTCACACAGAGACCCACAGACTCACACAGAAACCCACAGACTCGCACAGAGATCCACAGACTCACACATAGACTCACACAGAGACCCATAAACTCACACAGAGACCCATAGACTCACACAGAGACCCATAGACTTACACAGCGACCCACAGACTCACACAGAGACCCATAGACTCACACAGAGACCCACAGACTCACACAGAGACCCATAGACTCACACAGAGACCCATAGACTCACACAGAGACCCACAGACTCGCACAGAGACCCACAGACTCGCACAGAGACCCATAGACTCACACAGCAGAGACCCATAGACTCACAGCAGAGTCCCACAGACTCACACAGAGACCCATAGACTCACACAGAGACCCATAGACTCACATAGAGACCCACAGACTCACACAGAGACCCACAGACTCACACAGAGACCCACAGACTCGCACAGAAATCCACAGACTCACACATAGACCCATAGACTCACACAGAGGCCCATAAACTCACACAGAGACCCATAGACTCACACAGAGACCCATAGACTTACACAGAGACCCACAGACTCACACAGAGACCCATAGACTCACACAGAGACCCACAGACTCACACAGAGACCCATAGACTCACACAGAGACCCATAGACTCACACAGAGACCCATAGACTCACACAGAGACCCATCGACTCACACAGAGACCCACAGACTCACACAGAGACCCATAGAATCACAAAGCGACCCATAGACTCACACAGAGATCCACAGACTCACACATAGACCCATAGACTCACACAGAGACCCATAAACTCACACAGAGACCCATAGACTCACACAGAGACACATAGACTCACACAGAGACCCATAGACTCACACAGAGACCCATAGACTCACACAGAGACCCATAGATTCAAGCAGAGACACATAGACTCACACAGAGACCCACACACTCACACAGAGACCCATAGACTCACACAGAGACCCACAGACTCACACAGAGACCCATAGACTCACACAGAGACACATAGACTCACACAGAGACCCATAGACTCACACAGAGACACATAGACTCACACAGAGACCCATAGACTCACACAGAGACCCACAGACTCACACAGAGACCCATAGACTCACACAGAGACCCACAGACTCACACAGAGACCCACAGACTCGCACAGAGATCCACAGACTCACACAGAGACCCATAGACTAACACAGAGACCCATAAACTCACACAGAGACCCATAGATTCAACATAGACTCGCACAGAGACCCACAGACTCGCACAGAGACCCATAGACTCACACAGCAGAGACCCATAGACTCACGCAGAGACCCATAGACTCACACAGAGACCCACAGACTCGCACAGAGACCCACAGACTCGCACAGAGACCCATAGACTCACACAGCAGAGACCCATAGACTCACACAGAGACCCATAGACTCACACAGAGACACATAGACTCACACAGAGACCCATAGACTCACACAGAGACACATAGACTCACACAGAGACCCATAGACTCACACAGAGACACATAGACTCACACAGAGACCCATAGACTCACACAGAGACACATAGACTCACACAGAGACCCATAAACTCACACAGAGACCCATAGACTCACACAGAGACACATAGACTCATACAGAGACCCATAGACTCACACAGAGACACATAGACTCACACAGAGACTCATAGACTCACACAGAGACACATAGACTCACACAGAGACCCATAGACTCACATAGAGACCCACAGACTCACACAGAGACCCACAGACTCACACAGAGACCCACAGACTCGCACAGAAATCCACAGACTCACACATATACCCATAGACTCACACAGAGACCCATAAACTCACACAGAGACCCATAGACTCACACAGAGACCCATAGACTTACACAGAGACTCACAGACTCACACAGAGACCCATAGACTCACACAGAGACCCACAGACTCACACAGAGACCCATAGACTCACACAGAGACCCATAGACTCACACAGAGACCCATAGACTCACACAGAGACCCATCGACTCACACAGAGAACCACAGACTCACACAGAGACCCATAGACTCACAAAGCGACCCATAGACTCACACAGAGATCCACAGACTCACACATAGACCCATAGACTCACACAGAGACCCATAAACTCACACAGAGACCCATAGACTCACACAGAGACCCATAGACTCACACAGAGACCCATTGACTCACACAGAGACCCATAGACTCGCACAGAGATCCACAGACTCACACATAGACCCATAGACTAACACAGAGACCCATAATACTCACACAGAGACCCATATACTCACACAGAGACACATAGACTCAAACAGAGACCCATAGACTCACAGAGACCCACAGACTCACACAGAGACCCATAGACTCACACAGAGACCCACAGACTCACACAGAAACCCACAGACTCGCACAGAGATCCACAGACTCACACATAGACTCACACAGAGACCCATAAACTCACACAGAGACCCATAGACTCACACAGAGACCCATAGACTTACACAGCGACCCACAGACTCACACAGAGACCCATAGACTCACACAGAGACCCACAGACTCACACAGAGACCCATAGACTCACACAGAGACCCATAGACTCACACAGAGACCCACAGACTCGCACAGAGACCCACAGACTCGCACAGAGACCCATAGACTCACACAGCAGAGACCCATAGACTCACAGCAGAGTCCCACAGACTCACACAGAGACCCATAGACTCACACAGAGACCCATAGACTCACATAGAGACCCACAGACTCACACAGAGACCCACAGACTCACACAGAGACCCACAGACTCGCACAGAAATCCACAGACTCACACATAGACCCATAGACTCACACAGAGGCCCATAAACTCACACAGAGACCCATAGACTCACACAGAGACCCATAGACTTACACAGAGACCCACAGACTCACACAGAGACCCATAGACTCACACAGAGACCCACAGACTCACACAGAGACCCATAGACTCACACAGAGACCCATAGACTCACACAGAGACCCATAGACTCACACAGAGACCCATCGACTCACACAGAGACCCACAGACTCACACAGAGACCCATAGAATCACAAAGCGACCCATAGACTCACACAGAGATCCACAGACTCACACATAGACCCATAGACTCACACAGAGACCCATAAACTCACACAGAGACCCATAGACTCACACAGAGACACATAGACTCACACAGAGACCCATAGACTCACACAGAGACCCATAGACTCACACAGAGACCCATAGATTCAAGCAGAGACACATAGACTCACACAGAGACCCACACACTCACACAGAGACCCATAGACTCACACAGAGACCCACAGACTCACACAGAGACCCATAGACTCACACAGAGACACATAGACTCACACAGAGACCCATAGACTCACACAGAGACACATAGACTCACACAGAGACCCATAGACTCACACAGAGACCCACAGACTCACACAGAGACCCATAGACTCACACAGAGACCCACAGACTCACACAGAGACCCACAGACTCGCACAGAGATCCACAGACTCACACAGAGACCCATAGACTAACACAGAGACCCATAAACTCACACAGAGACCCATAGATTCAACATAGACTCGCACAGAGACCCACAGACTCGCACAGAGACCCATAGACTCACACAGCAGAGACCCATAGACTCACGCAGAGACCCATAGACTCACACAGAGACCCACAGACTCGCACAGAGACCCACAGACTCGCACAGAGACCCATAGACTCACACAGCAGAGACCCATAGACTCACACAGAGACCCATAGACTCACACAGAGACACATAGACTCACACAGAGACCCATAGACTCACACAGAGACACATAGACTCACACAGAGACCCATAGACTCACACAGAGACACATAGACTCACACAGAGACCCATAGACTCACACAGAGACACATAGACTCACACAGAGACCCATAAACTCACACAGAGACCCATAGACTCACACAGAGACACATAGACTCATACAGAGACCCATAGACTCACACAGAGACACATAGACTCACACAGAGACTCATAGACTCACACAGAGACACATAGACTCACACAGAGACCCATAGACTCACATAGAGACCCACAGACTCACACAGAGACCCACAGACTCACACAGAGACCCACAGACTCGCACAGAAATCCACAGACTCACACATATACCCATAGACTCACACAGAGACCCATAAACTCACACAGAGACCCATAGACTCACACAGAGACCCATAGACTTACACAGAGACTCACAGACTCACACAGAGACCCATAGACTCACACAGAGACCCACAGACTCACACAGAGACCCATAGACTCACACAGAGACCCATAGACTCACACAGAGACCCATAGACTCACACAGAGACCCATCGACTCACACAGAGAACCACAGACTCACACAGAGACCCATAGACTCACAAAGCGACCCATAGACTCACACAGAGATCCACAGACTCACACATAGACCCATAGACTCACACAGAGACCCATAAACTCACACAGAGACCCATAGACTCACACAGAGACCCATAGACTCACACAGAGACCCATTGACTCACACAGAGACCCATAGACTCGCACAGAGATCCACAGACTCACACATAGACCCATAGACTAACACAGAGACCCATAATACTCACACAGAGACCCATATACTCACACAGAGACACATAGACTCAAACAGAGACCCATAGACTCACAGAGACCCACAGACTCACACAGAGACCCATAGACTCACACAGAGACCCACAGACTCACACAGAAACCCACAGACTCGCACAGAGATCCACAGACTCACACATAGACTCACACAGAGACCCATAAACTCACACAGAGACCCATAGACTCACACAGAGACCCATAGACTTACATAGCGACCCACAGACTCACACAGAGACCCATAGACTCACACAGAGACCCACAGACTCACACAGAGACCCATAGACTCACACAGAGACCCATAGACTCACACAGAGACCCACAGACTCGCACAGAGACCCACAGACTCGCACAGAGACCCATAGACTCACACAGCAGAGACCCATAGACTCACAGCAGAGTCCCACAGACTCACACAGAGACCCATAGACTCACACAGAGACCCATAGACTCACATAGAGACCCACAGACTCACACAGAGACCCACAGACTCACACAGAGACCCACAGACTCGCACAGAAATCCACAGACTCACACATAGACCCATAGACTCACACAGAGGCCCATAAACTCACACAGAGACCCATAGACTCACACAGAGACCCATAGACTTACACAGAGACCCACAGACTCACACAGAGACCCATAGACTCACACAGAGACCCACAGACTCACACAGAGACCCATAGACTCACACAGAGACCCATAGACTCACACAGAGACCCATAGACTCACACAGAGACCCATCGACTCACACAGAGACCCACAGACTCACACAGAGACCCATAGAATCACAAAGCGACCCATAGACTCACACAGAGATCCACAGACTCACACATAGACCCATAGACTCACACAGAGACCCATAAACTCACACAGAGACCCATAGACTCACACAGAGACACATAGACTCACACAGAGACCCATAGACTCACACAGAGACCCATAGACTCACACAGAGACCCATAGATTCACGCAGAGACACATAGACTCACACAGAGACCCACACACTCACACAGAGACCCATAGACTCACACAGAGACCCACAGACTCACACAGAGACCCATAGACTCACACAGAGACACATAGACTCACACAGAGACCCATAGACTCACACAGAGACACATAGACTCACACAGCGACCCATAGACTCACACAGAGACCCACAGACTCACACAGAGACCCATAGACTCACACAGAGACCCACAGACTCACACAGAGACCCACAGACTCGCACAGAGATCGACAGACTCACACAGAGACCCATAGACTAACACAGAGACCCATAAACTCACACAGAGACCCATAGATTCAACATAGACTCGCACAGAGACCCACAGACTCGCACAGAGACCCATAGACTCACACAGCAGAGACCCATAGACTCACGCAGAGACCCATAGACTCACACAGAGACCCACAGACTCGCACAGAGACCCACAGACTCGCACAGAGACCCATAGACTCACACAGCAGAGACCCATAGACTCACACAGAGACCCATAGACTCACACAGAGACACATAGACTCACACAGAGACCCATAGACTCACACAGAGACACATAGACTCACACAGAGACCCATAGACTCACACAGAGACACATAGACTCACACAGAGACCCATAGACTCACACAGAGACACATAGACTCACACAGAGACCCATAGACTCACACAGAGACCCACAGACTCACACAGAGACCCACAGACTCACACAGAGACCCACAGACTCACAAAGAGACCCACAGACTCACACAGACACCCACAGACTCGCACAGAGACCCATAGACTCACACAGCAGAGACCCATAGACTCACAGCAGAGTCCCACAGACTCACACAGAGACCCATAGACTCACACAGAGACCCATAGACTCACATAGAGACCCACAGACTCACACAGAGACCCACAGACTCACACAGAGACCCACAGACTCGCACAGAAATACACAGACTCACACATAGACCCATAAACTCACACAGAGACCCATAGACTCACACAGAGACCCATAGACTTACACAGAGACCCACAGACTCACACAGAGACCCATAGACTCACACAGAGTGCCACAGACTCACACAGAGACCCATAGACTCACACAGAGACCCATAGACTCACACAGAGACCCATAGACTCACACAGAGACCCATAGATTCACGCAGAGACACATAGACTCACACAGAGACCCACAGACTCACACAGAGACCCATAGACTCACACAGAGACCCACAGACTCACACAGAGACCCATAGACTCACACAGAGACACATAGACTCACACAGAGACCCATAGACTCACACAGAGACACATAGACTCACACAGAGACCCATAGACTCACACAGAGACCCAAAGACTCACACAGAGACCCATAGACTCACACAGAGACCCACAGACTCACACAGAGACCCACAGACTCGCACAGAGATCCACAGACTCACACAGAGACCCATAGACTAACACAGAGACCCATAAACTCACACAGAGACCCATAGATTCACACAGAGACCCATTGACTCACACAGAGACCCATAGACTCACACAGAGACACATAGACTCACACAGAGACCCATAGACTCACACAGAGACACATAGACTCACACAGAGACCCATAGACTCACACAGAGACCCACAGACTCACACAGAGATCCCATAGACTCACACAGACACCCACAGACTCACACAGAGACCCATAGACTCACACAGAGACCCATAGACTCACACAGAGACCCATAGACTTACACAGAGACCCACAGACTCACACAGAGACCCATAGACTCACACAGAGACCCACAGACTCACACAGAGACCCATAGACTCACACAGAGACCCATAGACTCACACAGAGACCCATAGACTCACACAGAGACCCATCGACTCACACAGAGACCCACAGACTCACACAGAGACCCATAGAATCACAAAGCGACCCATAGACTCACACAGAGATCCACAGACTCACACATAGACCCATAGACTCACACAGAGACCCATAAACTCACACAGAGACCCATAGACTCACACAGAGACACATAGACTCACACAGAGACCCATAGACTCACACAGAGACCCATAGACTCACACAGAGACCCATAGATTCACGCAGAGACACATAGACTCACACAGAGACCCACACACTCACACAGAGACCCATAGACTCACACAGAGACCCACAGACTCACACAGAGACCCATAGACTCACACAGAGACACATAGACTCACACAGAGACCCATAGACTCACACAGAGACACATAGACTCACATAGAGACCCATAGACTCACACAGAGACCCACAGACTCACACAGAGACCCATAGACTCACACAGAGACCCACAGACTCACACAGAGACCCACAGACTCGCACAGAGATCCACAGACTCACACAGAGACCCATAGACTAACACAGAGACCCATAAACTCACACAGAGACCCATAGATTCAACATAGACTCGCACAGAGACCCACAGACTCGCACAGAGACCCATAGACTCACACAGCAGAGACCCATAGACTCACGCAGAGACCCATAGACTCACACAGAGACCCACAGACTCGCACAGAGACCCACAGACTCGCACAGAGACCCATAGACTCACACAGCAGAGACCCATAGACTCACACAGAGACCCATAGACTCACACAGAGACACATAGACTCACACAGAGACCCATAGACTCACACAGAGACACATAGACTCACACAGAGACCCATAGACTCACACAGAGACACATAGACTCACACAGAGACCCATAGACTCACACAGAGACACATAGACTCACACAGAGACCCATAGACTCACACAGAGACCCACAGACTCACACAGAGACCCACAGACTCACACAGAGACCCACAGACTCACAAAGAGACCCACAGACTCACACAGACACCCACAGACTCGCACAGAGACCCATAGACTCACACAGCAGAGACCCATAGACTCACAGCAGAGTCCCACAGACTCACACAGAGACCCATAGACTCACACAGAGACCCATAGACTCACATAGAGACCCACAGACTCACACAGAGACCCACAGACTCACACAGAGACCCACAGACTCGCACAGAAATCCACAGACTCACACATAGACCCATAAACTCACACAGAGACCCATAGACTCACACAGAGACCCATAGACTTACACAGAGACCCACAGACTCACACAGAGACCCATAGACTCACACAGAGTGCCACAGACTCACACAGAGACCCATAGACTCACACAGAGACCCATAGACTCACACAGAGACCCATAGACTCACACAGAGACCCATAGATTCACGCAGAGACACATAGACTCACACAGAGACCCACAGACTCACACAGAGACCCATAGACTCACACAGAGACCCACAGACTCACACAGAGACCCATAGACTCACACAGAGACACATAGACTCACACAGAGACCCATAGACTCACACAGAGACACATAGACTCACACAGAGACCCATAGACTCACACAGAGACCCAAAGACTCACACAGAGACCCATAGACTCACACAGAGACCCACAGACTCACACAGAGACCCACAGACTCGCACAGAGATCCACAGACTCACACAGAGACCCATAGACTAACACAGAGACCCATAAACTCACACAGAGACCCATAGATTCACACAGAGACCCATTGACTCACACAGAGACCCATAGACTCACACAGAGACACATAGACTCACACAGAGACCCATAGACTCACACAGAGACACATAGACTCACACAGAGACCCATAGACTCACACAGAGCGCCACAGACTCACACAGAGATCCCATAGACTCACACAGACACCCACAGACTCACACAGAGACCCATAGACTCACACAGAGACCCATAGACTCACACAGAGACCCATAGACTCACACAGAGACCCATCGACTCACACAGAGAACCACAGACTCACACAGAGACCCATAGACTCACAAAGCGACCCATAGACTCACACAGAGATCCACAGACTCACACATAGACCCATAGACTCACACAGAGACCCATAAACTCACACAGAGACCCATAGACTCACACAGAGAACCATAGACTCACACAGAGACCCATTGACTCACACAGAGACCCATAGACTCGCACAGAGATCCACAGACTCACACATAGACCCATAGACTAACACAGAGACCCATAAACTCACACAGAGACCCATATACTCACACAGAGACACATAGACTCAAACAGAGACCCATAGACTCACAGAGACCCACAGACTCACACAGAGACCCATAGACTCACACAGAGACCCACAGACTCACACAGAAACCCACAGACTCGCACAGAGATCCACAGACTCACACATAGACTCACACAGAGACCCATAAACTCACACAGAGACCATAGACTCACACAGAGATCCATAGACTTACACAGCGACCCACAGACTCACACAGAGACCCATAGACTCACACAGAGACCCACAGACTCACACAGAGACCCATAGACTAACACAGAGACCCATAAACTCACACAGAGACCCATAGATTCACACAAAGACCCATAGACTCACACAGAGACCCATAGACTCACACAGAGACACATAGACTCACACAGAGACCCATAGACTCACACAGAGACACATAGACTCACACAGAGACCCATAGACTCACACAGAGACACATAGACTCACACAGAGACCCATAGACTCACACAGAGACACATAGACTCACACAGAGACCCATAGACTCACACAGAGACCCACAGACTCACACAGAGACCCACAGACTCACACAGAGACCCACAGACTCACACAGAGACCCACAGACTCACACAGACACCCACAGACTCGCACAGAGACCCATAGACTCACACAGCAGAGACCCATAGACTCACAGCAGAGTCCCACAGACTCACACAGAGACCCATAGACTCACACAGAGACCCATAGACTCACATAGAGACCCACAGACTCACACAGAGACCCACAGACTCACACAGAGACCCACAGACTCGCACAGAAATCCACAGACTCACACATAGACCCATAAACTCACACAGAGACCCATAGACTCACACAGAGACCCATAGACTTACACAGAGACCCACAGACTCACACAGAGACCCATAGACTCACACAGAGTGCCACAGACTCACACAGAGACCCATAGACTCACACAGAGACCCATAGACTCACACAGAGACCCATAGACTCACACAGAGACCCATAGATTCACGCAGAGACACATAGACTCACACAGAGACCCACAGACTCACACAGAGACCCATAGACTCACACAGAGACCCACAGACTCACACAGAGACCCATAGACTCACACAGAGACACATAGACTCACACAGAGACCCATAGACTCACACAGAGACACATAGACTCACACAGAGACCCATAGACTCACACAGAGACCCATAGATTCACGCAGAGACACATAGACTCACACAGAGACCCACAGACTCACACAGAGACCCATAGACTCACACAGAGACCCACAGACTCACACAGAGACCCATAGACTCACACAGAGACACATAGACTCACACAGAGACCCATAGACTCACACAGAGACACATAGACTCACACAGAGACCCATAGACTCACACAGAGACCCAAAGACTCACACAGAGACCCATAGACTCACACAGAGACCCACAGACTCACACAGAGACCCACAGACTCGCACAGAGATCCACAGACTCACACAGAGACCCATAGACTAACACAGAGACCCATAAACTCACACAGAGACCCATAGATTCACACAGAGACCCATTGACTCACACAGAGACCCATAGACTCACACAGAGACACATAGACTCACACAGAGACCCATAGACTCACACAGAGACACATAGACTCACACAGAGACCCATAGACTCACACAGAGACCCACAGACTCACACAGAGATCCCATAGACTCACACAGACACCCACAGACTCACACAGAGACCCATAGACTCACACAGAGACCCATAGACTCACACAGAGACCCATAGACTCACACAGAGACCCATCGACTCACACAGAGAACCACAGACTCACACAGAGACCCATAGACTCACAAAGCGACCCATAGACTCACACAGAGATCCACAGACTCACACATAGACCCATAGACTCACACAGAGACCCATAAACTCACACAGAGACCCATAGACTCACACAGAGAACCATAGACTCACACAGAGACCCATTGACTCACACAGAGACCCATAGACTCGCACAGAGATCCACAGACTCACACATAGACCCATAGACTAACACAGAGACCCATAAACTCACACAGAGACCCATATACTCACACAGAGACACATAGACTCAAACAGAGACCCATAGACTCACAGAGACCCACAGACTCACACAGAGACCCATAGACTCACACAGAGACCCACAGACTCACACAGAAACCCACAGACTCGCACAGAGATCCACAGACTCACACATAGACTCACACAGAGACCCATAAACTCACACAGAGACCATAGACTCACACAGAGATCCATAGACTTACACAGCGACCCACAGACTCACACAGAGACCCATAGACTCACACAGAGACCCACAGACTCACACAGAGACCCATAGACTAACACAGAGACCCATAAACTCACACAGAGACCCATAGATTCACACAAAGACCCATAGACTCACACAGAGACCCATAGACTCACACAGAGACACATAGACTCACACAGAGACCCATAGACTCACACAGAGACACATAGACTCACACAGAGACCCATAGACTCACACAGAGACACATAGACTCACACAGAGACCCATAGACTCACACAGAGACACATAGACTCACACAGAGACCCATAGACTCACACAGAGACCCACAGACTCACACAGAGACCCACAGACTCACACAGAGACCCACAGACTCACACAGAGACCCACAGACTCACACAGACACCCACAGACTCGCACAGAGACCCATAGACTCACACAGCAGAGACCCATAGACTCACAGCAGAGTCCCACAGACTCACACAGAGACCCATAGACTCACACAGAGACCCATAGACTCACATAGAGACCCACAGACTCACACAGAGACCCACAGACTCACACAGAGACCCACAGACTCGCACAGAAATCCACAGACTCACACATAGACCCATAAACTCACACAGAGACCCATAGACTCACACAGAGACCCATAGACTTACACAGAGACCCACAGACTCACACAGAGACCCATAGACTCACACAGAGTGCCACAGACTCACACAGAGACCCATAGACTCACACAGAGACCCATAGACTCACACAGAGACCCATAGACTCACACAGAGACCCATAGATTCACGCAGAGACACATAGACTCACACAGAGACCCACAGACTCACACAGAGACCCATAGACTCACACAGAGACCCACAGACTCACACAGAGACCCATAGACTCACACAGAGACACATAGACTCACACAGAGACCCATAGACTCACACAGAGACACATAGACTCACACAGAGACCCATAGACTCACACAGAGACCCACAGACTCACACAGAGACCCATAGACTCACACAGAGACCCACAGACTCACACAGAGACCCACAGACTCGCACAGAGATCCACAGACTCACACAGAGACCCATAGACTAACACAGAGACCCATAAACTCACACAGAGACCCATAGATTCACACAGAGACCCATAGACTCACACAGAGACCCATAGACTCACACAGAGACACATAGACTCACACAGAGACTCATAGACTCACACAGAGACACATAGACTCACACAGAGACCCATAGACTAACACAGAGACACATAGACTCACACAGAGACTCATAGACTCACACAGAGACACATAGACTCACACAGAGACCCATAGACTCACATAGAGACCCACAGACTCACAAAGAGACCCACAGACTCACACAGAGACCCACAGACTCGCACAGAAATCCACAGACTCACACATAGACCCATAGACTCACACAGAGACCCATAAACTCACACAGAGACCCATAGACTCACACAGAGACCCATAGACTTACACAGAGACCCACAGACTCACACAGAGACCCATAGACTCACACAGACACCCACAGACTCACACAGAGACCCATAGACTCACACAGAGACCCATAGACTCACACAGAGACCCACAGACTCACACAGAGACCCACAGACTCACACAGAGACCCACAGACTCGCACAGAGACCCATAGACTCACACAGCAGAGACCCATAGACTCACAGCAGAGTCCCACAGAATCACACAGAGACCCATAGACTCACACAGAGACCCATAGACTCACATAGAGACCCACAGACTCACACAGAGACCCACAGACTCACACAGAGACCCACAGACTCGCACAGAAATCCACAGACTCACACATAGACCCATAAACTCACACAGAGACCCATAGACTCACACAGAGACCCATAGACTTACACAGAGACCCACAGACTCACACAGAGACCCATAGACTCACACAGAGTGCCACAGACTCACACAGAGACCCATAGACTCACACAGAGACCCATAGACTCACACAGAGACCCATAGACTCACACAGAGACCCATAGATTCACGGAGAGACACATAGACTCACACAGAGACCCACAGACTCACACAGAGACCCATAGACTCACACAGAGACCCACAGACTCACACAGAGACCCATAGACTCACACAGAGACACATAGACTCACACAGAGACCCATAGACTCACACAGAGACACATAGACTCACACAGAGACCCATAGACTCACACAGAGACCCACAGACTCACACAGAGACCCATAGACTCACACAGAGACCCACAGACTCACACAGAGACCCACAGACTCGCACAGAGATCCACAGACTCACACAGAGACCCATAGACTAACACAGAGACCCATAAACTCACACAGAGACCCATAGATTCACACAGAGACCCATAGACTCACACAGAGACCCATAGACTCACACAGAGACACATAGACTCACACAGAGACCCATAGACTCACACAGAGACACATAGACTCACACAGAGACCCATAGACTCACACAGAGACACATAGACTCACACAGAGACACATAGACTCACACAGAAATCCACAGACTCACACATAGACCCATAGACTCACACAGAGACCCATAAACTCACACAGAGACCCATAGACTCACACAGAGACCCATAGACTCACACAGAGACCCATAGACTCACACAGAGACACATAGACTCACACAGAGACCCATAGACTCACACAGAGACACATAGACTCACACAGAGACCCATAGACTCACATAGAGACCCACAGACTCACACAGAGACCCACAGACTCACACAGAGACCCACAGACTCGCACATAAATCCACAGACTCACACATAGACCCATAGACTCACACAGAGACCCATAAACTCACACAGAGACCCATAGACTCACACAGAGACCCATAGACTTACACAGAGACCCACAGACTCACACAGAGACCCATAGACTCACACAGACACCCACAGACTCACACAGAGACCCATAGACTCACACAGAGACCCATAGACTCACACAGAGACCCATAGACTCACACAGAGACCCATCGACTCACACAGAGAACCACAGACTCACACAGAGACCCATAGACTCACAAAGCGACCCATAGACTCACACACGTATCCACAGACTCACACATAGACCCATAGACTCACACAGAGACCCATAAACTCACACAGAGACCCATAGACTCACACAGAGACCCATAGACTCACACAGAGACCCATTGACTCACACAGAGACCCATAGACTCGCACAGAGATCCACAGACGCACACATAGACCCATAGACTAACACAGAGACCCATAAACTCACACAGAGACCCATATACTCACACAGAGACACATAGACTCAAACAGAGACCCATAGACTCACAGAGACCCACAGACTCACACAGAGACCCATAGACTCACACAGAGACCCACAGACTCACACAGAAACCCACAGACTCGCACAGAGATCCACAGACTCACACATAGACTCACACAGATACCCATAAACTCACACAGAGACCATAGACTCACACAGAGATCCATAGACTTACACAGCGACCCACAGACTCACACAGAGACCCATAGACTCACACAGAGACCCATAGACTCACACAGAGACCCACAGACTCGCACAGAGACCCAAAGACTCGCACAGAGACCCATAGACTCACACAGCAGAGACCCATAGACTCACAGCAGAGTCCCACAGACTCACACAGAGACCCATAGACTCACACAGAGACCCATAGACTCACATAGAGACCCACAGACTCACACAGAGACCCACAGACTCACACAGAGACCCACAGACTCGCACAGAAATCCACAGACTCACACATAGACCCATAGACTCACACAGAGACCCACAGACTCACACAGAGACCCATAGACTCACACAGAGTCCCATAGACTCACACAGAGACCCATAGACTCACACAGAGACCCATCGACTCACACAGAGGCCCACAGACTCACACAGAGACCCATAGACTCACAAAGCGACCCATAGACTCACACAGAGATCCACAGACTCACACATAGACCCATAGACTCACACAGAGACCCATAAACTCACACAGAGACCCATAGACTCACACAGAGACACATAGACTCACACAGAGACCCATAGACTCACACAGAGACCCATAGACTCACACAGAGACCCATAGATTCACGCAGAGACACATAGACTCACACAGAGACCCACAGACTCACACAGAGGCCCATAGACTCACACAGAGACCCACAGACTCACACAGAGACCCATAGACTCACACAGAGACACATAGACTCACACAGAGACCCATAGACTCACACAGAGACACGTAGACTCACACAGAGACCCATAGACTCACACAGAGACCCACAGACTCACACAGAGACCCATAGACTCACACAGAGACCCACAGACTCACACAGAGACCCACAGACTCACACAGAGACCCACAGACTCACACAGACACCCACAGACTCGCACAGAGACCCATAGACTCACACAGCAGAGACCCATAGACTCACAGCAGAGTCCCACAGACTCACACAGAGACCCATAGACTCACACAGAGACCCATAGACTCACATAGAGACCCACAGACTCACACAGAGACCCACAGACTCACACAGAGACCCACAGACTCGCACAGAAATCCACAGACTCACACATAGACCCATAAACTCACACAGAGACCCATAGACTCACACAGAGACCCATAGACTTACACAGAGACCCACAGACTCACACAGAGACCCATAGACTCACACAGAGTGCCACAGACTCACACAGAGACCCATAGACTCACATAGAGACACATAGACTCACACAGAGACCCATAGACTCACACAGAGACACATAGACTCACACAGAGACCCATAGACTCACACAGAGACACATAGACTCACACAGAGACTCATAGACTCACACAGAGACACATAGACTCACACAGAGACCCATAGACTCACATAGAGACCCACAGACTCACACAGAGACCCACAGACTCACACAGAGACCCACAGACTCGCACAGAAATCCACAGACTCACACATAGACCCATAGACTCACACAGAGACCCATAAACTCACACAGAGACCCATAGACTCACACAGAGACCCATAGACTTACACAGAGACCCACAGACTCACACAGAGACCCATAGACTCACACAGACACCCACAGACTCACACAGAGACCCATAGACTCACACAGAGACCCATAGACTCACACAGAGACCCACAGACTCACACAGAGACCCACAGACTCACACAGAGACCCACAGACTCACACAGAGACCCACAGACTCACACAGACACCCACAGACTCGCACAGAGACCCATAGACTCACACAGCAGAGACCCATAGACTCACAGCAGAGTCCCACAGACTCACACAGAGACCCATAGACTCACACAGAGACCCATAGACTCACATAGAGACCCACAGACTCACACAGAGACCCACAGACTCACACAGAGACCCACAGACTCGCACAGAAATCCACAGACTCACACATAGACCCATAAACTCACACAGAGACCCATAGACTCACACAGAGACCCATAGACTTACACAGAGACCCACAGACTCACACAGAGACCCATAGACTCACACAGAGTGCCACAGACTCACACAGAGACCCATAGACTCACACAGAGACCCATAGACTCACACAGAGACCCATAGATTCACACAGAGACACATAGACTCACACAGAGACCCACAGACTCACACAGAGACCCATAGACTCACACAGAGACCCACAGACTCACACAGAGACCCATAGACTCACACAGAGACACATAGACTCACACAGAGACCCATAGACTCACATAGAGACCCACAGACTCACACAGAGACCCACAGACTCACACAGAGACCCACAGACTCGCACAGAAATCCACAGACTCACACATAGACTCATAGACTCACACAGAGACCCACAGACTCACACAGAGACCCATAGACTCACACAGAGTCCCATAGACTCACACAGAGACCCATAGACTCACACAGAGACCCATCGACTCACACAGAGGCCCACAGACTCACACAGAGACCCATAGACTCACAAAGCGACCCATAGACTCACACAGAGATCCACAGACTCACACATAGACCCATAGACTCACACAGAGACCCATAAACTCACACAGAGACCCATAGACTCACACAGAGACACATAGACTCACACAGAGACCCATAGACTCACACAGAGACCCATAGACTCACACAGAGACCCATAGATTCACGCAGAGACACATAGACTCACACAGAGACCCACAGACTCACACAGAGGCCCATAGACTCACACAGAGACCCACAGACTCACACAGAGACCCATAGACTCACACAGAGACACATAGACTCACACAGAGACCCATAGACTCACACAGAGACACGTAGACTCACACAGAGACCCATAGACTCACACAGAGACCCACAGACTCACACAGAGACCCATAGACTCACACAGAGACCCACAGACTCACACAGAGACCCACAGACTCACACAGAGACCCACAGACTCACACAGACACCCACAGACTCGCACAGAGACCCATAGACTCACACAGCAGAGACCCATAGACTCACAGCAGAGTCCCACAGACTCACACAGAGACCCATAGACTCACACAGAGACCCATAGACTCACATAGAGACCCACAGACTCACACAGAGACCCACAGACTCACACAGAGACCCACAGACTCGCACAGAAATCCACAGACTCACACATAGACCCATAAACTCACACAGAGACCCATAGACTCACACAGAGACCCATAGACTTACACAGAGACCCACAGACTCACACAGAGACCCATAGACTCACACAGAGTGCCACAGACTCACACAGAGACCCATAGACTCACATAGAGACACATAGACTCACACAGAGACCCATAGACTCACACAGAGACACATAGACTCACACAGAGACCCATAGACTCACACAGAGACACATAGACTCACACAGAGACTCATAGACTCACACAGAGACACATAGACTCACACAGAGACCCATAGACTCACATAGAGACCCACAGACTCACACAGAGACCCACAGACTCACACAGAGACCCACAGACTCGCACAGAAATCCACAGACTCACACATAGACCCATAGACTCACACAGAGACCCATAAACTCACACAGAGACCCATAGACTCACACAGAGACCCATAGACTTACACAGAGACCCACAGACTCACACAGAGACCCATAGACTCACACAGACACCCACAGACTCACACAGAGACCCATAGACTCACACAGAGACCCATAGACTCACACAGAGACCCACAGACTCACACAGAGACCCACAGACTCACACAGAGACCCACAGACTCACACAGAGACCCACAGACTCACACAGACACCCACAGACTCGCACAGAGACCCATAGACTCACACAGCAGAGACCCATAGACTCACAGCAGAGTCCCACAGACTCACACAGAGACCCATAGACTCACACAGAGACCCATAGACTCACATAGAGACCCACAGACTCACACAGAGACCCACAGACTCACACAGAGACCCACAGACTCGCACAGAAATCCACAGACTCACACATAGACCCATAAACTCACACAGAGACCCATAGACTCACACAGAGACCCATAGACTTACACAGAGACCCACAGACTCACACAGAGACCCATAGACTCACACAGAGTGCCACAGACTCACACAGAGACCCATAGACTCACACAGAGACCCATAGACTCACACAGAGACCCATAGATTCACACAGAGACACATAGACTCACACAGAGACCCACAGACTCACACAGAGACCCATAGACTCACACAGAGACCCACAGACTCACACAGAGACCCATAGACTCACACAGAGACACATAGACTCACACAGAGACCCATAGACTCACACAGAGACACATAGACTCACACAGAGACCCATAGACTCACACAGAGACCCACAGACTCACACAGAGACCCATAGACTCACACAGAGACCCACAGACTCACACAGAGACCCACAGACTCGCACAGAGATCCACAGACTCACACAGAGACCCATAGACTAACACAGAGACCCATAAACTCACACAGAGACCCATAGATTCACACAGATACCCATAGACTCACACAGAGACCCATAGACTCACACAGAGACACATAGACTCACACAGAGACCCATAGACTCACACAGAGACACATAGACTCACACAGAGACCCATAGACTCACACAGAGACACATAGACTCACACAGAGACTCATAGACTCACACAGAGACACATAGACTCACACAGAGACCCATAGACTCACATAGAGACCCACAGACTCACACAGAGACCCAAAGACTCACACAGAGACCCACAGACTCGCACAGAAATCCACAGACTCACACATAGACCCATAGACTCACACAGAGACCCATAAACTCACACAGAGACCCATAGACTCACACAGAGACCCATAGACTTACACAGAGACCCACAGACTTACACAGAGACCCATAGACTCACACAGACACCCACAGACTCACACAGAGACCCATAGACTCACACAGAGACCCACAGACTCACACAGAGACCCATAGACTCACACAGAGACCCATAGACTCACATAGAGACCCACAGACTCACACAGAGACCCACAGACTCACACAGAGACCCACAGACTCGCACAGAAATCCACAGACTCACACATAGACCCATAGACTCACACAGAGACCCACAGACTCACACAGAGACCCATAGACTCACACAGAGTCCCATAGACTCACACAGAGACCCATAGACTCACACAGAGACCCATCGACTCACACAGAGACCCACAGACTCACACAGAGACCCATAGACTCACAAAGCGACCCATAGACTCACACAGAGATCCACAGACTCACACATAGACCCATAGACTCACACAGAGACCCATAAACTCACACAGAGACCCATAGACTCACACAGAGACCCATAGACTCACACAGAGACCCATAGACTCACGCAGAGACACATAGACTCACACAGAGACCCACAGACTCACACAGAGGCCCATAGACTCACACAGAGACCCACAGACTCACACAGAGACCCATAGACTCACACAGAGACACATAGACTCACACAGAGACCCATAGACTCACACAGAGACACGTAGACTCACACAGAGACCCATAGACTCACACAGAGACCCACAGACTCACACAGAGACCCATAGACTCACACAGAGACCCACAGACTCACACAGAGACACATAGACTCACACAGAGACCCATAGACTCACACAGAGACACATAGACTCACACAGAGACCCATAGACTCACACAGAGACCCACAGACTCACACAGAGACCCACAGACTCACACAGAGACCCACAGACTCACACAGAGACCCACAGACTCACACAGACACCCACAGACTCGCACAGAGACCCATAGACTCACACAGCAGAGACCCATAGACTCACAGCAGAGTCCCACAGACTCACACAGAGACCCATAGACTCACACAGAGACCCATAGACTCACATAGAGACCCACAGACTCACACAGAGACCCACAGACTCACACAGAGACCCACAGACTCGCACAGAAATCCACAGACTCACACATAGACCCATAAACTCACACAGAGACCCATAGACTCACACAGAGACCCATAGACTTACACAGAGACCCACAGACTCACACAGAGACCCATAGACTCACACAGAGTGCCACAGACTCACACAGAGACCCATAGACTCACACAGAGACCCATAGACTCACACAGAGACCCATAGACTCACACAGAGACCCATAGATTCACGCAGAGACACATAGACTCACACAGAGACCCACAGACTCACACAGAGACCCATAGACTCACACAGAGACCCACAGACTCACACAGAGACCCATAGACTCACACAGAGACACATAGACTCACACAGAGACCCATAGACTCACACAGAGACACATAGACTCACACAGAGACCCATAGACTCACACAGAGACCCACAGACTCACACAGAGACCCATAGACTCACACAGAGACCCACAGACTCACACAGAGACCCACAGACTCGCACAGAGATCCACAGACTCACACAGAGACCCATAGACTAACACAGAGACCCATAAACTCACACAGAGACCCATAGATTCACACAGAGACCCATAGACTCACACAGAGACCCATAGACTCACACAGAGACACATAGACTCACACAGAGACTCATAGACTCACACAGAGACACATAGACTCACACAGAGACCCATAGACTAACACAGAGACACATAGACTCACACAGAGACTCATAGACTCACACAGAGACACATAGACTCACACAGAGACCCATAGACTCACATAGAGACCCACAGACTCACAAAGAGACCCACAGACTCACACAGAGACCCACAGACTCGCACAGAAATCCACAGACTCACACATAGACCCATAGACTCACACAGAGACCCATAAACTCACACAGAGACCCATAGACTCACACAGAGACCCATAGACTTACACAGAGACCCACAGACTCACACAGAGACCCATAGACTCACACAGACACCCACAGACTCACACAGAGACCCATAGACTCACACAGAGACCCATAGACTCACACAGAGACCCACAGACTCACACAGAGACCCACAGACTCACACAGAGACCCACAGACTCGCACAGAGACCCATAGACTCACACAGCAGAGACCCATAGACTCACAGCAGAGTCCCACAGAATCACACAGAGACCCATAGACTCACACAGAGACCCATAGACTCACATAGAGACCCACAGACTCACACAGAGACCCACAGACTCACACAGAGACCCACAGACTCGCACAGAAATCCACAGACTCACACATAGACCCATAAACTCACACAGAGACCCATAGACTCACACAGAGACCCATAGACTTACACAGAGACCCACAGACTCACACAGAGACCCATAGACTCACACAGAGTGCCACAGACTCACACAGAGACCCATAGACTCACACAGAGACCCATAGACTCACACAGAGACCCATAGACTCACACAGAGACCCATAGATTCACGGAGAGACACATAGACTCACACAGAGACCCACAGACTCACACAGAGACCCATAGACTCACACAGAGACCCACAGACTCACATAGAGACCCATAGACTCACACAGAGACACATAGACTCACACAGAGACCCATAGACTCACACAGAGACACATAGACTCACACAGAGACCCATAGACTCACACAGAGACCCACAGACTCACACAGAGACCCATAGACTCACACAGAGACCCACAGACTCACACAGAGACCCACAGACTCGCACAGAGATCCACAGACTCACACAGAGACCCATAGACTAACACAGAGACCCATAAACTCACACAGAGACCCATAGATTCACACAGAGACCCATAGACTCACACAGAGACCCATAGACTCACACAGAGACACATAGACTCACACAGAGACCCATAGACTCACACAGAGACACATAGACTCACACAGAGACCCATAGACTCACACAGAGACACATAGACTCACACAGAGACACATAGACTCACACAGAAATCCACAGACTCACACATAGACCCATAGACTCACACAGAGACCCATAAACTCACACAGAGACCCATAGACTCACACAGAGACCCATAGACTCACACAGAGACCCATAGACTCACACAGAGACACATAGACTCACACAGAGACCCATAGACTCACACAGAGACACATAGACTCACACAGAGACCCATAGACTCACATAGAGACCCACAGACTCACACAGAGACCCACAGACTCACACAGAGACCCACAGACTCGCACATAAATCCACAGACTCACACATAGACCCATAGACTCACACAGAGACCCATAAACTCACACAGAGACCCATAGACTCACACAGAGACCCATAGACTTACACAGAGACCCACAGACTCACACAGAGACCCATAGACTCACACAGACACCCACAGACTCACACAGAGACCCATAGACTCACACAGAGACCCATAGACTCACACAGAGACCCATAGACTCACACAGAGACCCATCGACTCACACAGAGAACCACAGACTCACACAGAGACCCATAGACTCACAAAGCGACCCATAGACTCACACAGGTATCCACAGACTCACACATAGACCCATAGACTCACACAGAGACCCATAAACTCACACAGAGACCCATAGACTCACACAGAGACCCATAGACTCACACAGAGACCCATTGACTCACACAGAGACCCATAGACTCGCACAGAGATCCACAGACGCACACATAGACCCATAGACTAACACAGAGACCCATAAACTCACACAGAGACCCATATACTCACACAGAGACACATAGACTCAAACAGAGACCCATAGACTCACAGAGACCCACAGACTCACACAGAGACCCATAGACTCACACAGAGACCCACAGACTCACACAGAAACCCACAGACTCGCACAGAGATCCACAGACTCACACATAGACTCACACAGAGACCCATAAACTCACACAGAGACCATAGACTCACACAGAGATCCATAGACTTACACAGCGACCCACAGACTCACACAGAGACCCATAGACTCACACAGAGACCCATAGACTCACACAGAGACCCACAGACTCGCACAGAGACCCAAAGACTCGCACAGAGACCCATAGACTCACACAGCAGAGACCCATAGACTCACAGCAGAGTCCCACAGACTCACACAGAGACCCATAGACTCACACAGAGACCCATAGACTCACATAGAGACCCACAGACTCACACAGAGACCCACAGACTCACACAGAGACCCACAGACTCGCACAGAAATCCACAGACTCACACATAGACCCATAGACTCACACAGAGACCCACAGACTCACACAGAGACCCATAGACTCACACAGAGTCCCATAGACTCACACAGAGACCCATAGACTCACACAGAGACCCATCGACTCACACAGAGACCCACAGACTCACACAGAGACCCATAGACTCACAAAGCGACCCATAGACTCACACAGAGATCCACAGACTCACACATAGACCCATAGACTCACACAGAGACCCATAAACTCACACAGAGACCCATAGACTCACACAGAGACACATAGACTCACACAGAGACCCATAGACTCACACAGAGACCCATAGACTCACACAGAGACCCATAGATTCACGCAGAGACACATAGACTCACACAGAGACCCACAGACTCACACAGAGGCCCATAGACTCACACAGAGACCCACAGACTCACACAGAGACCCATAGACTCACACAGAGACACATAGACTCACACAGAGACCCATAGACTCACACAGAGACACGTAGACTCACACAGAGACCCATAGACTCACACAGAGACCCACAGACTCACACAGAGACCCATAGACTCACACAGAGACCCACAGACTCACACAGAGACCCACAGACTCACACAGAGACCCACAGACTCACACAGACACCCACAGACTCGCACAGAGACCCATAGACTCACACAGCAGAGACCCATAGACTCACAGCAGAGTCCCACAGACTCACACAGAGACCCATAGACTCACACAGAGACCCATAGACTCACATAGAGACCCACAGACTCACACAGAGACCCACAGACTCACACAGAGACCCACAGACTCGCACAGAAATCCACAGACTCACACATAGACCCATAAACTCACACAGAGACCCATAGACTCACACAGAGACCCATAGACTTACACAGAGACCCACAGACTCACACAGAGACCCATAGACTCACACAGAGTGCCACAGACTCACACAGAGACCCATAGACTCACATAGAGACACATAGACTCACACAGAGACCCATAGACTCACACAGAGACACATAGACTCACACAGAGACCCATAGACTCACACAGAGACACATAGACTCACACAGAGACTCATAGACTCACACAGAGACACATAGACTCACACAGAGACCCATAGACTCACATAGAGACCCACAGACTCACACAGAGACCCACAGACTCACACAGAGACCCACAGACTCGCACAGAAATCCACAGACTCACACATAGACCCATAGACTCACACAGAGACCCATAAACTCACACAGAGACCCATAGACTCACACAGAGACCCATAGACTTACACAGAGACCCACAGACTCACACAGAGACCCATAGACTCACACAGACACCCACAGACTCACACAGAGACCCATAGACTCACACAGAGACCCATAGACTCACACAGAGACCCACAGACTCACACAGAGACCCACAGACTCACACAGAGACCCACAGACTCACACAGAGACCCACAGACTCACACAGACACCCACAGACTCGCACAGAGACCCATAGACTCACACAGCAGAGACCCATAGACTCACAGCAGAGTCCCACAGACTCACACAGAGACCCATAGACTCACACAGAGACCCATAGACTCACATAGAGACCCACAGACTCACACAGAGACCCACAGACTCACACAGAGACCCACAGACTCGCACAGAAATCCACAGACTCACACATAGACCCATAAACTCACACAGAGACCCATAGACTCACACAGAGACCCATAGACTTACACAGAGACCCACAGACTCACACAGAGACCCATAGACTCACACAGAGTGCCACAGACTCACACAGAGACCCATAGACTCACACAGAGACCCATAGACTCACACAGAGACCCATAGACTCACACAGAGACCCATAGATTCACGCAGAGACACATAGACTCACACAGAGACCCACAGACTCACACAGAGACCCATAGACTCACACAGAGACCCACAGACTCACACAGAGACCCATAGACTCACACAGAGACACATAGACTCACACAGAGACCCATAGACTCACACAGAGACACATAGACTCACACAGAGACCCATAGACTCACACAGAGACCCACAGACTCACACAGAGACCCATAGACTCACACAGAGACCCACAGACTCACACAGAGACCCACAGACTCGCACAGAGATCCACAGACTCACACAGAGACCCATAGACTAACACAGAGACCCATAAACTCACACAGAGACCCATAGATTCACACAGAGACCCATAGACTCACACAGAGACACATAGACTCACACAGAGACCCATAGACTCACACAGAGACACATAGACTCACACAGAGACCCACAGACTCACACAGAGACCCATAGACTCACACAGAGACACATAGACTCACACAGAGACCCATAGACTCACACAGAGACACATAGACTCACACAGAGACCCATAGACTCACACAGAGACCCACAGACTCACACAGAGACCCATAGACTCACACAGAGACCCACAGACTCACACAGAGACCCACAGACTCGCACAGAGATCCACAGACTCACACAGAGACCCATAGACTAACACAGAGACCCATAAACTCACACAGAGACCCATAGATTCACACAGAGACCCATAGACTCACACAGAGACACATAGACTCACACAGAGACCCATAGACTCACACAGAGACACATAGACTCACACAGAGACTCATAGACTCACACAGAGACACATAGACTCACACAGAGACCCATAGACTCACATAGAGACCCACAGACTCACACAGAGACCCAAAGACTCACACAGAGACCCACAGACTCGCACAGAAATCCACAGACTCACACATAGACCCATAGACTCACACAGAGACCCATAAACTCACACAGAGACCCATAGACTCACACAGAGACCCATAGACTTACACAGAGACCCACAGACTTACACAGAGACCCATAGACTCACACAGACACCCACAGACTCACACAGAGACCCATAGACTCACACAGAGACCCACAGACTCACACAGAGACCCATAGACTCACACAGAGACCCATAGACTCACATAGAGACCCACAGACTCACACAGAGACCCACAGACTCACACAGAGACCCACAGACTCGCACAGAAATCCACAGACTCACACATAGACCCATAGACTCACACAGAGACCCACAGACTCACACAGAGACCCATAGACTCACACAGAGTCCCATAGACTCACACAGAGACCCATAGACTCACACAGAGACCCATCGACTCACACAGAGACCCACAGACTCACACAGAGACCCATAGACTCACAAAGCGACCCATAGACTCACACAGAGATCCACAGACTCACACATAGACCCATAGACTCACACAGAGACCCATAAACTCACACAGAGACCCATAGACTCACACAGAGACCCATAGACTCACACAGAGACCCATAGACTCACGCAGAGACACATAGACTCACACAGAGACCCACAGACTCACACAGAGGCCCATAGACTCACACAGAGACCCACAGACTCACACAGAGACCCATAGACTCACACAGAGACACATAGACTCACACAGAGACCCATAGACTCACACAGAGACACGTAGACTCACACATAGACCCATAGACTCACACAGAGACCCACAGACTCACACAGAGACCCATAGACTCACACAGAGACCCACAGACTCACACAGAGACCCACAGACTCGCACAGAGATCCACAGACTCACACAGAGACCCATAGACTAACACAGAGACCCATAAACTCACACAGAGACCCATAGATTCACACAGAGACCCATAGACTCACACAGAGACCCATAGACTCACACAGAGACACATAGACTCACACAGAGACCCATAGACTCACACAGAGACACATAGACTCACACAGAGACCCATAGACTCACACAGAGACACATAGACTCACACAGAGACCCATAGACTCACACAGAGACACATAGACTCACACAGAGACCCATAGACTCACACAGAGACCCACAGACTCACACAGAGACCCACAGACTCACACAGAGACCCACAGACTCACACAGACACCCACAGACTCGCACAGAGATCCACAGACTCACACATAGACCCATAGACTCACACAGAGACCCATAAACTCACACAGAGACCCATAGACTCACACAGAGACCCATAGACTTACACAGAGACCCACAGACTCACACAGAGACCCATAGACTCACACAGAGACCCACAGACTCACACAGAGACCCATAGACTCACACAGAGACCCATAGACTCACACAGAGACCCATCGACTCACACAGAGACCCACAGACTCACACAGAGACCCATCGACTCACAAAGCGACCCATAGACTCACACAGAGATCCACAGACTCACACATAGACCCATAGACTCACACAGAGACCCATAAACTCACACAGAGACCCATAGACTCACACAGAGACACATAGACTCACACAGAGACCCATAGACTCACACAGAGACCCATAGACTCACACAGAGACCCATAGATTCACGCAGAGACACATAGACTCACACAGAGACCCACAGACTCACACAGAGACCCATAGACTCACACAGAGACCCACAGACTCACACAGAGACCCATAGACTCACACAGAGACACATAGACTCACACAGAGACCCATAGACTCACACAGAGACACATAGACTCACACAGAGACCCATAGACTCACACAGAGACCCACAGACTCACACAGAGACCCATAGACTCACACAGAGACCCACAGACTCACACAGAGACCCACAGACTCGCACAGAGATCCACAGACTCACACAGAGACCCATAGACTAACACAGAGACCCATAAACTCACACAGAGACCCATAGATTCACACAGAGACCCATAGACTCACACAGAGACCCATAGACTCACACAGAGACACATAGACTCACACAGAGACCCATAGACTCACACAGAGACACATAGACTCACACAGAGACCCATAGACTCACACAGAGACACATAGACTCACACAGAGACACATAGACTCACACAGAGACCCATAGACTCACACAGAGACCCACAGACTCACACAGAGACCCACAGACTCACACAGAGACCCACAGACTCACACAGACACCCACAGACTCGCACAGAGATCCACAGACTCACACATAGACCCATAGACTCACACAGAGACCCATAAACTCACACAGAGACCCATAGACTCACACAGAGACCCATAGACTTACACAGAGACCCACAGACTCACACAGAGACCCATAGACTCACACAGAGACCCACAGACTCACACAGAGACCCACAGACTCACACAGAGACCCAAAGACTCGCACAGAGATCCATAGACTCACACAGAGACCCATAGACTCACACAGAGACCCATAGACTCACACAATGACCCATAGACTCACAATAAGACCCATAGACTCACACAGAGACCCATAGACTCACATAGAGACCCATAGACTCACACAGAGACCAAAAGACTCGCACAGAGACCCATAGACTCACGCAGAGACCCATAGACTCACACATAGACCCACAGACTCGCACAGAGACCCACAGACTCGCACAGAGACCCACAGACTCGCACAGAGATCCACAGACTCACACATAGACCCATAGACTCACACAGAGACCCATAAACTCACACAGAGACCCATAGACTCACACAGAGACCCATAGACTTACACAGAGACCCAAAGACTCGCACAGAGATCCATAGACTCGCACAGAGACCCATAGACTCACACAGCAGAGACCCATAGACTCACGCAGAGACCCATAGACTCACACATAGACCCACAGACTCACACAAAGACCCACAGACTCGCACAGAGACCCATAGACTCACACAGCAGAGACCCATAGACTCACAGCAGAGACCCATAGACTCACGCAGAGACCCACAGATTCACACAGAGACACATAGACTCACACAGAGACCCATAGACTCACACAGAGACCCATAGACTCACACAGAGACACATAGACTCGCACAGAGACCCATAGACTCACACAGAGACCCACAGACTCACACAGAGACCCACAGACTCACACAGAGACCCACAGACTCGCACAGAAATCCACAGACTCACACATAGACCCATAGACTCACACAGAGACCCATAAACTCACACAGAGACCCATAGACTCACACAGAGACCCATAGACTTACACAGAGACCCATAGACTCACACAGAGACACATAGACTCACACAGAGACCCATAGACTCACACAGAGACACATAGACTCACACAGAGACCCATAGACTCACACAGAGACACATAGACTCACACAGAGACACATAGACTCACACAGAGACCCATAGACTCACACAGAGACCCACAGACTCACACAGAGACCCACAGACTCACACAGAGACCCACAGACTCACACAGACACCCACAGACTCGCACAGAGATCCACAGACTCACACATAGACCCATAGACTCACACAGAGACCCATAAACTCACACAGAGACCCATAGACTCACACAGAGACCCATAGACTTACACAGAGACCCACAGACTCACACAGAGACCCATAGACTCACACAGAGACCCACAGACTCACACAGAGACCCACAGACTCACACAGAGACCCAAAGACTCGCACAGAGATCCATAGACTCACACAGAGACCCATAGACTCACACAGAGACCCATAGACTCACACAATGACCCATAGACTCACAATAAGACCCATAGACTCACACAGAGACCCATAGACTCACATAGAGACCCATAGACTCACACAGAGACCAAAAGACTCGCACAGAGACCCATAGACTCACGCAGAGACCCATAGACTCACACATAGACCCACAGACTCGCACAGAGACCCACAGACTCGCACAGAGCCCCATAGACTCACACAGCCGAGACCCATAGACTCACAGCAGAGACCCATAGACTCACACAGAGACCCACAGATTCACACAGAGACACATAGACTCACACAGAGACCCATAGACTCACACAGAGACCCATCGACTCACACAGAGACCCACAGACTCACACAGAGACCCATAGACTCACAAAGCGACCCATAGACTCACACAGAGATCCACAGACTCACACATAGACCCATAGACTCACACAGAGACCCATAAACTCACACAGAGACCCATAGACTCACACAGAGACACATAGACTCACACAGAGACCCATAGACTCACACAGAGACCCATAGACTCACACAGAGACCCATAGATTCACGCAGAGACACATAGACTCACACAGAGACCCACAGACTCACACAGAGACCCATAGACTCACACAGAGACCCACAGACTCACACAGAGACCCATAGACTCACACAGAGACACATAGACTCACACAGAGACCCATAGACTCACACAGAGACACATAGACTCACACAGAGACCCATAGACTCACACAGAGACCCACAGACTCACACAGAGACCCATAGACTCACACAGAGACCCACAGACTCGCACAGAGATCCACAGACTCACACAGAAACCCATAGACTAACACAGAGACCCATAAACTCACACAGAGACCCATAGATTCACACAGAGACCCATAGACTCACACAGAGACCCATAGACTCACACAGAGATACATAGACTCACACAGAGACCCATAGACTCACACAGAGACACATAGACTCACACAGAGACCCATAGACTCACACAGAGACCCACAGTCTCACACAGAGACCCACAGACTCGCACAGAGATCCACAGACTCACACATAGACCCATAGACTCACACAGAGACCCATAAACTCACACAGAGACCCATAGACTCACACAGAGACCCATAGACTTACACAGAGACCCAAAGACTCGCACAGAGATCCATAGACTCACACAGAGACCCATAGACTCACACAGAGACCCATAGACTCACACAACGACCCATAGACTCACACAGAGACCCATAGACTCACACAGAGACCCATAGACTCACATAGAGACCCATAGACTCACACAGAGACCAAAAGACTCGCACAGAGACCCATAGACTCACACAGAGACACATAGACTCACACAAAGACCCATAGACTCACACAGAGACCCACAGACTCACACAGAGACCCACAGACTCGCACAGAGATCCACAGACTCACACATAGACCCATAGACTCACACAGAGACCCATAAACTCACACAGAGACCCATAGACTCACACAGAGACCCATAGACTTACACAGAGACCCAAAGACTCGCACAGAGATCCATAGACTCGCACAGAGACCCATAGACTCACACAGCAGAGACCCATAGACTCACGCAGAGACCCATAGACTCACACATAGACCCACAGACTCACACAAAGACCCACAGACTCGCACAGAGACCCATAGACTCACACAGCAGAGACCCATAGACTCACAGCAGAGACCCATAGACTCACGCAGAGACCCACAGATTCACACAGAGACACATAGACTCACACAGAGACCCATAGACTCACACAGAGACCCATAGACTCACACAGAGACACATAGACTCGCACAGAGACCCATAGACTCACACAGAGACCCACAGACTCACACAGAGACCCACAGACTCACACAGAGACCCACAGACTCGCACAGAAATCCACAGACTCACACATAGACCCATAGACTCACACAGAGACCCATAAACTCACACAGAGACCCATAGACTCACACAGAGACCCATAGACTTACACAGAGACCCACAGACTCACACAGAGACCCATAGACTCACACAGAGACCCACAGACTCACACAGAGACCCATAGACTCACACAGAGACCCATAGACTCACACAGAGACTCATAGACTCACACAGAGACCCATCGACTCACAGAGACCCACAGACTCACACAGAGACCCATCGACTCACAAAGCGACCCATAGACTCACACAGAGATCCACAGACTCACACATAGACCCATAGACTCACACAGAGACCCATAAACTCACACAGAGACCCATAGACTCACACAGAGACACATAGACTCACACAGAGACCCATAGACTCACACAGAGACCCATAGACTCACACAGAGACCCATAGATTCACGCAGAGACACATAGACTCACACAGAGGCCCACAGACTCACACAGAGACCCATAGACTCACACAGAGACCCACAGACTCACACAGAGACCCATAGACTCACACAGAGACACATAGACTCACACAGAGACCCATAGACTCACACAGAGACACATAGACTCACACAGAGACCCATAGACTCACACAGAGACCCACAGACTCACACAGAGACCCATAGACTCACACAGAGACCCACAGACTCACACAGAGACCCACAGACTCGCACAGAGATCCACAGACTCACACAGAGACCCATAGACTCACACAGAGACCCATAGACTCACACAGAGACACATAGACTCACACAGAGACCCATAGACTCACACAGAGACACATAGACTCACACAGAGACCCATAGACTCACACAGAGACACATAGACTCACACAGAGACACATAGACTCACACAGAGACCCATAGACTCACACAGAGACCCACAGACTCACACAGAGACCCACAGACTCACACAGAGACCCACAGACTCACACAGACACCCACAGACTCGCACAGAGATCCACAGACTCACACATAGACCCATAGACTCACACAGAGACCCATAAACTCACACAGAGACCCATAGACTCACACAGAGACCCATAGACTTACACAGAGACCCACAGACTCACACAGAGACCTATAGACTCACACAGAGACCCACAGACTCACACAGAGACCCACAGACTCACACAGAGACCCAAAGACTCGCACAGAGATCCATAGACTCACACAGAGACCCATAGACTCACACAGAGACCCATAGACTCACACAACGACCCATAGACTCACAATAAGACCCATAGACTCACACAGAGACCCATAGACTCACATAGAGACCCATAGACTCACACAGAGACCAAAAGACTCGCACAGAGACCCACAGACTCGCACAGAGACCCATAGACTCACACAGCAGAGACCCATAGACTCACGCAGAGACCCATAGACTCACACATAGACCCACAGACTCGCACAGAGACCCACAGACTCGCACAGAGCCCCATAGACTCACACAGCCGAGACCCATAGACTCACAGCAGAGACCCATAGACTCACACAGAGACCCACAGATTCACACAGAGACACATAGACTCACACAGAGACCCATAGACTCACACAGAGACCCATAGACTCACACAGAGACACATAGACTCGCACAGAGACCCACAGACTCGCACAGAGACCCATAGACTCACACAGCAGAGACCCATAGACTCACACAGAGACCCATAGACTCACACAGAGACCCACAGACTCACACAGAGACCCATCGACTCACACAGAGACCCATAGACTCACACAGAGACCCATAGACTCACACAGAGACCCATCGACTCACACAGAGACCCACAGACTCACACAGAGACCCATAGACTCACAAAGCGACCCATAGACTCACACAGAGATCCACAGACTCACACATAGACCCATAGACTCACACAGAGACCCATAAACTCACACAGAGACCCATAGACTCACACAGAGACACATAGACTCACACAGAGACCCATAGACTCACACAGAGACCCATAGACTCACACAGAGACCCATAGATTCACGCAGAGACACATAGACTCACACAGAGACCCACAGACTCACACAGAGACCCATAGACTCACACAGAGACCCACAGACTCACACAGAGACCCATAGACTCACACAGAGACACATAGACTCACACAGAGACCCATAGACTCACACAGAGACACATAGACTCACACAGAGACCCATAGACTCACACAGAGACCCACAGACTCACACAGAGACCCATAGACTCACACAGAGACCCACAGACTCACACAGAGACCCACAGACTCGCACAGAGATCCACAGACTCACACAGAGACCCATAGACTAACACAGAGACCCATAAACTCACACAGAGACCCATAGATTCACACAGAGACCCATAGACTCACACAGAGACCCATAGACTCACACAGAGACACATAGACTCACACAGAGACCCATAGACTCACACAGAGACACATAGACTCACACAGAGACCCATAGACTCACACAGAGACCCACAGACTCACACAGAGACCCACAGACTCGCACAGAGATCCACAGACTCACACATAGACCCATAGACTCACACAGAGACCCATAAACTCACACAGAGACCCATAGACTCACACAGACACCCATAGACTTACACAGAGACCCAAAGACTCGCACAGAGATCCATAGACTCACACAGAGACCCATAGACTCACACAGAGACCCATAGACTCACACAACGACCCATAGACTCACACAGAGACCCATAGACTCACACAGAGACCCATAGACTCACATAGAGACCCATAGACTCACACAGAGACCAAAAGACTCGCACAGAGACCCACAGACTCGCACAGAGACCCATAGACTCACACAGCAGAGACCCATAGACTCACGCAGAGACCCATAGACTCACACATAGACCCATAGACTCACACAGAGACCCACAGACTCACACAGAGACCCACAGACTCGCACAGAGATCCACAGACTCACACATAGACCCATAGACTCACACAGAGACCCATAAACTCACACAGAGACCCATAGACTCACACAGAGACCCATAGACTTACACAGAGACCCAAAGACTCGCACAGAGATCCATAGACTCGCACAGAGACCCATAGACTCACACAGCAGAGACCCATAGACTCACGCAGAGACCCATAGACTCACACATAGACCCACAGACTCACACAAAGACCCACAGACTCGCACAGAGACCCATAGACTCACACAGCAGAGACCCATAGACTCACAGCAGAGACCCATAGACTCACGCAGAGACCCACAGATTCACACAGAGACACATAGACTCACACAGAGACCCATAGACTCACACAGAGACCCATAGACTCACACAGAGACACATAGACTCGCACAGAGACCCATAGACTCACACAGAGACCCATAGACTCACACAGCAGAGACCCATAGACTCACGCAGAGACCCATAGACTCACACATAGACCCACAGACTCACACAAAGACCCACAGACTCGCACAGAGACCCATAGACTCACACAGCAGAGACCCATAGACTCACAGCAGAGACCCATAGACTCACGCAGAGACCCACAGATTCACACAGAGACACATAGACTCACACAGAGACCCATAGACTCACACAGAGACCCATAGACTCACACAGAGACACATAGACTCGCACAGAGACCCATAGACTCACACAGAGACCCACAGACTCACACAGAGACCCACAGACTCACACAGAGACCCACAGACTCGCACAGAAATCCACAGACTCACACATAGACCCATAGACTCACACAGAGACCCATAAACTCACACAGAGACCCATAGACTCACACAGAGACCCATAGACTTACACAGAGACCCACAGACTCACACAGAGACCCATAGACTCACACAGAGACCCACAGACTCACACAGAGACCCATAGACTCACACAGAGACCCATAGACTCACACAGAGACTCATAGACTCACACAGAGACCCATCGACTCACAGAGACCCACAGACTCACACAGAGACCCATCGACTCACAAAGCGACCCATAGACTCACACAGAGATCCACAGACTCACACATAGACCCATAGACTCACACAGAGACCCATAAACTCACACAGAGACCCATAGACTCACACAGAGACACATAGACTCACACAGAGACCCATAGACTCACACAGAGACCCATAGACTCACACAGAGACCCATAGATTCACGCAGAGACACATAGACTCACACAGAGGCCCACAGACTCACACAGAGACCCATAGACTCACACAGAGACCCACAGACTCACACAGAGACCCATAGACTCACACAGAGACACATAGACTCACACAGAGACCCATAGACTCACACAGAGACACATAGACTCACACAGAGACCCATAGACTCACACAGAGACCCACAGACTCACACAGAGACCCATAGACTCACACAGAGACCCACAGACTCACACAGAGACCCACAGACTCGCACAGAGATCCACAGACTCACACAGAGACCCATAGACTCACACAGAGACCCATAGACTCACACAGAGACACATAGACTCACACAGAGACCCATAGACTCACACAGAGACACATAGACTCACACAGAGACCCATAGACTCACACAGAGACACATAGACTCACACAGAGACACATAGACTCACACAGAGACCCATAGACTCACACAGAGACCCACAGACTCACACAGAGACCCACAGACTCACACAGAGACCCACAGACTCACACAGACACCCACAGACTCGCACAGAGATCCACAGACTCACACATAGACCCATAGACTCACACAGAGACCCATAAACTCACACAGAGACCCATAGACTCACACAGAGACCCATAGACTTACACAGAGACCCACAGACTCACACAGAGACCTATAGACTCACACAGAGACCCACAGACTCACACAGAGACCCACAGACTCACACAGAGACCCAAAGACTCGCACAGAGATCCATAGACTCACACAGAGACCCATAGACTCACACAGAGACCCATAGACTCACACAACGACCCATAGACTCACAATAAGACCCATAGACTCACACAGAGACCCATAGACTCACATAGAGACCCATAGACTCACACAGAGACCAAAAGACTCGCACAGAGACCCACAGACTCGCACAGAGACCCATAGACTCACACAGCAGAGACCCATAGACTCACGCAGAGACCCATAGACTCACACATAGACCCACAGACTCGCACAGAGACCCACAGACTCGCACAGAGCCCCATAGACTCACACAGCCGAGACCCATAGACTCACAGCAGAGACCCATAGACTCACACAGAGACCCACAGATTCACACAGAGACACATAGACTCACACAGAGACCCATAGACTCACACAGAGACCCATAGACTCACACAGAGACACATAGACTCGCACAGAGACCCACAGACTCGCACAGAGACCCATAGACTCACACAGCAGAGACCCATAGACTCACACAGAGACCCATAGACTCACACAGAGACCCACAGACTCACACAGAGACCCATCGACTCACACAGAGACCCATAGACTCACACAGAGACCCATAGACTCACACAGAGACCCATCGACTCACACAGAGACCCACAGACTCACACAGAGACCCATAGACTCACAAAGCGACCCATAGACTCACACAGAGATCCACAGACTCACACATAGACCCATAGACTCACACAGAGACCCATAAACTCACACAGAGACCCATAGACTCACACAGAGACACATAGACTCACACAGAGACCCATAGACTCACACAGAGACCCATAGACTCACACAGAGACCCATAGATTCACGCAGAGACACATAGACTCACACAGAGACCCACAGACTCACACAGAGACCCATAGACTCACACAGAGACCCACAGACTCACACAGAGACCCATAGACTCACACAGAGACACATAGACTCACACAGAGACCCATAGACTCACACAGAGACACATAGACTCACACAGAGACCCATAGACTCACACAGAGACCCACAGACTCACACAGAGACCCATAGACTCACACAGAGACCCACAGACTCACACAGAGACCCACAGACTCGCACAGAGATCCACAGACTCACACAGAGACCCATAGACTAACACAGAGACCCATAAACTCACACAGAGACCCATAGATTCACACAGAGACCCATAGACTCACACAGAGACCCATAGACTCACACAGAGACACATAGACTCACACAGAGACCCATAGACTCACACAGAGACACATAGACTCACACAGAGACCCATAGACTCACACAGAGACCCACAGACTCACACAGAGACCCACAGACTCGCACAGAGATCCACAGACTCACACATAGACCCATAGACTCACACAGAGACCCATAAACTCACACAGAGACCCATAGACTCACACAGACACCCATAGACTTACACAGAGACCCAAAGACTCGCACAGAGATCCATAGACTCACACAGAGACCCATAGACTCACACAGAGACCCATAGACTCACACAACGACCCATAGACTCACACAGAGACCCATAGACTCACACAGAGACCCATAGACTCACATAGAGACCCATAGACTCACACAGAGACCAAAAGACTCGCACAGAGACCCACAGACTCGCACAGAGACCCATAGACTCACACAGCAGAGACCCATAGACTCACGCAGAGACCCATAGACTCACACATAGACCCACAGACTCGCACAGAGACCCACAGACTCGCACAGAGACCCATAGACTCACACAGCAGAGACCCATAGACTCACAGCAGAGACCCATAGACTCACGCAGAGACCCACAGATTCACACAGAGACACATAGACTCACACAGAGACCCATAGACTCACACAGAGACCCATAGACTCACACAGAGACACATAGACTCGCACAGAGACCCACAGACTCGCACAGAGACCCATAGACTCACACAGCAGAGACCCATAGACTCACACAGAGACCCATAGACTCACACAGAGACCCACAGACTCACACAGAGACCCATAGACTCACACAGAGACCCATAGACTCACACAGAGACCCATAGACTCACACAGAGACCCACAGACTCACACAGAGACCCATAGACTCACAAAGCGACCCATAGACTCACACAGAGATCCACAGACTCACATATAGACCCATAGACTCACACAGAGACCCATAAACTCACACAGAGACCCATAGACTCACACAGAGACACATAGACTCACACAGAGACCCATAGACTCACACAGAGACCCATAGACTCACACAGAGACCCATAGATTCATGCATAGACACATAGACTCACACAGAGACCCACAGACTCACACAGAGACCCATAGACTCACACAGAGACCCACAGACTCACACAGAGACCCATAGACTCACACAGAGACACATAGACTCACACAGAGACCCATAGACTCACACAGAGACCCATAGACTCACACAGAGACCCATAGACTCACACAGAGACCCACAGACTCACACAGAGACCCACAGACTCGCACAAAGATCCACAGACTCACACAGAGACCCATAGACTAACACAGAGACCCATAAACTCACACAGAGACCCATAGATTCACACAGAGACCCATAGACTCACACAGAGACCCATAGACTCACACAGAGACACATAGACTCACACACAGACCCATAGACTCACACAGAGACACATAGACTCACACAGAGACCCATAGACTCACACAGAGACCCACAGACTCACACAGAGACCCACAGACTCACACAGAGACCCACAGACTCACACAGACACCCACAGACTCGCACAGAGATCCACAGACTCACACATAGACCCATAGACTCACACAGAGACCCATAAACTCACACAGAGACCCATAGACTCACACAGAGACCCATAGACTTACACAGAGACCCACAGACTCACACAGAGACCCATAGACTCACACAGAGACCCACAGACTCACACAGAGACCCACAGACTCACACAGAGACCCAAAGACTCGCACAGAGATCCACAGACTCACACAGAGACCCATAGACTCACACAGAGACCCATAGACTCACACAACGACCCATAGACTCACACAGAGACCCATAGACTCACACAGAGACCCATAGACTCACATAGAGACCCATAGACTCACACAGAGACCAAAAGACTCGCACAGAGACCCACAGACTCGCACAGAGACCCATAGACTAACACAGCAGAGACCCATAGACTCACGCAGAGACCCATAGACTCACACATAGACCCACAGACTCGCACAGAGACCCACAGACTCGCACAGAGACCCATAGACTCACAGCAGAGACCCATAGACTCACAGCAGAGACCCATAGACTCACGCAGAGACCCACAGATTCACACAGAGACACATAGACTCACACAGAGACCCATAGACTCACACAGAGACCCATAGACTCACACAGAGACACATAGACTCGCACAGAGACCCACAGACTCGCACAGAGACCCATAGACTCACACAGCAGAGACCCATAGACTCACGCAGAGACCCATAGACTCACACAGAGACCCACAGACTCGCACAGAGACCCACAGACTCGCACAGAGACCCATAGACTCACACAGCAGAGACCCATAGACTCACAGCAGAGTCCCACAGACTCACACAGAGACACGTAGACTCACACAGAGACCCATAGACTCACACAGAGACCCATAGACTCACACAGAGACCCATAGACGCACACAGAGACACATAGACTCACACAGAGACCCACAGACTCACACAGAGACCCACAGAGTCAAACAGAGACCCATAGACTCACACAGAGACCCATAGACTCACACAGAGACCCATTGACTCACACAGAGACCCATAGACTCACACAGAGACACATAGCCTCACACAGAGACCCATAGACTCACACAGAGACACATAGACCCACACAGAGACCCATAGACTCACACAGAGACCCATAGACTCACACAGAGACCCACAGACTCACACAGAGACCCATAGACTCACACAGAGACCCATAGACTCACACAGAGACACATAGACTCACACAGAGACTCATAGACTCACACAGAGACCCATAGACTCACACAGAGACCCATAGACTCACACAGAGACCCATAGACGCACACAGAGACACATAGACTCACACAGAGACCCACAGACTCACACAGAGACCCACAGAGTCACACAGAGACCCATAGACTCACACAGAGATCCACAGACTCACACATAGACCCATAGACTCACACAGAGACCCATAAACTCACACAGAGACCCATAGACTCACACAGAGACCCATAGACTCACACAGAGACACATAGACTCACACAGAGACCCATAGACTCACACAGAGACACATAGACTCACACAGAGACCCATAGACTCACACAGAGACCCACAGACTCACACAGAGACCCATAGACTCACACAGAGACCCACAGACTCACACAGAGACCCACAGACTCGCACAGAGATCCACAGACTCACACAGAGACCCATAGACTAACACAGAGACCCATAAACTCACACAGAGACCCATAGATTCACACAGAGACCCATAGACTCACACAGAGACCCACAGACTCACACAGAGACACATAGACTCACACACAGACCCATAGACTCACACAGAGACACATAGACTCACACAGAGACCCACAGACTCACACAGAGACCCACAGACTCACACAGAGACCCACAGACTCACACAGACACCCACAGACTCGCACAGAGATCCACAGACTCACACATAGACCCATAGACTCACACAGAGACCCATAAACTCACACAGAGACCCATAGACTCACACAGAGACCCATAGACTTACACAGAGACCCACAGACTCACACAGAGACCCATAGACTCACACAGAGACCCACAGACTCACACAGAGACCCACAGACTCACACAAAGACCCAAAGACTCGCACAGAGATCCACAGACTCACACAGAGACCCATAGACTCACACAGAGACCCATAGACTCACACAACGACCCATAGACTCACACAGAGACCCATAGACTCACACAGAGACCCATAGACTCACATAGAGACCCATAGACTCACACAGAGACCAAAAGACTCGCACAGAGACCCACAGACTCGCACAGAGACCCATAGACTCACACAGCAGAGACCCATAGACTCACGCAGAGACCCATAGACTCACACATAGACCCACAGACTCGCACAGAGACCCACAGACTCGCACAGAGACCCATAGACTCACAGCAGAGACCCATAGACTCACAGCAGAGACCCATAGACTCACGCAGAGACCCACAGATTCACACAGAGACACATAGACTCACACAGAGACCCATAGACTCACACAGAGACCCATAGACTCACACAGAGACACATAGACTCGCACAGAGACCCACAGACTCGCACAGAGACCCATAGACTCACACAGCAGAGACCCATAGACTCACGCAGAGACCCATAGACTCACACAGAGACCCACAGACTCGCACAGAGACCCACAGACTCGCACAGAGACCCATAGACTCACACAGCAGAGACCCATATAGACTCACAGCAGAGTCCCACAGACTCACACAGAGACACATAGACTCACACAGAGACCCATAGACTCACACAGAGACCCATAGACTCACACAGAGACCCATAGACGCACACAGAGACACATAGACTCACACAGAGACCCACAGACTCACACAGAGACCCACAGAGTCACACAGAGACCCATAGACTCACACAGAGACCCATAGACTCACACAGAGACCCATTGACTCACACAGAGACCCATAGACTCACACAGAGACACATAGCCTCACACAGAGACCCATAGACTCACACAGAGACACATAGACCCACACAGAGACCCATAGACTCACACAGAGACCCATAGACTCACACAGAGACCCACAGACTCACACAGAGACCCATAGACTTACACAAAGACCCATAGACTCACACAGAGACACATAGACTCACAGAGAGACTCATAGACTCACACAGAGACACATATACTCACACAGAGACACATAGACTCACACAGAGACCCATAGACTCACACAGAGACCCACAGACTCACACAGAAACCCATAGACTCGGACAGAGATCCACAGACTCACACATAGACCCATAGACTAACACAGAGACCCATAAACTCGCACAGAGACCCATAGACTCACACAGAGACACATAGACTCACACAGAGACCCATAGACTCACACAGAGTGTGAGTCTATGGGTCTTATTTAATGAGCCTATTTATTTAATGAGCCTATTTATTTAATGAGCCTATTTAATATGCCTATTTATTGAGCCTATTTAATGAGCCTTTTTATTGAGCCTATTTAATAAGCCTATTTATTGAGCCTATTTAATAAGCCTATTTATTGAGCCTATTTAATAAGCCTATTTAATAAGCCTATTTAATAAGCCTATTTAATAAGCCTATTTATTGAGCCTATTTAATAAGCCAATTTAATAAGTCTATTTATTGAGCCTTTTTAATAAGTCTAATTAATAAGACTATTTAATAAGCCTATTTAATAAGTATTTAATGAGCCTATTTAATAAGTCTATTTAATAAGCCTATTTAACAGGCCTATTTAATAAGTCTAAGTTGCTGAAATAAGCCTATTTAATAAGCCTATTTAATAGGCCTATTTAATAAGTCTAAGTTACTGAAATAAGCCTATTTAATAAGCCTAAGTTTCTGAATGAGACTATTTAATAAGCCTAAGTTGCTGAAATAAGCCTATTTAATAAACCTAAGTTGCTGAATAAGCCTATTTAATAAGCCTAAGTTGCTGAATAAACCTATCTAATAAGTCTAAGTTGCTGAAATAAGCCTATTTAATAGGCCTATTTAATAGGCCTATTTAATAAGCCTAAGTTGCTGAAATAAGCCTATTTAATAAGTCTAAGTTGCTGAAATAAGCCTATTTAATAAGCCTAAGTTGCTGAAATAAGGCTGTTTAATAAGTCTAAGTTGCTGAAATAAGCCTATTTAATAAGCCTAAGTTGCTGAAATAAGTATATTTAATAAGCATAAGTTGCTGAAATAAGCCTATTTAATAAGTCTAAGTTGCTGAAATAAGGCTATTTAATAAGTCTAAGTTGCTGAAATAAGCCTTTTAAATCAACGTAAGTTGCTGAAATAAGCCTATTTAATAAGCCTAAGTTGCTGAAATAAGTATATTTAATAAGCATAAGTTGCTGAAATAAGCCTATTTAATAAGTCTAAGTTGCTGAAATAAAGCTATTTAATAAGTCTAAGTTGCTGAAATAAGCCTTTTTAATCAGCGTAAGTTGCTGAAATAAGCCTATTTAATAAGCCCAAGTTGCTAAATAAGCCTACTTAATTAGGCTATTTAATAAGCCTAAGTTGCTGAAATAAGCCTATTTAATAAGTGTAAGTTGCTGAAATAAGGCTATTTAATAAGTCTAAGTTGCTGAAATAAGCCTATTTAATAAGCCTAAGTTGCTGAAATAAGCCTATTTAATAAGCCTATTTAATAAGCCTAAGTTGCTGAAGTAAGCCTATTTAATAAGCATATTTAATAGGCCTATTTAATAAGTCTAAGTTGCTGAAATAAGCCTATTTAATAAGCCTAAGTTGCTGAATGAGCCCATTTAATAAGCCTAAGTTGCTGAAATAAGCCTATTTAATAAGCCTAAGTTGCTGAATAAGCCTTTTTAATAAGCCTAAGTTGCTGAATAAACCTATTTAATAAGTCTAAGTTTCTGAAATAAGACTATTTAATAAGGCTATTTAATAAGCCTAAGTTGCTGATTAAGCCTATTTAATAAGTCTAAGTTGCTGAAATAAGGCTATTTAATAAGTTTAAGTTGCTGAAATAAGCCTATTTAATAAGGCTATTTAATGAGCCTAAGTTGCTGAAATAAGCCTATTTAATAAGCCTAAGTTTCTGAACTAAGCCTATTTAAAAAGGTATATTTAATAAGTCTAAGTTGCTGAAATAAACCTATTTAAAAATGATATTTAATAAGCCTAAGTTGCTGAAATAAACCTGTTTAATAAGGCTATTTAATAAGCATAAGTTGCTGAAATAAGCTTATTTAATAAGCCTAAGTTGCTGAAATAAGCCTATTTAATAAGGCTATTTAATAAGCCTAAGTTGCTGAAATAAACCTATTTAATAAGCCTAAGTTGCTAAAATAAGCCTATTTAATGAGGCTATTTAATAAGTCTATTTAATAAGCCTATTTAATAAGCCTATTTAATAAGCCTATTTAATAAGCCTATTTAATACGCCTATTTAATAAACATATTTAATAAGTATTTAATGATCCTATTTAATAAGTCTATTTAATAAGCCTTTCTAATAAGACTATTTAATAAGTCTATTTAATAAGCCTTTTTAATAAGCCTATTTAATAAGTCTATTTAATAAGCCTATTTAATAAGTCTATTTAATAAGTCTATTTAATAAGCCTATTTAATAAGTATTTAATGAGCCTATTTAATAAGCCTATTTATTGAGCCTATTTAATAAGCCTATTTAATAAGCCTATTTAATAAGCCTATTTAATAAGTATTTAATGAGCCTATTTAATAAGTCTATTTAATAAGCCTATTTAATAGGCCTACTTAAAAAGTCTAAGTTGCTGAAATAAGCCTATTTAATAAGCCTATTTAATAGGCCTACTTAATAAGTCTAAGTTGCTGAAATAAGCCTATTTAATAAGCCTAAGTTTCTGAATGATCCTATTTAATAAGCCTAAGTTGCTTAAATAAGCCTATTTAATAAGCCTAAGTTGCTGAATAAGCCTATTTAATAAGCCTAAGTTGCTGAATAAACCTATTTAATAAGTCTAAGTTGCTGAAATAAGCCTATTTAATAAGGCTATTTAATAAGCCTAAGTTGCTGAAATAAGCCTATTTAATAAGCCTATTTAATAAGCCTATTTAATAAGTATTTAATGAGGCTATTTAATAAGCCTACTTAATAAGCCTATTTAATAAGTCTATTTAATAAGCCTATTTAATATGCCTATTTAATAAACATATTTAATAAATATTTAATGAGCCTATTTAATAAGTCTATTTAATAAGCCTGTTTAATAAGCCTATTTAATAAGTCTATTTAATAAGCCTATTTAGTAAGTCTATTTAAGAGGTCTATTTAATAAGCCTATTTAATAAGTATTTAATGAGCCTATTTAATAAGCCTATTTATTGAGCCTATTTAATGAGCCTATTTATTGAGCCTATTTAATAAGCCTATTTATTGAGCCTATTTAATAAGCCTATTTATTGAGCCTATTTAATAAGGCTATTTAATAAGTCTATTTAATAAGCCTATTTAATAAGCCTATTTAATAAGCCTATTTATTGAGCCTATTTAATAAGCCAATTTAATAAGTCTATTTATTGAGCCTTTTAATAAGTCTAATTAATAAGCCTATTTAATAAGCCTATTTAATAAGTATTTAATGAGCCTATTTAATAAGTCTATTTAATAAGCCTATTTAATAGGCCTATTTAATAAGTCTAAGTTGCTGAAATAAGCCTATTTAATAAGCCTAGTTAATAGGCCTATTTAATAAGTCTAAGTTGCTGAAATAAGCCTATTTCATAAGCCCAAGTTTCTGAATGAGCCTATTTAATAAGCCTAAGTTGCTGAAATAAGCCTATTTAATAAGCCTAAGTTGCAGAATAAGCATATTTAATAAGCCTAAGTTGCTGAATAAACCTATCTAATAAGTCTAAGTTGCTGAAATAAGCCTATTTAATAAGGCTATTTAATAAGCCTAAGTTGCTGAATAAGCCTATTTAATAAGGCTATTTAATGAGCCTAAGTTGGTGAAATAAGCCTATTTAATAAGCCTATTTAATAAGCCTATTTAATAAGTATTTAATGAGGCTATTTAATAAGCCTATTTAATAAGCCTATTTAATAAGCCTATTTAATAAGCCTATTTAATACGCCTATTTAATAAACATATTTAATAAGTATTTAATGAGCCTATTTAATAAGTCTATTTAATAAGCCTGTTTAATAAGCCTATTTAATAAGTCTATTTAATAAGCCTATTTAATAAGTCTATTTAAGAGGTCTATTTAATAAGCCTATTTAATAAGTATTTAATGAGCCTATTTAATATGCCTATTTATTGAGACTATTTAATGAGCCTTTTTATTGAGCCTATTTAATAAGCCTATTTATTGAGCCTATTTAATAAGCCTATTTATTGAGCCTATTTAATAAGCCTATTTAATAAGTCTATTTAATAAGCCTATTTAATAAGCCTATTTAATAAGCCTATTTATTGAGCCTATTTAATAAGCCAATTTAATAAGTCTATTTATTGAGCCTTTTTAATAAGTCTAATTAATAAGCCTATTTAATAAGCCTATTTAATAAGTATTTAATGAGCCTATTTAATAAGTCTATTTAATAAGCCTATTTAATAGGCCTATTTAATAAGTCTAAGTTGCTGAAATAAGCCTATTTAATAAGCCTATTTAATAGGCCTATTTAATAAGTCTAAGTTACTGAAATAAGCCTATTTAATAAGCCTAAGTTTCTGAATGAGCCTATTTAATAAGCCTAAGTTGCTGAAATAAGCCTATTTAATAAGCCTAAGTTGCTGAATAAGCCTATTTAATAAGCCTAAGTTGCTGAATAAACCAATCTAATAAGTCTAAGTTGCTGAAATAAGCCTATTTAATAGGCCTATTTAATAGGCCTATTTAATAAGCCTAAGTTGCTGAAATAAGCCTATTTAATAAGTCTAAGTTGCTGAAATAAGCCTATTTAATAAGCCTAAGTTGCTGAAATAAGGCTGTTTAATAAGTCTAAGTTGCTGAAATAAGCATGTTTAATAAGCCTAAGTTGCTGAAATAAGTATATTAAATAAGCATAAGTTGCTGAAATAAGCCTATTTAATAAGTCTAAGTTGCTGAAATAAGGCTATTTAATAAGTCTAAGTTGCTGAAATAAGCCTTTTAAATCAGCGTAAGTTGCTGAAATAAGCCTATTTAATAAGCCTAAGTTGCTGAAATAAGTATATTTAATAAGCATAAGTTGCTGAAATAAGCCTATTTAATAAGTCTAAGTTGCTGAAATAAAGCTATTTAATAAGTCTAAGTTGCTGAAATAAGCCTTTTTAATCAGCGTAAGTTGCTGAAATAAGCCTATTTAATAAGCCCAAGTTGCTAAATAAGCCTACTTAATTAGGCTATTTAATAAGCCTAAGTTGCTGAAATAAGCCTATTTAATAAGTGTAAGTTGCTGAAATAAGGCTATTTAATAAGTCTAAGTTGCTGAAATAAGCCTATTTAATAAGCCTAAGTTGCTGAAATAAGCCTATTTAATAAGCCTATTTAATAAGCCTAAGTTGCTGAAGTAAGCCTATTTAATAAGCCTATTTAATAAGTATTTAATGAGCCTATTTAATAAGTCTATTTAATAAGCCTATTTAATAGGCCTATTTAATAAGTCTAAGTTGCTGAAATAAGCCTATTTAATAAGCCTATTTAATAGGCCTATTTAATAAGTCTAAGTTACTGAAATAAGCCTATTTAATAAGCCTAAGTTTCTGAATGAGCCTATTTAATAAGCCTAAGTTGCTGAAATAAGCCTATTTAATAAGCCTAAGTTGCTGAATAAGCCTATTTAATAAGCCTAAGTTGCTGAATAAACCTATCTAATAAGTCTAAGTTGCTGAAATAAGCCTATTTAATAGGCCTATTTAATAGGCCTATTTAATAAGCCTAAGTTGCTGAAATAAGCCTATTTAATAAGTCTAAGTTGCTGAAATAAGCCTATTTAATAAGCCTAAGTTGCTGAAATAAGGCTGTTTAATAAGTCTAAGTTGCTGAAATAAGCCTATTTAATAAGCCTAAGTTGCTGAAATAAGTATATTTAATAAGCATAAGTTGCTGAAATAAGCCTATTTAATAAGTCTAAGTTGCTGAAATAAGGCTATTTAATAAGTCTAAGTTGCTGAAATAAGCCTTTTAAATCAGCGTAAGTTGCTGAAATAAGCCTATTTAATAAGCCTAAGTTGCTGAAATAAGTATATTTAATAAGCATAAGTTGCTGAAATAAGCCTATTTAATAAGTCTAAGTTGCTGAAATAAAGCTATTTAATAAGTCTAAGTTGCTGAAATAAGCCTTTTTAATCAGCGTAAGTTGCTGAAATAAGCCTATTTAATAAGCCCAAGTTGCTAAATAAGCCTACTTAATTAGGCTATTTAATAAGCCTAAGTTGCTGAAATAAGCCTATTTAATAAGTGTAAGTTGCTGAAATAAGGCTATTTAATAAGTCTAAGTTGCTGAAATAAGCCTATTTAATAAGCCTAAGTTGCTGAAATAAGCCTATTTAATAAGCCTATTTAATAAGCCTAAGTTGCTGAAGTAAGCCTATTTAATAAGCATATTTAATAGGCCTATTTAATAAGTCTAAGTTGCTGAAATAAGCCTATTTAATAAGCCTAAGTTGCTGAATGAGCCCATTTAATAAGCCTAAGTTGCTGAAATAAGCCTATTTAATAAGCCTAAGTTGCTGAATAAGCCTTTTTAATAAGCCTAAGTTGCTGAATAAACCTATTTAATAAGTCTAAGTTTCTGAAATAAGACTATTTAATAAGGCTATTTAATAAGCCTAAGTTGCTGATTAAGCCTATTTAATAAGTCTAAGTTGCTGAAATAAGGCTATTTAATAAGTTTAAGTTGCTGAAATAAGCCTATTTAATAAGGCTATTTAATGAGCCTAAGTTGCTGAAATAAGCCTATTTAATAAGCCTAAGTTTCTGAACTAAGCCTATTTAAAAAGGTATATTTAATAAGTCTAAGTTGCTGAAATAAACCTATTTAAAAATGATATTTAATAAGCCTAAGTTGCTGAAATAAACCTGTTTAATAAGGCTATTTAATAAGCATAAGTTGCTGAAATAAGCTTATTTAATAAGCCTAAGTTGCTGAAATAAGCCTATTTAATAAGGCTATTTAATAAGCCTAAGTTGCTGAAATAAACCTATTTAATAAGCCTAAGTTGCTAAAATAAGCCTATTTAATGAGGCTATTTAATAAGTCTATTTAATAAGCCTATTTAATAAGCCTATTTAATAAGCCTATTTAATAAGCCTATTTAATACGCCTATTTAATAAACATATTTAATAAGTATTTAATGATCCTATTTAATAAGTCTATTTAATAAGCCTTTCTAATAAGACTATTTAATAAGTCTATTTAATAAGCCTTTTTAATAAGCCTATTTAATAAGTCTATTTAATAAGCCTATTTAATAAGTCTATTTAATAAGTCTATTTAATAAGCCTATTTAATAAGTATTTAATGAGCCTATTTAATAAGCCTATTTATTGAGCCTATTTAATAAGCCTATTTAATAAGCCTATTTAATAAGCCTATTTAATAAGTATTTAATGAGCCTATTTAATAAGTCTATTTAATAAGCCTATTTAATAGGCCTACTTAAAAAGTCTAAGTTGCTGAAATAAGCCTATTTAATAAGCCTATTTAATAGGCCTACTTAATAAGTCTAAGTTGCTGAAATAAGCCTATTTAATAAGCCTAAGTTTCTGAATGATCCTATTTAATAAGCCTAAGTTGCTTAAATAAGCCTATTTAATAAGCCTAAGTTGCTGAATAAGCCTATTTAATAAGCCTAAGTTGCTGAATAAACCTATTTAATAAGTCTAAGTTGCTGAAATAAGCCTATTTAATAAGGCTATTTAATAAGCCTAAGTTGCTGAAATAAGCCTATTTAATAAGCCTATTTAATAAGCCTATTTAATAAGTATTTAATGAGGCTATTTAATAAGCCTACTTAATAAGCCTATTTAATAAGTCTATTTAATAAGCCTATTTAATATGCCTATTTAATAAACATATTTAATAAATATTTAATGAGCCTATTTAATAAGTCTATTTAATAAGCCTGTTTAATAAGCCTATTTAATAAGTCTATTTAATAAGCCTATTTAGTAAGTCTATTTAAGAGGTCTATTTAATAAGCCTATTTAATAAGTATTTAATGAGCCTATTTAATAAGCCTATTTATTGAGCCTATTTAATGAGCCTATTTATTGAGCCTATTTAATAAGCCTATTTATTGAGCCTATTTAATAAGCCTATTTATTGAGCCTATTTAATAAGGCTATTTAATAAGTCTATTTAATAAGCCTATTTAATAAGCCTATTTAATAAGCCTATTTATTGAGCCTATTTAATAAGCCAATTTAATAAGTCTATTTATTGAGCCTTTTAATAAGTCTAATTAATAAGCCTATTTAATAAGCCTATTTAATAAGTATTTAATGAGCCTATTTAATAAGTCTATTTAATAAGCCTATTTAATAGGCCTATTTAATAAGTCTAAGTTGCTGAAATAAGCCTATTTAATAAGCCTAGTTAATAGGCCTATTTAATAAGTCTAAGTTGCTGAAATAAGCCTATTTCATAAGCCCAAGTTTCTGAATGAGCCTATTTAATAAGCCTAAGTTGCTGAAATAAGCCTATTTAATAAGCCTAAGTTGCAGAATAAGCATATTTAATAAGCCTAAGTTGCTGAATAAACCTATCTAATAAGTCTAAGTTGCTGAAATAAGCCTATTTAATAAGGCTATTTAATAAGCCTAAGTTGCTGAATAAGCCTATTTAATAAGGCTATTTAATGAGCCTAAGTTGGTGAAATAAGCCTATTTAATAAGCCTATTTAATAAGCCTATTTAATAAGTATTTAATGAGGCTATTTAATAAGCCTATTTAATAAGCCTATTTAATAAGCCTATTTAATAAGCCTATTTAATACGCCTATTTAATAAACATATTTAATAAGTATTTAATGAGCCTATTTAATAAGTCTATTTAATAAGCCTGTTTAATAAGCCTATTTAATAAGTCTATTTAATAAGCCTATTTAATAAGTCTATTTAAGAGGTCTATTTAATAAGCCTATTTAATAAGTATTTAATGAGCCTATTTAATATGCCTATTTATTGAGACTATTTAATGAGCCTTTTTATTGAGCCTATTTAATAAGCCTATTTATTGAGCCTATTTAATAAGCCTATTTATTGAGCCTATTTAATAAGCCTATTTAATAAGTCTATTTAATAAGCCTATTTAATAAGCCTATTTAATAAGCCTATTTATTGAGCCTATTTAATAAGCCAATTTAATAAGTCTATTTATTGAGCCTTTTTAATAAGTCTAATTAATAAGCCTATTTAATAAGCCTATTTAATAAGTATTTAATGAGCCTATTTAATAAGTCTATTTAATAAGCCTATTTAATAGGCCTATTTAATAAGTCTAAGTTGCTGAAATAAGCCTATTTAATAAGCCTATTTAATAGGCCTATTTAATAAGTCTAAGTTACTGAAATAAGCCTATTTAATAAGCCTAAGTTTCTGAATGAGCCTATTTAATAAGCCTAAGTTGCTGAAATAAGCCTATTTAATAAGCCTAAGTTGCTGAATAAGCCTATTTAATAAGCCTAAGTTGCTGAATAAACCAATCTAATAAGTCTAAGTTGCTGAAATAAGCCTATTTAATAGGCCTATTTAATAGGCCTATTTAATAAGCCTAAGTTGCTGAAATAAGCCTATTTAATAAGTCTAAGTTGCTGAAATAAGCCTATTTAATAAGCCTAAGTTGCTGAAATAAGGCTGTTTAATAAGTCTAAGTTGCTGAAATAAGCATGTTTAATAAGCCTAAGTTGCTGAAATAAGTATATTAAATAAGCATAAGTTGCTGAAATAAGCCTATTTAATAAGTCTAAGTTGCTGAAATAAGGCTATTTAATAAGTCTAAGTTGCTGAAATAAGCCTTTTAAATCAGCGTAAGTTGCTGAAATAAGCCTATTTAATAAGCCTAAGTTGCTGAAATAAGTATATTTAATAAGCATAAGTTGCTGAAATAAGCCTATTTAATAAGTCTAAGTTGCTGAAATAAAGCTATTTAATAAGTCTAAGTTGCTGAAATAAGCCTTTTTAATCAGCGTAAGTTGCTGAAATAAGCCTATTTAATAAGCCCAAGTTGCTAAATAAGCCTACTTAATTAGGCTATTTAATAAGCCTAAGTTGCTGAAATAAGCCTATTTAATAAGTGTAAGTTGCTGAAATAAGGCTATTTAATAAGTCTAAGTTGCTGAAATAAGCCTATTTAATAAGCCTAAGTTGCTGAAATAAGCCTATTTAATAAGCCTATTTAATAAGCCTAAGTTGCTGAAGTAAGCCTATTTAATAAGCCTATTTAATAAGTATTTAATGAGCCTATTTAATAAGTCTATTTAATAAGCCTATTTAATAGGCCTATTTAATAAGTCTAAGTTGCTGAAATAAGCCTATTTAATAAGCCTATTTAATAGGCCTATTTAATAAGTCTAAGTTACTGAAATAAGCCTATTTAATAAGCCTAAGTTTCTGAATGAGCCTATTTAATAAGCCTAAGTTGCTGAAATAAGCCTATTTAATAAGCCTAAGTTGCTGAATAAGCCTATTTAATAAGCCTAAGTTGCTGAATAAACCTATCTAATAAGTCTAAGTTGCTGAAATAAGCCTATTTAATAGGCCTATTTAATAGGCCTATTTAATAAGCCTAAGTTGCTGAAATAAGCCTATTTAATAAGTCTAAGTTGCTGAAATAAGCCTATTTAATAAGCCTAAGTTGCTGAAATAAGGCTGTTTAATAAGTCTAAGTTGCTGAAATAAGCCTATTTAATAAGCCTAAGTTGCTGAAATAAGTATATTTAATAAGCATAAGTTGCTGAAATAAGCCTATTTAATAAGTCTAAGTTGCTGAAATAAGGCTATTTAATAAGTCTAAGTTGCTGAAATAAGCCTTTTAAATCAGCGTAAGTTGCTGAAATAAGCCTATTTAATAAGCCTAAGTTGCTGAAATAAGTATATTTAATAAGCATAAGTTGCTGAAATAAGCCTATTTAATAAGTCTAAGTTGCTGAAATAAAGCTATTTAATAAGTCTAAGTTGCTGAAATAAGCCTTTTTAATCAGCGTAAGTTGCTGAAATAAGCCTATTTAATAAGCCCAAGTTGCTAAATAAGCCTACTTAATTAGGCTATTTAATAAGCCTAAGTTGCTGAAATAAGCCTATTTAATAAGTGTAAGTTGCTGAAATAAGGCTATTTAATAAGTCTAAGTTGCTGAAATAAGCCTATTTAATAAGCCTAAGTTGCTGAAATAAGCCTATTTAATAAGCCTATTTAATAAGCCTAAGTTGCTGAAGTAAGCCTATTTAATAAGCATATTTAATAGGCCTATTTAATAAGTCTAAGTTGCTGAAATAAGCCTATTTAATAAGCCTAAGTTGCTGAATGAGCCCATTTAATAAGCCTAAGTTGCTGAAATAAGCCTATTTAATAAGCCTAAGTTGCTGAATAAGCCTATTTAATAAGCCTAAGTTGCTGAATAAACCTATTTAATAAGTCTAAGTTTCTGAAATAAGACTATTTAATAAGGCTATTTAATAAGCCTAAGTTGCTGATTAAGCCTATTTAATAAGTCTAAGTTGCTGAAATAAGGCTATTTAATAAGCCTAAGTTGCTGAAATAAACCTATTTAATAAGCCTAAGTTGCTAAAATAAGCCTATTTAATGAGGCTATTTAATAAGTCTATTTAATAAGCCTATTTAATAAGCCTATTTAATAAGCCTATTTAATAAGCCTATTTAATACGCCTATTTAATAAACATATTTAATAAGTATTTAATGATCCTATTTAATAAGTCTATTTAATAAGCCTTTCTAATAAGACTATTTAATAAGTCTATTTAATAAGCCTTTTTAATAAGCCTATTTAATAAGTCTATTTAATAAGCCTATTTAATAAGTCTATTTAATAAGTCTATTTAATAAGCCTATTTAATAAGTATTTAATGAGCCTATTTAATAAGCCTATTTATTGAGCCTATTTAATAAGCCTATTTAATAAGCCTATTTAATAAGCCTATTTAATAAGTATTTAATGAGCCTATTTAATAAGTCTATTTAATAAGCCTATTTAATAGGCCTACTTAAAAAGTCTAAGTTGCTGAAATAAGCCTATTTAATAAGCCTATTTAATAGGCCTACTTAATAAGTCTAAGTTGCTGAAATAAGCCTATTTAATAAGCCTAAGTTTCTGAATGATCCTATTTAATAAGCCTAAGTTGCTTAAATAAGCCTATTTAATAAGCCTAAGTTGCTGAATAAGCCTATTTAATAAGCCTAAGTTGCTGAATAAACCTATTTAATAAGTCTAAGTTGCTGAAATAAGCCTATTTAATAAGGCTATTTAATAAGCCTAAGTTGCTGAAATAAGCCTATTTAATAAGCCTATTTAATAAGCCTATTTAATAAGTATTTAATGAGGCTATTTAATAAGCCTACTTAATAAGCCTATTTAATAAGTCTATTTAATAAGCCTATTTAATATGCCTATTTAATAAACATATTTAATAAATATTTAATGAGCCTATTTAATAAGTCTATTTAATAAGCCTGTTTAATAAGCCTATTTAATAAGTCTATTTAATAAGCCTATTTAGTAAGTCTATTTAAGAGGTCTATTTAATAAGCCTATTTAATAAGTATTTAATGAGCCTATTTAATAAGCCTATTTATTGAGCCTATTTAATGAGCCTATTTATTGAGCCTATTTAATAAGCCTATTTATTGAGCCTATTTAATAAGCCTATTTATTGAGCCTATTTAATAAGGCTATTTAATAAGTCTATTTAATAAGCCTATTTAATAAGCCTATTTAATAAGCCTATTTATTGAGCCTATTTAATAAGCCAATTTAATAAGTCTATTTATTGAGCCTTTTAATAAGTCTAATTAATAAGCCTATTTAATAAGCCTATTTAATAAGTATTTAATGAGCCTATTTAATAAGTCTATTTAATAAGCCTATTTAATAGGCCTATTTAATAAGTCTAAGTTGCTGAAATAAGCCTATTTAATAAGCCTAGTTAATAGGCCTATTTAATAAGTCTAAGTTGCTGAAATAAGCCTATTTCATAAGCCCAAGTTTCTGAATGAGCCTATTTAATAAGCCTAAGTTGCTGAAATAAGCCTATTTAATAAGCCTAAGTTGCAGAATAAGCATATTTAATAAGCCTAAGTTGCTGAATAAACCTATCTAATAAGTCTAAGTTGCTGAAATAAGCCTATTTAATAAGGCTATTTAATAAGCCTAAGTTGCTGAATAAGCCTATTTAATAAGGCTATTTAATGAGCCTAAGTTGGTGAAATAAGCCTATTTAATAAGCCTATTTAATAAGCCTATTTAATAAGTATTTAATGAGGCTATTTAATAAGCCTATTTAATAAGCCTATTTAATAAGCCTATTTAATAAGCCTATTTAATACGCCTATTTAATAAACATATTTAATAAGTATTTAATGAGCCTATTTAATAAGTCTATTTAATAAGCCTGTTTAATAAGCCTATTTAATAAGTCTATTTAATAAGCCTATTTAATAAGTCTATTTAAGAGGTCTATTTAATAAGCCTATTTAATAAGTATTTAATGAGCCTATTTAATATGCCTATTTATTGAGACTATTTAATGAGCCTTTTTATTGAGCCTATTTAATAAGCCTATTTATTGAGCCTATTTAATAAGCCTATTTATTGAGCCTATTTAATAAGCCTATTTAATAAGTCTATTTAATAAGCCTATTTAATAAGCCTATTTAATAAGCCTATTTATTGAGCCTATTTAATAAGCCAATTTAATAAGTCTATTTATTGAGCCTTTTTAATAAGTCTAATTAATAAGCCTATTTAATAAGCCTATTTAATAAGTATTTAATGAGCCTATTTAATAAGTCTATTTAATAAGCCTATTTAATAGGCCTATTTAATAAGTCTAAGTTGCTGAAATAAGCCTATTTAATAAGCCTATTTAATAGGCCTATTTAATAAGTCTAAGTTACTGAAATAAGCCTATTTAATAAGCCTAAGTTTCTGAATGAGCCTATTTAATAAGCCTAAGTTGCTGAAATAAGCCTATTTAATAAGCCTAAGTTGCTGAATAAGCCTATTTAATAAGCCTAAGTTGCTGAATAAACCTATCTAATAAGTCTAAGTTGCTGAAATAAGCCTATTTAATAGGCCTATTTAATAGGCCTATTTAATAAGCCTAAGTTGCTGAAATAAGCCTATTTAATAAGTCTAAGTTGCTGAAATAAGCCTATTTAATAAGCCTAAGTTGCTGAAATAAGGCTGTTTAATAAGTCTAAGTTGCTGAAATAAGCATGTTTAATAAGCCTAAGTTGCTGAAATAAGTATATTAAATAAGCATAAGTTGCTGAAATAAGCCTATTTAATAAGTCTAAGTTGCTGAAATAAGGCTATTTAATAAGTCTAAGTTGCTGAAATAAGCCTTTTAAATCAGCGTAAGTTGCTGAAATAAGCCTATTTAATAAGCCTAAGTTGCTGAAATAAGTATATTTAATAAGCATAAGTTGCTGAAATAAGCCTATTTAATAAGTCTAAGTTGCTGAAATAAAGCTATTTAATAAGTCTAAGTTGCTGAAATAAGCCTTTTTAATCAGCGTAAGTTGCTGAAATAAGCCTATTTAATAAGCCCAAGTTGCTAAATAAGCCTACTTAATTAGGCTATTTAATAAGCCTAAGTTGCTGAAATAAGCCTATTTAATAAGTGTAAGTTGCTGAAATAAGGCTATTTAATAAGTCTAAGTTGCTGAAATAAGCCTATTTAATAAGCCTAAGTTGCTGAAATAAGCCTATTTAATAAGCCTATTTAATAAGCCTAAGTTGCTGAAGTAAGCCTATTTAATAAGCCTATTTAATAAGTATTTAATGAGCCTATTTAATAAGTCTATTTAATAAGCCTATTTAATAGGCCTATTTAATAAGTCTAAGTTGCTGAAATAAGCCTATTTAATAAGCCTATTTAATAGGCCTATTTAATAAGTCTAAGTTACTGAAATAAGCCTATTTAATAAGCCTAAGTTTCTGAATGAGCCTATTTAATAAGCCTAAGTTGCTGAAATAAGCCTATTTAATAAGCCTAAGTTGCTGAATAAGCCTATTTAATAAGCCTAAGTTGCTGAATAAACCTATCTAATAAGTCTAAGTTGCTGAAATAAGCCTATTTAATAGGCCTATTTAATAGGCCTATTTAATAAGCCTAAGTTGCTGAAATAAGCCTATTTAATAAGTCTAAGTTGCTGAAATAAGCCTATTTAATAAGCCTAAGTTGCTGAAATAAGGCTGTTTAATAAGTCTAAGTTGCTGAAATAAGCATGTTTAATAAGCCTAAGTTGCTGAAATAAGTATATTAAATAAGCATAAGTTGCTGAAATAAGCCTATTTAATAAGTCTAAGTTGCTGAAATAAGGCTATTTAATAAGTCTAAGTTGCTGAAATAAGCCTTTTAAATCAGCGTAAGTTGCTGAAATAAGCCTATTTAATAAGCCTAAGTTGCTGAAATAAGTATATTTAATAAGCATAAGTTGCTGAAATAAGCCTATTTAATAAGTCTAAGTTGCTGAAATAAAGCTATTTAATAAGTCTAAGTTGCTGAAATAAGCCTTTTTAATCAGCGTAAGTTGCTGAAATAAGCCTATTTAATAAGCCCAAGTTGCTAAATAAGCCTACTTAATTAGGCTATTTAATAAGCCTAAGTTGCTGAAATAAGCCTATTTAATAAGTGTAAGTTGCTGAAATAAGGCTATTTAATAAGTCTAAGTTGCTGAAATAAGCCTATTTAATAAGCCTAAGTTGCTGAAATAAGCCTATTTAATAAGCCTATTTAATAAGCCTAAGTTGCTGAAGTAAGCCTATTTAATAAGCCTATTTAATAAGTATTTAATGAGCCTATTTAATAAGTCTATTTAATAAGCCTATTTAATAGGCCTATTTAATAAGTCTAAGTTGCTGAAATAAGCCTATTTAATAAGCCTATTTAATAGGCCTATTTAATAAGTCTAAGTTACTGAAATAAGCCTATTTAATAAGCCTAAGTTTCTGAATGAGCCTATTTAATAAGCCTAAGTTGCTGAAATAAGCCTATTTAATAAGCCTAAGTTGCTGAATAAGCCTATTTAATAAGCCTAAGTTGCTGAATAAACCTATCTAATAAGTCTAAGTTGCTGAAATAAGCCTATTTAATAGGCCTATTTAATAGGCCTATTTAATAAGCCTAAGTTGCTGAAATAAGCCTATTTAATAAGTCTAAGTTGCTGAAATAAGCCTATTTAATAAGCCTAAGTTGCTGAAATAAGGCTGTTTAATAAGTCTAAGTTGCTGAAATAAGCCTATTTAATAAGCCTAAGTTGCTGAAATAAGTATATTTAATAAGCATAAGTTGCTGAAATAAGCCTATTTAATAAGTCTAAGTTGCTGAAATAAGGCTATTTAATAAGTCTAAGTTGCTGAAATAAGCCTTTTAAATCAGCGTAAGTTGCTGAAATAAGCCTATTTAATAAGCCTAAGTTGCTGAAATAAGTATATTTAATAAGCATAAGTTGCTGAAATAAGCCTATTTAATAAGTCTAAGTTGCTGAAATAAAGCTATTTAATAAGTCTAAGTTGCTGAAATAAGCCTTTTTAATCAGCGTAAGTTGCTGAAATAAGCCTATTTAATAAGCCCAAGTTGCTAAATAAGCCTACTTAATTAGGCTATTTAATAAGCCTAAGTTGCTGAAATAAGCCTATTTAATAAGTGTAAGTTGCTGAAATAAGGCTATTTAATAAGTCTAAGTTGCTGAAATAAGCCTATTTAATAAGCCTAAGTTGCTGAAATAAGCCTATTTAATAAGCCTATTTAATAAGCCTAAGTTGCTGAAGTAAGCCTATTTAATAAGCATATTTAATAGGCCTATTTAATAAGTCTAAGTTGCTGAAATAAGCCTATTTAATAAGCCTAAGTTGCTGAATGAGCCCATTTAATAAGCCTAAGTTGCTGAAATAAGCCTATTTAATAAGCCTAAGTTGCTGAATAAGCCTATTTAATAAGCCTAAGTTGCTGAATAAACCTATTTAATAAGTCTAAGTTTCTGAAATAAGACTATTTAATAAGGCTATTTAATAAGCCTAAGTTGCTGATTAAGCCTATTTAATAAGTCTAAGTTGCTGAAATAAGGCTATTTAATAAGTTTAAGTTGCTGAAATAAGCCTATTTAATAAGGCTATTTAATGAGCCTAAGTTGCTGAAATAAGCCTATTTAATAAGCCTAAGTTGCTGAAATAAACCTATTTAAAAATGATATTTAATAAGCCTAAGTTGCTGAAATAAACCTGTTTAATAAGGCTATTTAATAAGCATAAGTTGCTGAAATAAGCTTATTTAATAAGCCTAAGTTGCTGAAATAAGCCTATTTAATAAGGCTATTTAATAAGCCTAAGTTGCTGAAATAAACCTATTTAATAAGCCTAAGTTGCTAAAATAAGCCTATTTAATGAGGCTATTTAATAAGTCTATTTAATAAGCCTATTTAATAAGCCTATTTAATAAGCCTATTTAATAAGCCTATTTAATACGCCTATTTAATAAACATATTTAATAAGTATTTAATGATCCTATTTAATAAGTCTATTTAATAAGCCTTTCTAATAAGACTATTTAATAAGTCTATTTAATAAGCCTATTTAATAAGTCTATTAAATAAGTCTATTTAATAAGCCTATTTAATAAGTATTTAATGAGCTTATTTAATAAGCCTATTTATTGAGCCTATTTAATAAGCCTATTTATTGAGCCTATTCAATAAGCCTATTTATTGAGCCTATTTAATAAGCCTATTTATTGAGCCTATTTAATAAGCCTATTTCATAAGCCTATTTAATAAGCCTATTTAATAAGCCTATTTAATAAGCCTATTTATTGAGCCTATTTAATAAGCCTATTTAATAAGCCTATTTATTGAGCCTATTTAATAAGCCTATTTATTGAGCCTATTTAATAAGCCTATTTCATAAGCCTATTTAATAAGCCTATTTAATAAGCCTATTTAATAAGCCTATTTATTGAGCCTATTAATAAGCCTATTTAATAAGCCTATTTATTGAGCCTATTTAATAAGCCTATTTAATAAGTATTTAATGAGCCTATTTAATAAGTCTATTTAATAAGCCTATTTAATAGGCCTATTTAATAAGTCTAAGTTGCTGAAATAAGCCTATTTAATAAGCCTAAGTTTCTGAATGATCCTATTTAATAAGCCTAAGTTGCTGAAATAAGCCTATTTAATAAGCCTAAGTTGCTGAATAAGCCTATTTAATAAGCCTAAATTGCTGAATAAACCTATTTAATAAGTCTAAGTTGCTGAAATAAGCCTATTTAATAAGGCTATTTAATAAGCCTAAGTTGCTGAAATAAGCCTATTTAATAAGCCTATTTAATAAGCCTATTTAATAAGTATTTAATGAGGCTATTTAATAAGCCTATTTAATAAGCCTATTTAATAAGCCTATTTAATAAGCCTATTTAATACGCCTATTTAATAAACATATTTAATAAGTATTTAATGAGCCTATTTAATAAGTCTATTTAATTAGCCTGTTTAATAAGCCTATTTAATAAGTCTATTTAATAAGCCTATTTAATAAGTCTATTTAAGAAGTCTATTTAATAACCCTATTTAATAAGTAATTAATGAGCCTATTTAATAAGCCTATTTATTGAGCCTATTTAATGAGCCTATTTATTGAGCCTATTTAATAAGCCTATTTATTGAGCCTATTTAATAAGCCTATTTATTGAGCCTATTTAATAAGCCTATTTAATAAGTCTATTTAATAAGCCTATTTAATAAGCCTATTTAATAAGCCTATTTATTGAGCCTATTTAATAAGCCAATTTAATAAGTCTATTTATTGAGCCATTTTAATAAGTCTATTTAATAAGCCTATTTAATAAGCCTATTTAAGAAGTATTTAATGAGCCTATTTAATAAGTCTATTTAATAAGCCTATTTAATAGGCCTATTTAATAAGTCTAAGTTGCTGAAATAAGCCTATTTAATAAGCCTATTTAATAGGCCTATTTAATAAGTCTAAGTTGCTGAAATAAGCCTATTTAATAAGCCTAAGTTTCTGAATGAGCCTATTTAATAAGCCTAAGTTGCTGAAATAAGCCTATTTAATAAGCCTAAGTTGCTGAATAAGCCTATTTAATAAGCCTAAGTTGCTGAATAAACCTATCTAATAAGTCTAAGTTGCTGAAATAAGCCTATTTAATAAGGCTATTTAATAAGCCTAAGTTGCTGAATAAGCCTATTTAATAAGGCTATTTAATGAGCCTAAGTTGCTGAAATAAGACTATTTAATAAGCCTAAGTTTCTGAACTAAGCCTATTTAAAAAGGTATATTTAATAAGTCTAAGTTGCTGAAATAAACCTATTTAAAAATGCTATTTAATAAGCCTAAGTTGCTGAAATTAACCTGTTTAATAAGGCTATTTAATAAGCATAAGTTGCTGAAATGAGCTTATTTAATAAGCCTAAGTTGCTGAAATAAGCCTATTTAATAAGGCTCTTTAATAAGTCTAAGTTGCTGAAATAAACCTATTTAATAAGCCTACGTTGTTAAAATAAGCCTATTTAATGAGGCTATTTAATAAGTCTATTTAATAAGCCTATTTAATAAGCCTATTTAATGAGTCTATTTAATAAGTCTATTTAATAAGCCTATTTAATAAGCCTATTTATTGAGCCTATTTAATAAGCCTATTTAATAAGCCTATTTATTGAGCCTATTTAATAAGCCTATTTAATAAGTATTTAATGAGCCTATTTAATAAGTCTATTTAATAAGCCTATTTAATAGGCCTATTTAAAAAGTCTAAGTTGCTGAAATAAGCCTATTTAATAAGCCTATTTAATAGGCCTATTTAATAAGTCTAAGTTGCTGAAATAAGCCTATTTAATAAGCCTAAGTTTCTGAATGATCCTATTTAATAAGCCTAAGTTGCTGAAATAAGCCTATTTAATAAGCCTAAGTTGCTGAATAAGCCTATTTAATAAGCCTAAATTGCTGAATAAACCTATTTAATAAGTCTAAGTTGCTGAAATAAGCCTATTTAATAAGGCTATTTAATAAGCCTAAGTTGCTGAAATAAGCCTATTTAATAAGCCTATTTAATAAGCCTATTTAATAAGTATTTAATGAGGCTATTTAATAAGCCTATTTAATAAGCCTATTTAATAAGCCTATTTAATAAGCCTATTTAATACGCCTATTTAATAAACATATTTAATAAGTATTTAATGAGCCTATTTAATAAGTCTATTTAATTAGCCTGTTTAATAAGCCTATTTAATAAGTCTATTTAATAAGCCTATTTAATAAGTCTATTTAAGAAGTCTATTTAATAAGCCTATTTAATAAGTAATTAATGAGCCTATTTAATAAGCCTATTTATTGAGCCTATTTAATGAGCCTATTTATTGAGCCTATTTAATAAGCCTATTTATTGAGCCTATTTAATAAGCCTATTTATTGAGCCTATTTAATAAGCCTATTTAATAAGTCTATTTAATAAGCCTATTTAATAAGCCTATTTAATAAGCCTATTTATTGAGCCTATTTAATAAGCCAATTTAATAAGTCTATTTATTGAGCCTTTTTAATAAGTCTATTTAATAAGCCTATTTAATAAGCCTATTTAAGAAGTATTTAATGAGCCTATTTAATAAGTCTATTTAATAAGCCTATTTAATAGGCCTATTTAATAAGTCTAAGTTGCTGAAATAAGCCTATTTAATAAGCCTATTTAATAGGCCTATTTAATAAGTCTAAGTTGCTGAAATAAGCCTATTTAATAAGCCTAAGTTTCTGAATGAGCCTATTTAATAAGCCTAAGTTGCTGAAATAAGCCTATTTAATAAGCCTAAGTTGCTGAATAAGCCTATTTAATAAGCCTAAGTTGCTGAATAAACCTATCTAATAAGTCTAAGTTGCTGAAATAAACCTATTTAATAAGGCTATTTAATAAGCCTAAGTTGCTGAATAAGCCTATTTAATAAGGCTATTTAATGAGCCTAAGTTGCTGAAATAAGACTATTTAATAAGCCTAAGTTTCTGAACTAAGCCTATTTAAAAAGGTATATTTAATAAGTCTAAGTTGCTGAAATAAACCTATTTAAAAATGCTATTTAATAAGCCTAAGTTGCTGAAATTAACCTGTTTAATAAGGCTATTTAATAAGCATAAGTTGCTGAAATGAGCTTATTTAATAAGCCTAAGTTGCTGAAATAAGCCTATTTAATAAGGCTCTTTAATAAGTCTAAGTTGCTGAAATAAACCTATTTAATAAGCCTACGTTGTTAAAATAAGCCTATTTAATGAGGCTATTTAATAAGTCTATTTAATAAGCCTATTTAATAAGCCTATTTAATGAGTCTATTTAATAAGTCTATTTAATAAGCCTATTTAATAAGCCTATTTATTGAGCCTATTTAATAAGCCTATTTATTGAGCCTATTTAATAAGCCTATTTATTGAGCCTATTTAATAAGCCTATTTCATAAGCCTATTTAATAAGCCTATTTAATAAGCCTATTTAATAAGCCTATTTAATAAGCCTATTTAATACGCCTATTTAATAAACATATTTAATAAGTATTTAATGAGCTTATTTAATAAGTCTATTTAATAAGCCTTTTTAATAAGCCTATTTAATAAATCTATTTAATAAGCCTATTTAATAAGTCTATTTAATAAGTCTATTTAATAAGCCTATTTAATAAGTATTTAATGAGCCTATTTAATAAGCCTATTTATTGAGCCTATTTAATAAGCCTATTTATTGAGCCTATTCAATAAGCCTATTTATTGAGCCTTTTTAATAAGCCTATTTATTGAGCCTATTTAATAATCCTATTTCATAAGCCTATTTAATAAGCCTATTTAATAAGCCTATTTAATAAGCCTATTTATTGAGCCTATTTAATAAGCCTATTTAATAAGCCTATTTATTGAGCCTATTTAATAAGTCTATTTAATATGCCTATTTAATAAGCCTATTTAATAAGTATTTAATGAGCCTATTTAATAAGTCTATTTAATAAGCCTATTTAATAGGCCTATTTAAAAAGTCTAAGTTGCTGAAATAAGCCTATTTAATAAGCCTATTTAATAAGCCTATTTAATAAGTATTTAATGAGCCTATTTAATAAGTCTATTTAATAAGCCTATTTAATAGGCCTATTTAAAAAGTCTAAGTTGCTGAAATAAGCCTTTTAAATCAGCGTAAGTTGCTGAAATAAGCCTATTTAATAAGCCTAAGTTGCTGAAATAAGTATATTTAATAAGCATAAGTTGCTGAAATAAGCCTATTTAATAAGTCTAAGTTGCTGAAATAAAGCTATTTAATAAGTCTAAGTTGCTGAAATAAGCCTTTTTAATCAGCGTAAGTTGCTGAAATAAGCCTATTTAATAAGCCCAAGTTGCTGAAATAAGCCTACTTAATTAAGCTATTTAATAAGCCTAAGTTGCTGAAATAAGCCTATTTAATAAGCCCAAGTTGCTGAAATAAGCCTACTTAATTAGGCTATTTAATAAGTCTAAGTTGCTGAAATAAGCCTATTTAATAAGCCTAAGTTGCTGAAATAAGCCTATTTAATAGGCCTATTTAATAAGCCTAAGTTGCTGAAGTAAGCCTATTTAATAAGCCTATTTAATAGGCATATTTAATAAGTCTAAGTTGCTGAAATAAGCCTATTTAATAAGCATATTTAATAGGCCTATTTAATAAGTCTAAGTTGCTGAAATAAGCCTATTTAATAAGCCTAAGTTGCTGAATGAGCCCATTTAATAAGCCTAAGTTGCTGAAATAAGCCTATTTAATAAGCCTAAGTTGCTGAATAAGCCTATTTAATAAGCCTAAGTTGCTGAATAAACCTATTTAATAAGTCTAAGTTTCGGAAATAAGACTATTTAATAAGGCTATTTAATAAGCCTAAGTTGCTGATTAAGCCTATTTAATAAGTCTAAGTTGCTGAAATAAGGCTATTTAATAAGTTTAAGTTGCTGAAATAAGCCTATTTAAAAAGGCTATTTAATGAGCCTAAGTTGCTGAAATAAGCCTATTTAATAAGCCTAAGTTTCTGAACTAAGCCTATTTAAAAAGGTATATTTAATAAGTCTAAGTTGCTGAAATAAACCTATTTAAAAATGATATTTAATAAGCCTAAGTTGCTGAAATAAACCTGTTTAATAAGGCTATTTAATAAGCATAAGTTGCTGAAATAAGCTTATTTAATAAGCATAAGTTGCTGAAATAAGCCTATTTAATAAGGCTATTTAATAAGCCTAAGTTGCTGAAATAAACCTATTTAATAAGCCTAAGTTGCTAAAATAAGCCTATTTAATGAGGCTATTTAATAAGTCTATTTAATAAGCCTATTTAATAAGCCTATTTAATAAGCCTATTTAATAAGCCTATTTAATACGCCTATTTAATAAACATATTTAATGAGTATTTAATGATCCTATTTAATAAGTCTATTTAATAAGCCTTTCTAATAAGACTATTTAATAAGTCTATTTAATAAGCCTATTTAATAAGTCTATTAAATAAGTCTATTTAATAAGCCTATTTAATAAGTATTTAATGAGCCTATTTAATAAGCCTATTTATTGAGCCTATTTAATAAGCCTATTTATTGAGCCTATTCAATAAGCCTATTAATTGAGCCTATTTAATAAGCCTATTTATTGAGCCTATTTAATACGCCTATTTCATAAGCCTATTTAATAAGCCTATTTAATAAGCCTATTTAATAAGCCTATTTATTGAGCCTATTTAATAAGCCTATTTAATAAGCCTATTTATTGAGCCTATTTAATAAGTCTATTTAATAAGCCTATTTAATAAGCCTATTTAATAAGTATTTAATGAGCCTATTTAATAAGTCTATTTAATAAGCCTATTTAATAGGCCTATTTAAAAAGTCTAAGTTGCTGAAAGAAGCCTATTTAATAAGCCTATTTAATAGGCCTATTTAATAAGTCTAAGTTGCTGAAATAAGCCTATTTAATAAGCCTAAGTTTCTGAATGATCCTATTTAATAAGCCTAAGTTGCTGAAATAAGCCTATTTAATAAGCCTAAGTTGCTGAATAAGCCTATTTAATAAGCCTAAGTTGCTGAATAAACCTATTTAATAAGTCTAAGTTGCTGAAATAAGCCTATTTAATAAGGCTATTTAATAAGCCTAAGTTGCTGAAATAAGCCTATTTAATAAGCCTATTTAATAAGCCTATTTAATAAGTATTTAATGAGGCTATTTAATAAGCCTATTTAATAAGCCTATTTAATAAGCCTATTTAATAAGCCTATTTAATACGCCTATTTAATAAACATATTTAATAAGTATTTAATGAGCCTATTTAATAAGTCTATTTAATAAGCCTGTTTAATAAGCCTATTTAATAAGTCTATTTAATAAGCCTATTTAATAAGTCTATTTAAGAAGTCTATTTAATAAGCCTATTTGATAAGTATTTAATGAGCCTATTTAATAAGCCTATTTATTGAGCCTATTTAATGAGCCTATTTATTGAGACTATTTAATAAGCCTATTTATTGAGCCTATTTAATAAGCCTATTTATTGAGCCTATTTAATAAGCCTATTTAATAAGTCTATTTAATAAGCCTATTTAATAAGCCTATTTAATAAGCCTATTTATTGAGCCTATTTAATAAGCCAATTTAATAAGTCTATTTATTGAGCCTTTTTAATAAGTCTATTTAATAAGCCTATTTAATAAGCCTATTTAAGAAGTATTTAATGAGCCTATTTAATAAGTCTATTTAATAAGCCTATTTAATAGGCCTATTTAATAAGTCTAAGTTGCTGAAATAAGCCTATTTAATAAGCCTATTTAATAGGCCTATTTAATAAGTCTAAGTTGCTGAAATAAGCCTATTTAATAAGCCTAAGTTTCTGAATGAACCTATTTAATAAGCCTAAGTTGCTGAAATAAGCCTATTTAATAAGCCTAAGTTGCTGAATAAGCCTATTTAATAAGCCTAAGTTGCTGAATAAACCTATCTAATAAGTCTAAGTTGCTGAAATAAGCCTATTTAATAAGGCTATTTAATAAGCCTAAGTTGCTGAATAAGCCTATTTAATAAGGCTATTTAATGAGCCTAAGTTGCTGAAATAAGACTATTTAATAAGCCTAAGTTTCTGAACTAAGCCTATTTAAAAAGGTATATTTAATAAGTCTAAGTTGCTGAAATAAACCTATTTAAAAATGCTATTTAATAAGCCTAAGTTGCTGAAATTAACCTGTTTAATAAGGCTATTTAATAAGCATAAGTTGCTGAAATAAGCTTATTTAATAAGCCTAAGTTGCTGAAATAAGCCTATTTAATAAGGCTCTTTAATAAGTCTAAGTTGCTGAAATAAACCTATTTAATAAGCCTACGTTGCTAAAATAAGCCTATTTAATGAGGCTATTTAATAAGTCTATTTAATAAGCCTATTTAATAAGCCTATTTAATGAGTCTATTTAATAAGTCTATTTAATAAGCCTATTTAATAAGCCTATTTATTGAGCCTATTTAATAAGCCTATTTATTGAGCCTATTTAATAAGCCTATTTATTGAGCCTATTTAATAAGCCTATTTCATAAGCCTATTTAATAAGCCTATTTAATAAGCCTATTTAATAAGCCTATTTATTGAGCCTATTTAATAAGCCTATTTAATATGCCTATTTATTGAGGCTATTTAATAAGCCTATTTAATAAGCCTATTTAATAAGCCTATTTAATAAGCCTATTTAATACGCCTATTTAATAAACATATTTAATAAGTATTTAATGAGCTTATTTAATAAGTCTATTTAATAAGCCTTTTTAATAAGCCTATTTAATAAGTCTATTTAATAAGCCTATTTAATAAGTCTATTTAATAAGTCTATTTAATAAGCCTATTTAATAAGTATTTAATGAGCCTATTTAATAAGCCTATTTATTGAGCCTATTTAATAAGCCTATTTAATAAGTATTTAATGAGCCTATTTAATAAGTCTATTTAATAAGCCTATTTAATAGGCCTATTTAAAAAGTCTAAGTTGCTGAAATAAGCCTATTTAATAAGCCTATTTAATAGGCCTATTTAATAAGTCTAAGTTGCTGAAATAAGCCTATTTAATAAGCCTAAGTTTCTGAATGATCCTATTTAATAAGCCTAAGTTGCTGAAATAAGCCTATTTAATAAGCCTAAGTTGCTGAATAAGCCTATTTAATAAGCCTAAGTTGCTGAATAAACCTATTTAATAAGTCTAAGTTGCTGAAATAAGCCTATTTAATAAGGCTATTTAATAAGCCTAAGTTGCTGAAATAAGCCTATTTAATAAGCCTATTTAATAAGCCTATTTAATAAGTATTTAATGAGGCTATTTAATAAGCCTATTTAATAAGCCTATTTAATAAGCCTATTTAATAAGCCTATTTAATAAGCCTATTTAATACGCCTATTTAATAAGTATTTAATGAGGCTATTTAATAAGCCTATTTAATGAGCCTATTTAATAAGTCTATTTAATAAGCCTGTTTAATAAGCCTATTTAATAAGTCTATTTAATAAGCCTATTTAATAAGTCTATTTAAGAAGTCTATTTAATAAGCCTATTTAATAAGTATTTAATTAGCCTATTTAATAAGCCTATTTATTGAGCCTATTTAATGAGCCTATTTATTGAGCCTATTTAATAAGCCTATTTATTGAGCCTATTTAATAAGCCTATTTATTGAGCCTATTTAATAAGCCTATTTAATAAGTCTATTTAATAAGCCTATTTAATAAGCCTATTTAATAAGCCTATTTATTGAGCCTATTTAATAAGCCAATTTAATAAGTCTATTTATTGAGCCTTTTTAATAAGTCTATTTAATAAGCCTATTTAATAAGCCTATTTAAGAAGTATTTAATGAGCCTATTTAATAAGTCTATTTAATAAGCCTATTTAATATGCCTATTTAATAAGTCTAAGTTGCTGAAATAAGCCTATTTAATAAGCCTATTTAATAGGCCTATTTAATAAGTCTAAGTTGCTGAAATAAGCCTATTTAATAAGCCTAAGTTTCTGAATGAGCCTATTTAATAAGCCTATTTTGCTGAAATAAGCCTATTTAATAAGCCTAAGTTGCTGAATAAGCCTATTTAATAAGCCTAAGTTGCTGAATAATCCTATCTAATAAGTCTAAGTTGCTGAAATAAGCCTATTTAATAAGGCTATTTAATAAGCCTAAGTTGCTGAATAAGCCTATTTAATAAGGCTATTTAATGAGCCTAAGTTGCTGAAATAAGACTATTTAATAAGCCTAAGTTTCTGAACTAAGCCTATTTAAAAAGGTATATTTAATAAGTCTAAGTTGCTGAAATAAACCTATTTAAAAATGCTATTTAATAAGCCTAAGTTGCTGAAATTAACCTGTTTAATAAGGCTATTTAATAAGCATAAGTTGCTGAAATAAGCTTATTTAATAAGCCTAAGTTGCTGAAATAAGCCTATTTAATAAGGCTCTTTAATAAGTCTAAGTTGCTGAAATAAACCTATTTAATAAGCCTACGTTGCTAAAATAAGCCTATTTAATGAGGCTATTTAATAAGTCTATTTAATAAGCCTATTTAATAAGCCTATTTAATGAGTCTATTTAATAAGTCTATTTAATAAGCCTATTTAATAAGCCTATTTATTGACCCTATTTAATAAGCCTATTTATTGAGCCTATTTAATAAGCCTATTTATTGAGCCTATTTAATAAGCCTATTTCATAAGCCTATTTAATAAGCCTATTTAATAAGCCTATTTAATAAGCCTATTTATTAAGCCTATTTAATAAGCCTATTTATTGAGCCTATTTAATAAGCCTATTTAATATGCCTATTTATTGAGGCTATTTAATAAGCCTATTTAATAAGCCTATTTAATAAGCCTATTTAATAAGCCTATTTAATACGCCTATTTAATAAACATATTTAATAAGTATTTAATGAGCTTATTTAATAAGTCTATTTAATAAGCCTTTTTAATAAGCCTATTTAATAAGTCTATTTAATACGCCTATTTAATAAGTCTATTTAATAAGTCTATTTAATAAGCCTATTTAATAAGTATTTAATGAGCCTATTTAATAAGCCTATTTATTGAGCCTATTTAATAAGCCTATTTATTGAGCCTATTCAATAAGCCTATTTATTGAGCCTATTTAATAAGCCTATTTATTGAGCCTATTTAATAAGCCTATTTCATAAGCCTATTTAATAAGCCTATTTAATAAGCCTATTTAATAAGCCTATTTATTGAGCCTATTTAATAAGCCTATTTAATAAGCCTATTTATTGAGCCTATTTAATAAGTCTATTTAATATGCCTATTTAATAAGCCTATTTAATAAGTATTTA